>NW_027175148.1:0-342121 GCF_028021215.1 Eschrichtius robustus
TGGAACGGTATCTGAGCTAATTTGACACCCGTGTTTTATGCATCACCCCACCTCACCTTTCCCGTTAAGCAGCCATAGTGTGTTTTCTAAACGTGTGATTCTGTGCCGTTTTGTAATTCAGCTCAAGTATAGCGGTTTTAAAATTCCCTCTATAAGTGACATGTTATGAGAAGTGTCTTTTTCTGTGTGACTTATTTCACTTGGAATTGTCGTACCTAAATCCACTCATCATGCTGCTACTAGCCTTATGACGTTGATTTCATGGCTGAGTGATATTCCATTGTACATAAGGACCACAACTTCTTTATCCATTTTTCTCTTTCCTGGGATATTTAAGGTGTAACGGAGTGGAGGTTCTTGTCAAGAGAGCAGCCCTAAACTTTGGGGTCCCTGTGTCTTGCTGATTTTTAGTTTTCCCAATTTATACGCCCATGAGTGGAAGTGCCCTATGCTGTCTAAGCTGAGTTTTTTAGATGTTTTAGGACACACCGTACACTTCTCCAGAGTGGCTGTTGGCAATTTACATCCCGCCCATCAGCGTAGCAAGTCCCCCTTGTCTCCATGGCCTGTCCTGCATTTCTGGTTTTGACACTTTATTCAGCATGGCCCTTTTGACCGATGGGAAGCGAGACTTCTTTGTAGCGCTGATTTGCCTTTCCAGGTTGCTTGGTTGGCCAAAAAGGGCGTATGCGTTTTTTTCTGAATATATTCAGGAAAAAACGCATACGCCCTTTTTGGCCAAGGGCATGGTTGTCGAGGTTTGGCCGCTTTTCCTGTGCTTTCAAGGCGATTCGAATCTACCTCCTGAAATCTGTTTCCTGCAATTCTGACTTGCTTTCAAATCCTCTTCGTTGCCTTCCCTCAATATATTTGTGGACGAGAGTTATCATTTATAACTCTGCATGTTTGTGAATTGCAGTGCCCCTGAGCTCCATTTTCCAACTCGCTTTCTTGGGAGCTGGCCGCAAAAGCGCAGGATTGCTTCAGGCCCTATTCTGGTTCCGGGCGGCAGGCTGAGCCTGTGGTTAATTCTTCTTCCTGATGGGAAAATAGAGTGACCTGTGCCTGTCCCAACACCTAGAGCTAGTCTCTCATTGGTTCCCCCTCTTCCCGTTCATCCTCAGGACAAATTGCAACCTGTACGGAACAGGAGGTGAAAGGTGCTGAGTCTCCAAGGAGGGAGATTGCTATTCAAGCGGCTGGAATGGCGAACCCGAGCACAAGGAGATGAGAAATGAGGTGCGTTTTAGAAACCTTTCCCGATCACACGGTGTACCATCTTCTGGGTTTCTCATGCATGTTTTCGATGTAGGAAGATGCCCTTGAAACTGGAGATTTGGGGCCCATGGGATGGGTACCACGCAGTATTACTTTAACGGGTCTGCGTTTGCTCACCCAACCTCACCAAACCTCTCAGCCCCAAGAGTGTCCACCCTTATGTCTCCATCAGCTGTGGGTCTAGATATGGTCAATCCAGGTGGCATCACAGCCCCTGAACGAATTTTGTAAGAATTTCTCTCTCTTTCACTGTCTTTGTTTCACGGGTTTTTAAAAGTAATTGATTTTTATAATGGTGTTTAGCTGCTTTTCACTGCTGTGTTTATGCCTCTTTACACCCACGTGACTCACTTACAGAGAGATATCAATACATAGGTTTTAAGATTCTTACTAGTCAGATATGTTCTTGGGCGGTGAATAGGGGGTATTGAGTCCAGTTCACTGAGCAAGGAGTACGTCTGGTCTATTACATATTGGGTTTATGGAACGGTATCTGAGCTAATTTGACACCCGTGTTTTATGCATCACCCCACCTCACCTTTCCCGTTAAGCAGCCATAGTGTGTTTTCTAAACGTGTGACTCTGTGCCGTTTTGTAATTCAGCTCAAGTGTAGCGGTTTTTACATTCCCTCTATAAGAGATATCTTATGATAAGTGTCTTTTTCTGTGTGACTTATTTCACTTAGAATCGTCGTACCTAAATCCACTCATCATGCTGCTACTAGCCTTATGACGTTGATTTCATGGCTGAGTGATATTCCATTGTACATAAGGACCACAACTTCTTTATCCATTTTTCTCTTTCCTGGGATATTGAAGGTGTAACGGAGTGGAGGTTCCTGTCAAGAGAGCAGCCCTAAACTTTGGGGTGCCTGTGTCTTGCTGATTTTTAGTTTTCCCAATTTATATGCCCATGAGTGGAAGTGCCCTATGCTCTCTAAGCTGAGTTTTTTAGATGTTTCAGCACACACCGTACACTTCTCCAGAGTGGCTGTTGGCAATTTACATCCCGCCCATCAGCGTAGTAAGGCTCCCGTTTCTCCATGGCCTGTCCTGCATTTCTGTTTTTGACACTTTATTCAGCATGGCCCTTTTGACCGATGGGAAGCGAGACTTCTTTGTAGCGCTGATTTGCCTTTCCAGGTTGCTTGGTTGGCCAAAAAGGGCGTATGCGTTTTTTCCTGAATATATTCAGGAAGAAACGCATACGCCCTTTTTGGCCAAGGGCATCGTTGTCGAGGTTTGGCCGCTTTTCCTGTGCTTTCAAGGCGATTCGAATCTACCTCCTGAAATCTGTTTCCTGCAATTCTGCCTTGCTTTCAAATCCTCTTCGTTGCCTTCCCTCAATATATTTGTGGACGAGAGTTATCATTTATAACTCTGCAGGTTTGTGAATTGCAGTGCCCCTGAGCTGCATTTTCAAACTCGCTTTCTTGGGAGCTGGCCGCAAAAGCGCAGGATTGCTTCAGGCCCTATTCTGGTTCCGGGCGGCAGGCTGAGCCTGTGGTTAATTCTTTTTCCTGATGGGAAAATAGAGTGGCCTGTGCCTGTCCCAACACCTAGAGCTAGTCTCTCATTGGTTCCCCCTCTTCCCGTTCATCCTCAGGACAAATTGCAACCTGTACGGAACAGGAGGTGAAAGGTGCTGAGTCTCCAAGGAGTGAGATTGCTAGTCAAGCGGCTGGAATGGCGTACCCGAGCACAAGGAGATGAGAAATGAGGTGCGTTTTAGAAACCTTTCCCGATCACACGGTGTACCATCTTCGGGGTTTCTCTTGCATGTTTTCGATGTAGGAAGATGCCCTTGCACCTGGAGATTTGGGACCCATGGGATGGGTACCACGCAGTATTACTTTAAAGGGTCTGCGTTTGCTCACCCAACCTCACCAAACCTCTCAGCCCCAAGAGTGTCCACCCTTATGTCTCCATCAGCTGTGGGTCTAGATATGGTCAATCCAGGTGGCATCACAGCCCCTGAACGAATTTTGTAAGAATTTCTCTCTCTTTCACTGTCTTTGTTTCACGGGTTTTTAGAAGTAATTGATTTTTATAATGGGGTTTAGCTGCTTTTCACTGCTGTGTTTATGCCTCTTTACACCCAGGTGACTCACTTACAGAGAGATATCAATACATAGGTTTTAATATTCTTACTAGTCAGATATGTTCTTGGGCGGTGAATAGGGGGTATTGAGTCCAGTTCACTGAGCAAGGAGTACGTCTGGTCTATTACATATTGGGTTTATGGAACGGTATCTGAGCTAATTTGACACCCGTGTTTTATGCATCACCCCACCTCACCTTTCCCGTTAAGCAGCCATAGTGTGTTTTCTAAACGTGTGACTCTGTGCCTTTTTGTAATTCAGCTCAAGTGTAGCGGTTTTTACATTCCCTCTATAAGAGATATCTTATGATAAGTTTTTTTTTCTGTGTGACTTATTTCACTTAGAATCGTCGTACCTAAATCCACTCATCATGCTGCTACTAGCCTTATGACGTTGATTTCATGGCTGAGTGATATTCCATTGTACATAAGGACCACAACTTCTTTATCCATTTTTCTCTTTCCTGGGATATTGAAGGTGTAACGGAGTGGAGGTTCTTGTCAAGAGAGCAGCCCTAAACTTTGGGGTGCCTGTGTCCTGCTGATTTTTAGTTTTCCCAATTTATATGCCCATGAGTGGAAGTGCCCTATGCTCTCTAAGCTGAGTTTTTTAGATGTTTCAGCACACACCGTACACTTCTCCAGAGTGGCTGTTGGCAATTTGCATCCCGCCCATCAGCTTAGCAAGGCTCCCGTTTCTCCATGGCCTGTCCTGCATTTCTGGTTTTGACACTTTATTCAGCATGGCCCTTTTGACCGATGGGAAGCGAGGCTTCTTTGTAGCGCTGATTTGCCTTTCCAGGTTGCTTGGTTGGCCAAAAAGGGCGTATGCGTTTTTTCCTGAATATATTCAGGAAAAAACGCATACGCCCTTTTTGGCCAAGGGCATCGTTGTCGAGGTTCGGCCGCTTTTCCTGTGCTTTCAAGGCGATTCGAATCTACCTCCTGAAATCTGTTTCCTACAATTCTGCCTTGCTTTCAAATCCTCTTCGTTGCCTTCCCTCAATATATTTGTGGACGAGAGTTATCATTTATAACTCTGCAGGTTTGTGAATTGCAGTGCCCCTGAGCTCCGTTTTTCAACTCGCTTTCTTGGGAGCTGGCCGCAATCGCGCAGGATTGCTTCAGGCCCTATTCTGGTTCCGGGCGGCAGGCTGAGCCTGTGGTTAATTCTTCTTCCTGATGGGAAAATAGAGTGACCTGTGCCTGTCCCAACACCTAGAGCTAGTCTCTCATTGGTTCCCCGTCTTCCCGTTCATCCTCAGGACAAATTGCAACCTGTACGGAACAGGAGGTGAAAGGTGCTGAGTCTCCAAGGAGGGAGATTCCTAGTCAAGCGGCTGGAATGGCGTACCCGAGCACAAGGAGATGAGAAATGAGGTGCGTTTTAGAAACCTTTCCAGATCACACGGTGTACCATCTTCTGGGTTTCTCATGCATGTTTTCGATGTAGGAAGATGCCCTTGAAACTGGAGATCTGGGGCCCATGGGATTGGTACCACGCAGTATTACTTTAAAGGGTCTGCGTTTGCTCACCCAAACTCACCAAACCTCTCAGCCCCAAGAGTGTCCACCCTTATGTCTCCATCAGCTGTGGGTCTAGATATGGTCAATCCAGGTGGCATCACAGCCCCTGAACGAATTTTGTAAGAATTTCTCTCTCTTTGACTGTCTTTGTTTCACGGGTTTTTAAAAGTAATTGATTTTTATAATGGGGTTTAGCTGCTTTTCACTGCTGTGTTTATGCCGCTTTACACCCACTTGACTCACTTAGAGAGGGATATCAATACATAGGTTTTAAGATTCTTACTAGTCAGATATGTTCTTGGGCGGTGAATAGGGGGTATTGAGTCCAGTTCACTGAGCAAGGAGTAGGTCTTGTCTATTACATATTGGGTTTATGGAACGGTATCTGAGCTAATTTGACACCCGTGTTTTATGCATCACCCCACCTCACCTTTCCCGTTAAGCAGCCATAGTGTGTTTTCTAAACGTGTGATTCTGTGCCGTTTTGTAATTCAGCTCAAGTATAGCGGTTTTAAAATTCCCTCTATAAGTGACATGTTATGAGAAGTGTCTTTTTCTGTGTGACTTATTTCACTTGGAATTGTCGTACCTAAATCCACTCATCATGCTGCTACTAGCCTTATGACGTTGATTTCATGGCTGAGTGATATTCCATTGTACATAAGGACCACAACTTCTTTATCCATTTTTCTCTTTCCTGGGATATTTAAGGTGTAACGGAGTGGAGGTTCTTGTCAAGAGAGCAGCCCTAAACTTTGGGGTCCCTGTGTCTTGCTGATTTTTAGTTTTCCCAATTTATACGCCCATGAGTGGAAGTGCCCTATGCTGTCTAAGCTGAGTTTTTTAGATGTTTTAGGACACACCGTACACTTCTCCAGAGTGGCTGTTGGCAATTTACATCCCGCCCATCAGCGTAGCAAGTCCCCCTTGTCTCCATGGCCTGTCCTGCATTTCTGGTTTTGACACTTTATTCAGCATGGCCCTTTTGACCGATGGGAAGCGAGACTTCTTTGTAGCGCTGATTTGCCTTTCCAGGTTGCTTGGTTGGCCAAAAAGGGCGTATGCGTTTTTTTCTGAATATATTCAGGAAAAAACGCATACGCCCTTTTTGGCCAAGGGCATGGTTGTCGAGGTTTGGCCGCTTTTCCTGTGCTTTCAAGGCGATTCGAATCTACCTCCTGAAATCTGTTTCCTGCAATTCTGACTTGCTTTCAAATCCTCTTCGTTGCCTTCCCTCAATATATTTGTGGACGAGAGTTATCATTTATAACTCTGCAGGTTTGTGAATTGCAGTGCCCCTGAGCTCCATTTTCCAACTCGCTTTCTTGGGAGCTGGCCGCAAAAGCACTGGATTGCTTCAGGCCCTATTCTGGTTCCGGGCGACAGGCTGAGCCTGTGGTTAATTCTTCTTCCTGATGCGAAAATAGAGTGACCTGTGCCTGTCCCAACACCTAGAGCTAGTCTCTCTTTGGTTCCCCCTCTTTCCGTTCATCCTCAGGACAAATTGCAACATGTACGGAACAGGAGGTGAAAGGTGCTGAGTCTCCAAGGAGGGAGATTGCTAGTCAAGCGGCTGGAATGGCGAACCCGAGCACAAGGAGATGAGAAATGAGGTGCGTTTTAGAAACCTTTCCCGATCACACGGTGTACCATCTTCTGGGTTTCTCATGCATGTTTTCGATGTAGGAAGATGCCCTTGCACCTGGAGATTTGGGACCCATGGGATGGGTACGACGCAGTATTACTTTAAAGGGTCTGCATTTGCTCACCCAACCTCACCAAACCTCTCAGCCCCAAGAGTGTCCACCCTTATGTCTCCATCAGCTGTGCGTCTAGATATGGTCAATCCAGGTGGCATCACAGCCCCTGAACGAATTTTGTAAGAATTTCTCTCTCTTTGACTGTCTTTGTTTCACGGGTTTTTAAAAGTAATTGATTTTTATAATGGGGTTTAGCTGCTTTTCACTGCTGTGTTTATGCCGCTTTACACCCACTTGACTCACTTAGAGAGAGATATCATTACATAGGTTTTAAGATTCTTACTAGTCAGATATGTTCTTGGGTGGTGAATAGGGGGTATTGAGTCCAGTTCACTGAGCAAGGAGTAGGTCTTGTCTATTACATATTGGGTTTATGGAACGGTATCTGAGCTAATTTGACACCCGTGTTTTATGCATCACCCCACCTCACCTTTCCCGTTAAGCAGCCATAGTGTGTTTTCTAAACGTGTGATTCTGTGCCGTTTTGTAATTCAGCTCAAGTATAGCGGTTTTTAAATTCCCTCTATAAGTGACATCTTATGAGAAGTGTCTTTTTCTGTGTGACTTATTTCACTTGGAATTGTCGTACCTAAATCCACTCATCATGCTGCTACTAGCCTTATGACGTTGATTTCATGGCTGAGTGATATTCCATTGTACATAAGGACCACAACTTCTTTATCCATTTTTCTCTTTCCTGGGATATTTAAGGTGTAACGGAGTGGAGGTTCTTGTCAAGAGAGCAGCCCTAAACTTTGGGGTGGCTGTGTCTTGCTGATTTTTAGTTTTCCCAATTTATACGCCCATGAGTGGAAGTGCCCTATGCTGTCTAAGCTGAGTTTTTTAGATGTTTCAGGACACACCGTACACTTCTCCAGAGTGGCTGTTGGCAATTTACATCCCGCCCATCAGCGTAGCAAGTCTCCCGTTTCTCCATGGCCTGTCCTGCATTTCTGGTTTTGACACTTTATTCAGCATGGCCCTTTTGACCGATGGGAAGCGAGACTTCTTTGTAGCGCTGATTTGCCTTTCCAGGTTGCTTGGTTGGCCAAAAAGGGCGTATGCGTTTTTTTCTGAATATATTCAGGAAAAAACGCATACGCCCTTTTTGGCCAAGGGCATGGTTGTCGAGGTTTGGCCGCTTTTCCTGTGCTTTCAAGGCGATTCGAATCTACCTCCTGAAATCTGTTTCCTGCAATTCTGCCTTGCTTTCAAATCCTCTTCGTTGCCTTCCCTCAATATATTTGTGGACGAGAGTTATCATTTATAACTCTGCAGGTTTGTGAATTGCAGTGCCCCTGAGCTCCATTTTCCAACTCGCTTTCTTCGGAGCTGGCCGCAAAAGCACAGGATTGCTTCAGGCCCTATTCTGGTTCCGGGCGGCAGGCTGAGCCTGTGGTTAATTCTTCTTCCTGATGGGAAAATAGAGTGACCTGTGCCTGTCCCAACACCTAGAGCTAGTCTCTCTTTGGTTCCCCCTCTTCCCGTTCATCCTCAGGACAAATTGCAACCTGTACGGAACAGGAGGTGAAAGGTGCTGAGTCTCCAAGGAGGGAGATTGCTAGTCAAGCGGCTGGAATGGCGAACCCGAGCACAAGGAGATGAGAAATGAGGTGCGTTTTAGAAACCTTTCCCGATCACACGGTGTACCATCTTCTGGGTTTCTCATGCATGTTTTCGATGTAGGAAGATGCCCTTGAAACTGGAGATTTGGGACCCATGGGATGGGTACGACGCAGTATTACTTTAAAGGGTCTGCGTTTGCTCACCCAACCTCACCAAAACTCTCAGCCCCAAGAGTGTCCACCCTTATGTCTCCATCAGCTGTGGGTCTAGATATGGTCAATCCAGGTGGCATCACAGCCCCTGAACGAATTTTGTAAGAATTTCTCTCTCTTTGACTGTCTTTGTTTCACGGGTTTTTAAAAGTAATTGATTTTTATAATGGGGTTTAGCTGCTTTTCACTGCTGTGTTTATGCCGCTTTACACCCACTTGACTCACTTAGAGAGAGATATCATTACATAGGTTTTAAGATTCTTACTAGTCAGATATGTTCTTGGGTGGTGAATAGGGGGTGTTGAGTCCAGTTCACTGAGCAAGGAGTAGGTCTTGTCTATTACATATTGGGTTTATGGAACGGTATCTGAGCTAATTTGAAACCCGTGTTTTATGCATCACCCCACCTCACCTTTCCCGTTAAGCAGCCATAGTGTGTTTTCTAAACGTGTGACTCTGTGCCGTTTTGTAATTCAGCTCAAGTATAGCGGTTTTTACATTCCCTCTATAAGAGATATCTTATGACAAGTGTCTTTTTCTGTGTGACTTATTTCACTTGGAATTGTCGTACCTAAATCCACTCATCATGCTGCTACTAGCCTTATGACGTTGATTTCATGGCTGAGTGATATTCCATTGTACATAAGGACCACAACTTCTTTATCCATTTTTCTCTTTCCTGGGATATTTAAGGTGTAACGGAGTGGAGGTTCTTGTCAAGAGAGCAGCCCTAAACTTTGGGGTCCCTGTGTCTTGCTGATTTTTAGTTTTCCCAATTTATACGCCCATGAGTGGAAGTGCCCTATGCTCTCTAAGCTGAGTTTTTTAGATGTTTCAGGACACACCGTACACTTCTCCAGAGTGGCTGTTGGCAATTTACATCCCGCCCATCAGCGTAGCAAGGCTCCCGTTTCTCCATGGCCTGTCCTGCATTTCTGGTTTTGACACTTTATTCAGCATGGCCCTTTTGACCGATGGGAAGCGAGACTTATTTGTAGCGCTGATTTTCCTTTCCAGTTTGCTTGGTTGGCCAAAAAGGGCATATGCGTTTTTTCCTGAATATATTCAGGAAAAAACGCATACGCCCTTTTTGGCCAAGGGCATCGTTGTCGAGGTTTGGCCGCTTTTCCTGTGCTTTCAAGGCGATTCGAATCTACCTCCTGAAATCTGTTTCCTGCAATTCTGCCTTGCTTTCAAATCCTCTTCGTTGCCTTCCCTCAATATATTTGTGGACGAGAGTTATCATTTATAACTCTGCAGGTTTGTGAATTGCAGTGCCCCTGAGCTGCATTTTCAAACTCGCTTTCTTGGGAGCTGGCCGCAAAAGCGCAGGATTGCTTCAGGCCCTATTCTGGTTCCGGGCGGCAGGCTGAGCCTGTGGTTAATTCTTTTTCCTGATGGGAAAATAGAGTGGCCTGTGCCTGTCCCAACACCTAGAGCTAGTCTCTCATTGGTTCCCCCTCTTCCCGTTCATCCTCAGGACAAATTGCAACCTGTACGGAACAGGAGGTGAAAGGTGCTGAGTCTCCAAGGAGGGAGATTGCTAGTCAAGCGGCTGGAATGGCGTACCCGAGCACAAGGAGATGAGAAATGAGGTGCGTTTTAGAAACCTTTCCCGATCACACGGTGTACCATCTTCTGGGTTTCTCTTGCATGTTTTCGATGTAGGAAGATGCCCTTGCACCTGGAGATTTGGGACCCATGGGATGGGTACCACGCAGTATTACTTTAAAGGGTCTGCGTTTGCTCACCCAACCTCACCAAACCTCTCAGCCCCAAGAGTGTCCACCCTTACGTCTCCATCAGCTGTGGGTCTAGATATGGTCAATCCAGGTGGCATCACAGCCCCTGAACGAATTTTGTAAGAATTTCTCTCTCTTTCACTGTCTTTGTTTCACGGGTTTTTAGAAGTAATTGATTTTTATAAAGGGGTTTAGCTGCTTTTCACTGCCGTGTTTATGCCTCTTTGCACCCAGGTGACTCACTTACAGAGAGATATCAATACATAGGTTTTAATATTCTTACTAGTCAGATATGTTCTTGGGCGGTGAATAGGGGGTATTGAGTCCAGTTCACTGAGCAAGGAGTAGGTCTTGTCTATTACATATTGGGTTTATGGAACGGTATCTGAGCTAATTTGACACCCGTGTTTTATGCATCACCCCACCTCACCTTTCCCGTTAAACAGCCATAGTGTGTTTTCTAAACGTGTGACTCTGTGCCTTTTTGTAATTCAGCTCAAGTGTAGCGGTTTTTACATTCCCTCTATAAGAGATATCTTATGATAAGTTTTTTTTTCTGTGTGACTTATTTCACTTAGAATCGTCGTACCTAAATCCACTCATCATGCTGCTACTAGCCTTATGACGTTGATTTCATGGCTGAGTGATATTCCATTGTACATAAGGACCACAACTTCTTTATCCATTTTTCTCTTTCCTGGGATATTGAAGGTGTAACGGAGTGGAGGTTCTTGTCAAGAGAGCAGCCCTAAACTTTGGGGTGCCTGTGTCCTGCTGATTTTTAATTTTCCCAATTTATATGCCCATGAGTGGAAGTGCCCTATGCTCTCTAAGCTGAGTTTTTTAGATGTTTCAGCACACACCGTACACTTCTCCAGAGTGGCTGTTGGCAATTTACATCCCGCCCATCAGCTTAGCAAGGCTCCCGTTTCTCCATGGCCTGTCCTGCATTTCTGGTTTTGACACTTTATTCAGCATGGCCCTTTTGACCGATGGGAAGCGAGGCTTCTTTGTAGCGCTGATTTGCCTTTCCAGGTTGCTTGGTTGGCCAAAAAGGGCGTATGCGTTTTTTCCTGAATATATTCAGGAAAAAACGAATACGCCCTTTTTGGCCAAGGGCATCGTTGTCGAGGTTTGGCCGCTTTTCCTGTGCTTTCAAGGCGATTCGAATCTACCTCCTGAAATCTGTTTCCTACAATTCTGCCTTGCTTTCAAATCCTCTTCGTTGCCTTCCCTCAATATATTTGTGGACGAGAGTTATCATTTATAACTCTGCAGGTTTGTGAATTGCAGTGCCCCTGAGCTCCGTTTTTCAACTCGCTTTCTTGGGAGCTGGCCGCAAACGCGCAGGATTGCTTCAGGCCCTATTCTGGTTCCGGGCGGCAGGCTGAGCCTGTGGTTAATTCTTCTTCCTGATGGGAAAATAGAGTGACCTGTGCCTGTCCCAACACCTAGAGCTAGTCTCTCATTGGTTCCCCCTCTTCCCGTTCATCCTCAGGACAAATTGCAACCTGTACAGAACAGGAGGTGAAAGGTGCTGAGTCTCCAAGGAGGGAGATTCCTAGTCAAGCGGCTGGAATGGCGTACCCGAGCACAAGGAGATGAGAAATGAGGTGCGTTTTAGAAACCTTTCCAGATCACACGGTGTACCATCTTCTGGGTTTCTCATGCATGTTTTCGATGTAGGAAGATGCCCTTGAAACTGGAGATCTGGGGCCCATGGGATTGGTACCACGCAGTATTACTTTAAAGGGTCTGCGTTTGCTCACCCAAACTCACCAAACCTCTCAGCCCCAAGAGTGTCCACCCTTATGTCTCCATCAGCTGTGGGTCTAGATATGGTCAATCCAGGTGGCATCACAGCCCCTGAACGAATTTTGTAAGAATTTCTCTCTCTTTGACTGTCTTTGTTTCACGGGTTTTTAAAAGTAATTGATTTTTATAATGGGGTTTAGCTGCTTTTCACTGCTGTGTTTATGCCGCTTTACACCCACTTGACTCACTTAGAGAGGGATATCAATACATAGGTTTTAAGATTCTTACTAGTCAGATATGTTCTTGGGCGGTGAATAGGGGGTATTGAGTCCAGTTCACTGAGCAAGGAGTAGGTCTTGTCTATTACATATTGGGTTTATGGAACGGTATCTGAGCTAATTTGACACCCGTGTTTTATGCATCACCCCACCTCACCTTTCCCGTTAAGCAGCCATAGTGTGTTTTCTAAACGTGTGATTCTGTGCCGTTTTGTAATTCAGCTCAAGTATAGCGGTTTTTAAATTCCCTCTATAAGTGACATCTTATGAGAAGTGTCTTTTTCTGTGTGACTTATTTCACTTGGAATTGTCGTACCTAAATCCACTCATCATGCTGCTACTAGCCTTATGACGTTGATTTCATGGCTGAGTGATATTCCATTGTACATAAGGACCACAACTTCTTTATCCATTTTTCTCTTTCCTGGGATATTTAAGGTGTAACGGAGTGGAGGTTCTTGTCAAGAGAGCAGCCCTAAACTTTGGGGTGGCTGTGTCTTGCTGATTTTTAGTTTTCCCAATTTATACGCCCATGAGTGGAAGTGCCCTATGCTGTCTAAGCTGAGTTTTTTAGATGTTTCAGGACACACCGTACACTTCTCCAGAGTGGCTGTTGGCAATTTACATCCCGCCCATCAGCGTAGCAAGTCTCCCGTTTCTCCATGGCCTGTCCTGCATTTCTGGTTTTGACACTTTATTCAGCATGGCCCTTTTGACGGATGGGAAGCGAGACTTCTTTGTAGCGCTGATTTGCCTTTCCAGGTTGCTTGGTTGGCCAAAAAGGGCGTATGCGTTTTTCCTGAATATATTCAGGAAAAAACGCATACGCCCTTTTTGGCCAAGGGCATCGTTGTCGAGGTTTGGCCGCTTTTCCTGTGCTTTCAAGGCGATTCGAATCTACCTCCTGAAATCTGTTTCCTGCAATTCTGCCTTGCTTTCAAATCCTCTTCGTTGCCTTCCCTCAATATATTTGTGGACGAGAGTTATCATTTATAACTCTGCAGGTTTGTGAATTGCAGTGCCCCTGAGCTGCATTTTCAAACTCGCTTTCTTGGGAGCTGGCCGCAAAAGCGCAGGATTGCTTCAGGCCCTATTCTGGTTCCGGGCGGCAGGCTGAGCCTGTGGTTAATTCTTTTTCCTGATGGGAAAATAGAGTGGCCTGTGCCTGTCCCAACACCTAGAGCTAGTCTCTCATTGGTTCCCCCTCTTCCCGTTCATCCTCAGGACAAATTGCAACCTGTACGGAACAGGAGGTGAAAGGTGCTGAGTCTCCAAGGAGGGAGATTGCTAGTCAAGCGGCTGGAATGGCGAACCAGAGCCCAAGGAGATGAGAAATGAGGTGCGTTTTAGAAACCTTTCCCGATCACACGGTGTACCATCTTCTGGGTTTCTCTTGCATGTTTTCGATGTAGGAAGATGCCCTTGCGCCTGAAGATCTGGGACCCATGGGATGGGTACCACGCAGTATTACTTTAAAGGGACTGCGTTTGCTCACCCAACCTCACCAAACCTCTCAGCCCCAAGAGTGTCCACCCTAATGTCTCCATCAGCTGTGGGTCTAGATATGGTCAATCCAGGTGGCATCACAGCCCCTGAACGAATTTTGTAAGAATTTCTCTCTCTTTGACTGTCTTTGTTTCACGGGTTTTTAAAAGTAATTGATTTTTATAATGGGGTTTAGCTGCTTTTCACTGCTGTGTTTATGCCGCTTTACACCCACTTGACTCACTTAGAGAGAGATATCATTACATAGGTTTTAAGATTCTTACTAGTCAGATATGTTCTTGGGTGGTGAATAGGGGGTATTGAGTCCAGTTCACTGAGCAAGGAGTAGGTCTTGTCTATTACATATTGGGTTTATGGAACGGTATCTGAGCTAATTTGACACCCGTGTTTTATGCATCACCCCACCTCACCTTTCCCGTTAAGCAGCCATAGTGTGTTTTCTAAACGTGTGATTCTGTGCCGTTTTGTAATTCAGCTCAAGTATAGCGGTTTTTAAATTCCCTCTATAAGTGACATCTTATGAGAAGTGTCTTTTTCTGTGTGACTTATTTCACTTGGAATTGTCGTACCTAAATCCACTCATCATGCTGCTACTAGCCTTATGACGTTGATTTCATGGCTGAGTGATATTCCATTGTACATAAGGACCACAACTTCTTTATCCATTTTTCTCTTTCCTGGGATATTTAAGGTGTAACGGAGTGGAGGTTCTTGTCAAGAGAGCAGCCCTAAACTTTGGGGTGGCTGTGTCTTGCTGATTTTTAGTTTTCCCAATTTATACGCCCATGAGTGGAAGTGCCCTATGCTGTCTAAGCTGAGTTTTTTAGATGTTTCAGGACACACCGTACACTTCTCCAGAGTGGCTGTTGGCAATTTACATCCCGCCCATCAGCGTAGCAAGGCTCCCGTTTCTCCATGGCCTGTCCTGCATTTCTGGTTTTGACACTTTATTCAGCATGGCCCTTTTGACCGATGGGAAGCGAGACTTCTTTGTAGCGCTGATTTGCCTTTCCAGGTTGCTTGGTTGGCCAAAAAGGGCGTATGCGTTTTTTTCTGAATATATTCAGGAAAAAACGCATACGCCCTTTTTGGCCAAGGGCATGGTTGTCGAGGTTTGGCCGCTTTTCCTGTGCTTTCAAGGCGATTCGAATCTACCTCCTGAAATCTGTTTCCTGCAATTCTGACTTGCTTTCAAATCCTCTTCGTTGCCTTCCCTCAATATATTTGTGGACGAGAGTTATCATTTATAACTCTGCAGGTTTGTGAATTGCAGTGCCCCTGAGCTCCATTTTCCAACTCGCTTTCTTCGGAGCTGGCCGCAAAAGCACAGGATTGCTTCAGGCCCTATTCTGGTTCCGGGCGGCAGGCTGAGCCTGTGGTTAATTCTTCTTCCTGATGGGAAAATAGAGTGACCTGTGCCTGTCCCAACACCTAGAGCTAGTCTCTCTTTGGTTCCCCCTCTTCCCGTTCATCCTCAGGACAAATTGCAACCTGTACGGAACAGGAGGTGAAAGGTGCTGAGTCTCCAAGGAGGGAGATTGCTAGTCAAGCGGCTGGAATGGCGAACCCGAGCACAAGGAGATGAGAAATGAGGTGCGTTTTAGAAACCTTTCCCGATCACACGGTGTACCATCTTCTGGGTTTCTCATGCATGTTTTCGATGTAGGAAGATGCCCTTGAAACTGGAGATTTGGGACCCATGGGATGGGTACGACGCAGTATTACTTTAAAGGGTCTGCGTTTGCTCACCCAACCTCACCAAAACTCTCAGCCCCAAGAGTGTCCACCCTTATGTCTCCATCAGCTGTGGGTCTAGATATGGTCAATCCAGGTGGCATCACAGCCCCTGAACGAATTTTGTAAGAATTTCTCTCTCTTTGACTGTCTTTGTTTCACGGGTTTTTAAAAGTAATTGATTTTTATAATGGGGTTTAGCTGCTTTTCACTGCTGTGTTTATGCCGCTTTACACCCACTTGACTCACTTAGAGAGAGATATCATTACATAGGTTTTAAGATTCTTACTAGTCAGATATGTTCTTGGGTGGTGAATAGGGGGTGATGAGTCCAGTTCACTGAGCAAGGAGTAGGTCTTGTCTATTACATATTGGGTTTATGGAACGGTATCTGAGCTAATTTGAAACCCGTGTTTTATGCATCACCCCACCTCACCTTTCCCGTTAAGCAGCCATAGTGTGTTTTCTAAACGTGTGACTCTGTGCCGTTTTGTAATTCAGCTCAAGTATAGCGGTTTTTACAATCCCTCTATAAGAGATATCTTATGACAAGTGTCTTTTTCTGTGTGACTTATTTCACTTGGAATTGTCGTACCTAAATCCACTCATCATGCTGCTACTAGCCTTATGACGTTGATTTCATGGCTGAGTGATATTCCATTGTACATAAGGACCACAACTTCTTTATCCATTTTTCTCTTTCCTGGGATATTTAAGGTGTAACGGAGTGGAGGTTCTTGTCAAGAGAGCAGCCCTAAACTTTGGGGTCCCTGTGTCTTGCTGATTTTTAGTTTTCCCAATTTATACGCCCATGAGTGGAAGTGCCCTATGCTCTCTAAGCTGAGTTTTTTAGATGTTTCAGGACACACCGTACACTTCTCCAGAGTGGCTGTTGGCAATTTACATCCCGCCCATCAGCGTAGCAAGGCTCCCGTTTCTCCATGGCCTGTCCTGCATTTCTGGTTTTGACACTTTATTCAGCATGGCCCTTTTGACCGATGGGAAGCGAGACTTATTTGTAGCGCTGATTTTCCTTTCCAGTTTGCTTGGTTGGCCAAAAAGGGCGTATGCGTTTTTTCCTGAATATATTCAGGAAAAAACGCATACGCCCTTTTTGGCCAAGGGCATCGTTGTCGAGGTTTGGCCGCTTTTCCTGTGCTTTCAAGGCGATTCGAATCTACCTCCTGAAATCTGTTTCCTGCAATTCTGCCTTGCTTTCAAATCCTCTTCGTTGCCTCCCCTCAATATATTTGTGGACGAGAGTTATCATTTATAACTCTGCAGGTTTGTGAATTGCAGTGCCCCTGAGCTGCATTTTCAAACTCGCTTTCTTGGGAGCTGGCCGCAAAAGCGCAGGATTGCTTCAGGCCCTATTCTGGTTCCGGGCGGCAGGCTGAGCCTGTGGTTAATTCTTTTTCCTGATGGGAAAATAGAGTGGCCTGTGCCTGTCCCAACACCTAGAGCTAGTCTCTCATTGGTTCCCCCTCTTCCCGTTCATCCTCAGGACAAATTGCAACCTGTACGGAACAGGAGGTGAAAGGTGCTGAGTCTCCAAGGAGGGAGATTGCTAGTCAAGCGGCTGGAATGGCGTACCCGAGCACAAGGAGATGAGAAATGAGGTGCGTTTTAGAAACCTTTCCCGATCACACGGTGTACCATCTTCTGGGTTTCTCTTGCATGTTTTCGATGTAGGAAGATGCCCTTGCACCTGGAGATTTGGGACCCATGGGATGGGTACCACGCAGTATTACTTTAAAAGGTCTGCGTTTGCTCACCCAACCTCACCAAACCTCTCAGCCCCAAGAGTGTCCACCCTTATGTCTCCATCAGCTGTGGGTCTAGATATGGTCAATCCAGGTGGCATCACAGCCCCTGAACGAATTTTGTAAGAATTTCTCTCTCTTTCACTGTCTTTGTTTCACGGGTTTTTAGAAGTAATTGATTTTTATAAAGGGGTTTAGCTGCTTTTCACTGCCGTGTTTATGCCTCTTTGCACCCAGGTGACTCACTTACAGAGAGATATCAATACATAGGTTTTAATATTCTTACTAGTCAGATATGTTCTTGGGCGGTGAATAGGGGGTATTGAGTCCAGTTCACTGAGCAAGGAGTAGGTCTTGTCTATTACATATTGGGTTTATGGAACGGTATCTGAGCTAATTTGACACCCGTGTTTTATGCATCACCCCACCTCACCTTTCCCGTTAAACAGCCATAGTGTGTTTTCTTTTTTTTTTTTTTTTTTTTTTCACACACACACACTGTATTTTATTTTTACAAGAGATAAATAGACTGACACCAAGCATTGTACATGGATGACCACAACAAAAGCAACAATGATTGCAATTACCAAACATGAAACACACTCATACTATGTCATAATATTGACATTCAGTCCAGTAATCCTCCACTGTAACAGCTCCTTTACTTTGCAGTGAAAATTGATTTGTATATTCTTTGCCTCTGAGTCCTTGTGGGATTTTTTTTTTTTTTTTTTAATTCAGACAGAAAGTCACAAAAATTATACTCATCCTCCTCAGTTCACTCAGTCCCATGTAATTAATTTTCTTTTTCATCCTGATCTTTTGTTAGCACTTTTATGAGTTCATCAGTTTTTCATTAGAGTTCTGAAAATGATTATTCATTCAGTTCAGCAGTACAGTCAGTTACCAGAAACCTGTACTTGTCAGAGTCTTTTCCATGAATTTCTTGAAGATGAAACCCTTTTATAGGAACATATTTGCAAAATCATCAGAGTACACCCAGAACTGTCTGTAAATGACAAAAGACTTAAAAATGACCACGGTTAAAGATTTGATGAAAGTTCATAATAATGCAGTTGACAAGAAAATTCGTTATTTCTGAGATATACATTTTAAAGTAATAACTAGGATTATGACTTATAACATTATACCAGAACATATAAGATTTTTAGAAATTTCATGTAATGTCTGAAACATTTATATTAACATATTTCCATACATATTTCCATACAAATACAAATATAAGATTTTTAGAAATTTCATGTAATGTCTGAAACATTTATATTAACATATTTCCATACAAATAACCCAATGAAAGTTTAGTATTAGTTGTTTTGTTTGTTTTTTTTTTATACTGCAGGTTCTTATTAGGCATCAATTTTATACACATCAGTGTATACATGTCAATCCCAATCGCCCAATTCAGCACACCACCATCCCCACCTCACCGCAGTTTTCCCCCTTGGTGTCCATATGTCCATTCTCTACATCTGTGTCTCAACTTCTGCCCTGCAAACTGGCTCATCTGTACCATTTTTCTAGGTTCCACATACATGCATTAATATACGATATTTGTTTTTCTCTTTCTGACTTACTTCACTCTGTATGACAGTCTCTAAATCCATCCACGTCTCAACAAATGACTCAATTTCGTTCCTTTTTATGGCTGAGTAATATTCCATTGTATATATGTACCACATCTTCTTTATCCATTCGTCTGCTGATGGGCATTTAGGTTGCTTCCATGACCTGGCTATTGTAAATAGTGCTGCAATGAACATTCGGGTGCATGTGTCTTTTTGAATTACGGTTTTCTCTGGGTATATGCCCAGTAGTGGGATTGCTGGGTCATATGGTAATTCTATTTTTAGTTTTTTAAGGAACCTCCATATTGTTCTCCATAGTGGCTGTATCAATTTACATTCCCACCAACAGTGCAGGAGGGTTCCCTTTTCTCCACACCCTCTCCAGCATTTGTTGTTTGTAGATTTTCTGATGATGCCCATTCTAACAGGAGTGAGGTGATACCTCATTGTAGTTTTGATTTGCATTTCTCTAATAATTAGTGATGTTGAGCATCTTTTCATGTGCTTCGTGGCCGTCTGTATGTCTTCTTTGGAGAAATGTCTATTTAGGTCTTCTGCCCATTTTTGGATTGGGGTGTTTGTTTCTTTGATATTGAGCTGAATGAGCTGTTTATATATTTTGGAGATTAATCCTTTGTCCGTTGATTCATTTGCAAATATTTTCTCCCATTCTGAGGGTTGTCTTTTTGTCTTGTTTATGGTTTCCTTTGCTGTGCAAAAGCTTTGAAGTTTCATTAGGTCCCACTTGTTTATTTTTGTTTTTATTTCCATTACTCTAGGAGGTGGATCAAAAAAGATCTTGCTGTGATTTATGTCAAAGAGTGTTCTTCCTATGTTTTCCTCTAAGAGTTTTATAGTGTCCAGTCTTATATTTAGGTCTCTAATCCATTTTGAGTTTATTTTTGTGTATGGTGTTAGGGAGTATTCTAATTTCATTCTTTTACATGTAGCTGTCCAGTTTTCCCAGCACCACTTATTGAAGAGACTGTCTTTTCTCCATTGTATATCTTTGCCTCCTTTGTCATAGATTAGTTGACCATAGGTGCGTGGGTTAATCTCTGGGCTTTCTATCTTGTTCCATTGATCTATGTTTCTGTTTTTGTGCCAGTACCATATTGTCTTGATTACTGTAGCTTTGTAGTAGAGTCTGAAGTCAGGGAGTCTGATTCCTCCAGCTCCATTTTTTTGCCTCAAGACTGCTTTGGCTATTCGGGGTCTTTTGTGTCTCCATACAAATTTTAAGATGATTTGTTCTAGCTCCGTAAAAAATGCCATTGGTAATTTGATAGGGATTGCATTGAATCTGTAGATTGCTTTGGGTAGTATACTCATTTTCACAATGTTGATTCTTCCAATCCAAGAACATGGTATATCTCTCCATCTGTTGGTATCATCTTTAATTTCTTTCATCAGTGTCTTATAGTTTTCTGCATACAGGTCTTTTGTCTCCCTAGGTAGGTTTATTCCTAAGTATTTTATTCTTTTTGTTGCAATGGTAAATGGGAGTGTTTCCATAATTTCTCTTTCAGATTTTTCATCATTAGTGTATAGGAATGCAAGAGATTTCTGTGCATTAATTTTGTATCCTGCAACTTTACCATATTCATTAATTAGCTCTAGCAGTTTTCTGGTGGCAGTTTTAGGATTCTCTATGTATAGTATCATGTCATCCGCAAACAGTGACAGTTTTACTTCTTCTTTTCCAATTTGTATTCCTTTTATTTCTTTTTCTTCTCTGATTGCCGTGGCTAGGACTTCCAGAACTATGTTGAATAATAGTGGTGAGAGTGGACATCCTTGTCTCGTTCCTGATCTTAGAGGAAATGCTTTCAGTTTTTCACCATTGAGAATGATGTTTGCTGTGGGTTTGTCATATATGGCCTTTATTATGTTGAGGTAGGTTCCCTCTATGCCCACTTTCTGGAGAGTTTTTATCATAAATGGGTGTTGAATTTTGTCAAAAGCTTTTTCTGCATCTATTGAGATGATCATATGGTTTTTATTCTTCAGTTTGTTAATATGGTGTATCACATTGATTGATTTGCGTATATTGAAGAATCCTTGCATCCCTGGGATAAATCCCACTTGATCGTGGTGTATGATCCTTTTAATGTGTTGTTGGATTCTGTTTGCTAGTATTTTGTTGAGGATTTTTGCATCTATATTCATCAGTGATATTGGTCTGTAATTTTCTTTTTTTGTAGTGTCTTTGTCTGGTTTTGGTATCAGGGTGATGGTGGCCTCATAGAATGAGTTTGGGAGTGTTCCTTCCTCTGCAATTTTTTGGAAGAGTTTGAGAAGGATGGGTGTTAGCTCTTCTCTAAATGTTTGATAGAATTCACCTGTGAAGCCATCTGGTCCTGGACTTTTGTTTGTTGGAAGATTTTTAATCACAGTTTCAATTTCATTACTTGTGATTGGTCTGTTCATATTTTCTATTTCTTCCTGATTCAGTCTTGGAAGGTTATACCTTTCTAAGAATTTGTCCATTTCTTCCAGGTTGTCCATTTTATTGGCATAAAGTTGCTTGTAGTAGTCTCTTAGGATGCTTTGTATTTCTGCGGTGTCTGTTGTAATTTCTCCTTTTTCATTTCTGATTTTATTGATTTGAGTCCTCTCCCTCTTTTTCTTGATGAGTCTGGCTAATGGCTTATCAATTTTGTTTATCTTCTCAAAGAACCAACTTTTAGTTTTATTGATCTTTGCTATTGTTTTCTTTGTTTCTATTTCATTTATTTCTGCTCTGATCTTTATGATTTCTTTCCTTCTGCTAACTTTGGGTTTTGTTTGTTCTTCTTTCTCTAGTTTCTTTAGGTGTAAGGTTAGATTGTTTACTTGAGATTTTTCTTGTTTCTTTAGGTAGGCTTGTATAGCTATAAACTTCCCTCTTAGAACCGCTTTTGCTGCATCCCATAGGTTTTGGGTCGTCGTGTTTTCATTGTCATTTGTCTCTAGGTATTTTTTTATTTCCTCTTTGATTTCTTCAGTGATCTCTTGGTTATTTAGTAACGTATTGTTTAGCCTCCATGTGTTTGTCTTTTTTACGTTTTTTTCCCTGTAATTCATTTCTAATCTCATCGCGTTGTGGTCAGAAAAGATGCTTGTTATGATTTCAATTTTCTTAAATTTACTGAGGCTTGATTTGTGACCCAAGATGTGATCTATCCTGGAGAATGTTCCGTGCGCACTTGAGAAGAACGTGTAATCTGCTGTTTTTGGGTGGAATGTCCTATATATATCAATTAAATCTATCTGGTCTATTGTGTCATTTAAAGCTTCTGTTTCCTTATTTATTTTCATTTTGGATGATCTGTCCATTGGTGTAAGTGAAGTGTTAAAGTCCCCCACTATTATTGTGTTACTGTCGATTTCCTCTTTTATAGCTGTTAGCAGTTGCCTTATGTATTGAGGTGCTCCTATGTTGGGTGCATATATATTTATAATTGTTATATCTTCTTCTTGGATTGATCCCTGGATCATTATGTAGTGTCCTTCCTTGTCTCTTGTAACATTCTTTATTTTAAAGTCTATTTTATCGGATATGAGTATAGCTACTCCAGCTTTCTTTTGATTTCCATTTGCATGGAATATCTTTTTCCATCCCCTCACTTTCAGTCTGTATGTGTCCCTATGTCTAAAGTGGGTCTCTTGTAGACAGCATATATATGGGTCTTGTTTTTGTATCCATTCAGCCAGTCTATGTCTTTTGGTTGGGGCATTTAATCCATTCACGTTTAAGGTAATTATCGATATGTATGTTCCTATGACCATTTTCTTAGTTGTTTTGGGTTTGTTTTTGTAGGTCCTTTTCTTCTCTTGTGTTTCCCACTTAGAGAAGTTCCTTTAGCATTTGTTGTAGAGCTGGTTTGGTGGTGCTGAATTCTCTTAGCTTTTGCTTGTCTGTAAAGCTTTTGATTTCTCCATCAAATCTAAATGAGATCCTTGCCGGGTAGAGTAATCTTGGTTGTAGGTTCTTCCCTTTCATCACTTTAAGTATATCATGCCACTCCCTTCTGGCTTGCAGAGTTTCTGCTGAGAAATCAGCTGTTAACCTTATGGGAGTTCCCTTGTATGTTATTTGTCGTTTTTCCCTTGCTGCTTTCAATAATTTTTCTTTGTCTTTAATTTTTGCCACTTTGATTACTATGTGTCTCGGCGTGTTTCTCCTTGGGTTTATTCTGTATGGGACTCTCTGCGCTTCCTGGACTTGGGTGGCTATTTCCTTTCCCATGTTAGGGAAGTTTTCGACTATAATCTCTTCAAATATTTTCTCGGGTCCTTTCTCTCTCTCTTCTCCTTCTGGGACCCCTATAATGCGAATGTTGTTGCGTTTAATGTTGTCCCAGAGGTCTCTTAGGCTGTCTTCATTTCTTTTCATTCTTTTTTCTTTAGTCTGTTCCGCAGCAGTGAATTCCACCATTCTGTCTTCCAGGTCACTTATCCGTTCTTCTGCCTCAGTTATTCTGCTATTGATTCCTTCTAGTGTAGTTTTCATTTCAGTTATTGTATTGGCCATCTCTGTTTGTTTGTTCTTTAATTCTTCTAGGTCTTTGTTAATCATTTCTTGCATCTTCTCAATCTTTGCCTCCATTCTTATTCCGAGGTCCTGGATCATCTTCACTATCATTATTCTGAACTCTTTTTCTGGAAGGTTGCCTATCTCCACTTCATTTAGTTGTTTTTCTGGGGTTTTTTCTTGTTCCTTCATCTGGTACATAGCCCTCTGCCTTTTCATCTTCTCTATCTTTCTGTAACTGTGGTTTTTGGTCCACAGGCTGCAGGATTGTAGTTTTTCTTGCTTCTGTTGTCTGCCCTCTGGTGGTTGAGGCTATCTAAGAGGCTTGATGGGAGGCTCTGGTGGTGGGTAGAGCTGACTGTTGCTGTGGCGGTCAGAGCTCAGTAAAACCTTAATCCACTTACTGTTGATGGGTGGGGCTGGGTTCCCTCCCTGTTGCTGTGGCGGTCAGAGCTCAGTAAAACCTTAATCCACTTGACTGTTGATGGGTGGGGCTGGGTTCCCTCCCTGTTGGTTGTTTTGCCTGAGGCAACCCAACACTGGAGCCTACCCGTGCTCTTTGGTGGGGTTAATGGCAGACTCTGGGAGGGCTCACGCCAAGGAGAACTTCCCAGAACCTCTGCTGCCAGTGTCCTTATCCCCACGGTGAAACAGAGCCACCACTCGCCTCTGCAGGAGACCCCCCAACACCAGCAGGTAGGTCTGGTTCAGTCTCCCCCAGGGTCACTGCTCCTTCCCCTGGGTCCCGATGCACACATTACTTTGTGTGTGCCCTGCAAGAGTGGGGTCTCTGTTTCCCCCAGTCCTGTCAAAGTCCTGCAATCAATTCCCACTAGGCTTCAAAGTCTGATTCTCTAGGAATTCCTCCTCCCGTAGCCGGACCCCCTGGTTGGGAAGCCTGACGTGGGGCTCAGAACCTTCACTCCAGTGGGTGGACTTCTGTGCTATAAGTGTTCGCCAGTCTGTGAGCCACCCACCCAGCAGTTACGGGATTTGATTTTACTCTGATTGCGCCCCTCCTACCGTCTCACTGTGGCTTCTCCTCTGTCCTTGGACGTGGGGTATCCTCCTTGGTGAAGTCCAGGGTCTTCCTGTCAATGATTGTCCGGCAGCCAGTTGTGATTCTGGTGCTCTCGCAAGAGGGAGTGAGAGCACGTCCTTCTACTCCGCCATCTTGGTTAATCTCCTCCCATAGTGTGTTTTCTAAACGTGTGACTCTGTGCCTTTTTGTAATTCAGCTCAAGTGTAGCGGTTTTTACATTCCCTCTATAAGAGATATCTTATGATAAGTTTTTTTTTCTGTGTGACTTATTTCACTTAGAATCGTCGTACCTAAATCCACTCATCATGCTGCTACTAGCCTTATGACGTTGATTTCATGGCTGAGTGATATTCCATTGTACATAAGGACCACAACTTCTTTATCCATTTTTCTCTTTCCTGGGATATTGAAGGTGTAACGGAGTGGAGGTTCTTGTCAAGAGAGCAGCCCTAAACTTTGGGGTGCCTGTGTCCTGCTGATTTTTAGTTTTCCCAATTTATATGCCCATGAGTGGAAGTGCCCTATGCTCTCTAAGCTGAGTTTTTTAGATGTTTCAGCACACACCGTACACTTCTCCAGAGTGGCTGTTGGCAATTTACATCCCGCCCATCAGCTTAGCAAGGCTCCCGTTTCTCCATGGCCTGTCCTGCATTTCTGGTTTTGACACTTTATTCAGCATGGCCCTTTTGACCGATGGGAAGCGAGGCTTCTTTGTAGCGCTGATTTGCCTTTCCAGGTTGCTTGGTTGGCCAAAAAGGGCGTATGCGTTTTTTCCTGAATATATTCAGGAAAAAACGCATACGCCCTTTTTGGCCAAGGGCATCGTTGTCGAGGTTTGGCCGCTTTTCCTGTGCTTTCAAGGCGATTCGAATCTACCTCCTGAAATCTGTTTCCTACAATTCTGCCTTGCTTTCAAATCCTCTTCGTTGCCTTCCCTCAATATATTTGTGGACGAGAGTTATCATTTATAACTCTGCAGGTTTGTGAATTGCAGTGCCCCTGAGCTCCGTTTTTCAACTCGCTTTCTTGGGAGCTGGCCGCAAACGCGCAGGATTGCTTCAGGCCCTATTCTGGTTCCGGGCGGCAGGCTGAGCCTGTGGTTAATTCTTCTTCCTGATGGGAAAATAGAGTGACCTGTGCCTGTCCCAACACCTAGAGCTAGTCTCTCATTGGTTCCCCCTCTTCCCGTTCATCCTCAGGACAAATTGCAACCTGTACGGAACAGGAGGTGAAAGGTGCTGAGTCTCCAAGCAGGGAGATTCCTAGTCAAGCGGCTGGAATGGCGTACCCGAGCACAAGGAGATGAGAAATGAGGTGCGTTTTAGAAACCTTTCCAGATCACACGGTGTACCATCTTCTGGGTTTCTCATGCATGTTTTCGATGTAGGAAGATGCCCTTGAAACTGGAGATCTGGGGCCCATGGGATTGGTACCACGCAGTATTACTTTAAAGGGTCTGCGTTTGCTCACCCAAAATCACCAAACCTCTCAGCCCCAAGAGTGTCCACCCTTATGTCTCCATCAGCTGTGGGTCTAGATATGGTCAATCCAGGTGGCATCACAGCCCCTGAACGAATTTTGTAAGAATTTCTCTCTCTTTGACTGTCTTTGTTTCACGGGTTTTTAAAAGTAATTGATTTTTATAATGGGGTTTAGCTGCTTTTCACTGCTGTGTTTATGCCGCTTTACACCCACTTGACTCACTTAGAGAGGGATATCAATACATAGGTTTTAAGATTCTTACTAGTCAGATATGTTCTTGGGCGGTGAATAGGGGTATTGAGTCCAGTTCACTGAGCAAGGAGTAGGTCTTGTCTATTACATATTGGGTTTATGGAACGGTATCTGAGCTAATTTGACACCCGTGTTTTATGCATCACCCCACCTCACCTTTCCCGTTAAGCAGCCATAGTGTGTTTTCTAAACGTGTGATTCTGTGCCGTTTTGTAATTCAGCTCAAGTATAGCGGTTTTTAAATTCCCTCTATAAGTGACATCTTATGAGAAGTGTCTTTTTCTGTGTGACTTATTTCACTTGGAATTGTCGTACCTAAATCCACTCATCATGCTGCTACTAGCCTTATGACGTTGATTTCATGGCTGAGTGATATTCCATTGTACATAAGGACCACAACTTCTTTATCCATTTTTCTCTTTCCTGGGATATTTAAGGTGTAACGGAGTGGAGGTTCTTGTCAAGAGAGCAGCCCTAAACTTTGGGGTCCCTGTGTCTTGCTGATTTTTAGTTTTCCCAATTTATACGCCCATGAGTGGAAGTGCCCTATGCTGTCTAAGCTGAGTTTTTTAGATGTTTCAGGACACACCGTACACTTCTCCAGAGTGGCTGTTGGCAATTTACATCCCGCCCATCAGCGTAGCAAGTCTCCCGTTTCTCCATGGCCTGTCCTGCATTTCTGGTTTTGACACTTTATTCAGCATGGCCCTTTTGACCGATGGGAAGCGAGACTTCTTTGTAGCGCTGATTTGCCTTTCCAGGTTGCTTGGTTGGCCAAAAAGGGCGTATGCGTTTTTTCCTGACTATATTCAGGAAAAAACGCATACGCCCTTTTTGGCCAAGGGCATGGTTGTCGAGGTTTGGCCGCTTTTCCTGTGCTTTCAAGGCGATTCGAATCTACCTCCTGAAATCTGTTTCCTGAAATTCTGACTTGCTTTCAAATCCTCTTCGTTGCCTTCCCTCAATATATTTGTGGACGAGAGTTATCATTTATAACTCTGCAGGTTTGTGAATTGCAGTGCCCCTGAGCTCCATTTTCCAACTCGCTTTCTTGGGAGCTGGCCGCAAAAGCACTGGATTGCTTCAGGCCCTATTCTGGTTCCGGGCGACAGGCTGAGCCTGTGGTTAATTCTTCTTCCTGATGGGAAAATAGAGTGACCTGTGCCTGTCCCAACACCTAGAGCTAGTCTCTCTTTGGTTCCCCCTCTTTCCGTTCATCCTCAGGACAAATTGCAACATGTACGGAACAGGAGGTGAAAGGTGCTGAGTCTCCAAGGAGGGAGATTGCTAGTCAAGCGGCTGGAATGGCGAACCCGAGCACAAGGAGATGAGAAATGAGGTGCGTTTTAGAAACCTTTCCCGATCACACGGTGTACCATCTTCTGGGTTTCTCATGCATGTTTTCGATGTAGGAAGATGCCCTTGCACCTGGAGATTTCGGACCCATGGGATGGGTACGACGCAGTATTACTTTAAAGGGTCTGCATTTGCTCACCCAACCTCACCAAACCTCTCAGCCCCAAGAGTGTCCACCCTTATGTCTCCATCAGCTGTGCGTCTAGATATGGTCAATCCAGGTGGCATCACAGCCCCTGAACGAATTTTGTAAGAATTTCTCTCTCTTTGACTGTCTTTGTTTCACGGGTTTTTAAAAGTAATTGATTTTTATAATGGGGTTTAGCTGCTTTTCACTGCTGTGTTTATGCCGCTTTACACCCACTTGACTCACTTAGAGAGAGATATCATTACATAGGTTTTAAGATTCTTACTAGTCAGATATGTTCTTGGGTGGTGAATAGGGGGTATTGAGTCCAGTTCACTGAGCAAGGAGTAGGTCTTGTCTATTACATATTGGGTTTATGGAACGGTATCTGAGCTAATTTGACACCCGTGTTTTATGCATCACCCCACCTCACCTTTCCCGTTAAGCAGCCATAGTGTGTTTTCTAAACGTGTGATTCTGTGCCGTTTTGTAATTCAGCTCAAGTATAGCGGTTTTTAAATTCCCTCTATAAGTGACATCTTATGAGAAGTGTCTTTTTCTGTGTGACTTATTTCACTTGGAATTGTCGTACCTAAATCCACTCATCATGCTGCTACTAGCCTTATGACGTTGATTTCATGGCTGAGTGATATTCCATTGTACATAAGGACCACAACTTCTTTATCCATTTTTCTCTTTCCTGGGATATTTAAGGTGTAACGGAGTGGAGGTTCTTGTCAAGAGAGCAGCCCTAAACTTTGGGGTGGCTGTGTCTTGCTGATTTTTAGTTTTCCCAATTTATACGCCCATGAGTGGAAGTGCCCTATGCTGTCTAAGCTGAGTTTTTTAGATGTTTCAGGACACACCGTACACTTCTCCAGAGTGGCTGTTGGCAATTTACATCCCGCCCATCAGCGTAGCAAGGCTCCCGTTTCTCCATGGCCTGTCCTGCATTTCTGGTTTTGACACTTTATTCAGCATGGCCCTTTTGACCGATGGGAAGCGAGACTTCTTTGTAGCGCTGATTTGCCTTTCCAGGTTGCTTGGTTGGCCAAAAAGGGCGTATGCGTTTTTTTCTGAATATATTCAGGAAAAAACGCATACGCCCTTTTTGGCCAAGGGCATGGTTGTCGAGGTTTGGCCGCTTTTCCTGTGCTTTCAAGGCAATTCGAATCTACCTCCTGAAATCTGTTTCCTGCAATTCTGACTTGCTTTCAAATCCTCTTCGTTGCCTTCCCTCAATATATTTGTGGACGAGAGTTATCATTTATAACTCTGCAGGTTTGTGAATTGCAGTGCCCCTGAGCTCCATTTTCCAACTCGCTTTCTTCGGAGCTGGCCGCAAAAGCACAGGATTGCTTCAGGCCCTATTCTGGTTCCGGGCGGCAGGCTGAGCCTGTGGTTAATTCTTCTTCCTGATGGGAAAATAGAGTGACCTGTGCCTGTCCCAACACCTAGAGCTAGTCTCTCTTTGGTTCCCCCTCTTCCCGTTCATCCTCAGGACAAATTGCAACCTGTACGGAACAGGAGGTGAAAGGTGCTGAGTCTCCAAGGAGGGAGATTGCTAGTCAAGCGGCTGGAATGGCGAACCCGAGCACAAGGAGATGAGAAATGAGGTGCGTTTTAGAAACCTTTCCCGATCACACGGTGTACCATCTTCTGGGTTTCTCATGCATGTTTTCGATGTAGGAAGATGCCCTTGAAACTGGAGATTTGGGACCCATGGGATGGGTACGACGCAGTATTACTTTAAAGGGTCTGCGTTTGCTCACCCAACCTCACCAAAACTCTCAGCCCCAAGAGTGTCCACCCTTATGTCTCCATCAGCTGTGGGTCTAGATATGGTCAATCCAGGTGGCATCACAGCCCCTGAACGAATTTTGTAAGAATTTCTCTCTCTTTGACTGTCTTTGTTTCACGGGTTTTTAAAAGTAATTGATTTTTATAATGGGGTTTAGCTGCTTTTCACTGCTGTGTTTATGCCGCTTTACACCCACTTGACTCACTTAGAGAGAGATATCATTACATAGGTTTTAAGATTCTTACTAGTCAGATATGTTCTTGGGTGGTGAATAGGGGGTGTTGAGTCCAGTTCACTGAGCAAGGAGTAGGTCTTGTCTATTACATATTGGGTTTATGGAACGGTATCTGAGCTAATTTGAAACCCGTGTTTTATGCATCACCCCACCTCACCTTTCCCGTTAAGCAGCCATAGTGTGTTTTCTAAACGTGTGACTCTGTGCCGTTTTGTAATTCAGCTCAAGTATAGCGGTTTTTACATTCCCTCTATAAGAGATATCTTATGACAAGTGTCTTTTTCTGTGTGACTTATTTCACTTGGAATTGTCGTACCTAAATCCACTCATCATGCTGCTACTAGCCTTATGACGTTGATTTCATGGCTGAGTGATATTCCATTGTACATAAGGACCACAACTTCTTTATCCATTTTTCTCTTTCCTGGGATATTTAAGGTGTAACGGAGTGGAGGTTCTTGTCAAGAGAGCAGCCCTAAACTTTGGGGTCCCTGTGTCTTGCTGATTTTTAGTTTTCCCAATTTATACGCCCATGAGTGGAAGTGCCCTATGCTCTCTAAGCTGAGTTTTTTAGATGTTTCAGGACACACCGTACACTTCTCCAGAGTGGCTGTTGGCAATTTACATCCCGCCCATCAGCGTAGCAAGGCTCCCGTTTCTCCATGGCCTGTCCTGCATTTCTGGTTTTGACACTTTATTCAGCATGGCCCTTTTGACCGATGGGAAGCGAGACTTATTTGTAGCGCTGATTTTCCTTTCCAGTTTGCTTGGTTGGCCAAAAAGGGCGTATGCGTTTTTTCCTGAATATATTCAGGAAAAAACGCATACGCCCTTTTTGGCCAAGGGCATCGTTGTCGAGGTTTGGCCGCTTTTCCTGTGCTTTCAAGGCGATTCGAATCTACCTCCTGAAATCTGTTTCCTGCAATTCTGCCTTACTTTCAAATCCTCTTCGTTGCCTTCCCTCAATATATTTGTGGACGAGAGTTATCATTTATAACTCTGCAGGTTTGTGAATTGCAGTGCCCCTGAGCTGCATTTTCAAACTCGCTTTCTTGGGAGCTGGCCGCAAAAGCGCAGGATTGCTTCAGGCCCTATTCTGGTTCCGGGCGGCAGGCTGAGCCTGTGGTTAATTCTTTTTCCTGATGGGAAAATAGAGTGGCCTGTGCCTGTCCCAACACCTAGAGCTAGTCTCTCATTGGTTCCCCCTCTTCCCGTTCATCCTCAGGACAAATTGCAACCTGTACGGAACAGGAGGTGAAAGGTGCTGAGTCTCCAAGGAGTGAGATTGCTAGTCAAGCGGCTGGAATGGCGTCCCCGAGCACAAGGAGATGAGAAATGAGGTGCGTTTTAGAAACCTTTCCCGATCACACGGTGTACCATCTTCTGGGTTTCTCTTGCATGTTTTCGATGTAGGAAGATGCCCTTGCACCTGGAGATTTGGGACCCATGGGATGGGTACCACGCAGTATTACTTTAAAGGGTCTGCGTTTGCTCACCCAACCTCACCAAACCTCTCAGCCCCAAGAGTGTCCACTCTTATGTCTCCATCAGCTGTGGGTCTAGATATGGTCAATCCAGGTGGCATCACAGCCCCTGAACGAATTTTGTAAGAATTTCTCTCTCTTTCACTGTCTTTGTTTCACGGGTTTTTAGAAGTAATTGATTTTTATAAAGGGGTTTAGCTGCTTTTCACTGCCGTGTTTATGCCTCTTTGCACCCAGGTGACTCACTTACAGAGAGATATCAATACATAGGTTTTAATATTCTTACTAGTCAGATATGTTCTTGGGCGGTGAATAGGGGGTATTGAGTCCAGTTCACTGAGCAAGGAGTAGGTCTTGTCTATTACATATTGGGTTTATGGAACGGTATCTGAGCTAATTTGACACCCGTGTTTTATGCATCACCCCACCTCACCTTTCCCGTTAAACAGCCATAGTGTGTTTTCTAAACGTGTGACTCTGTGCCTTTTTGTAATTCAGCTCAAGTGTAGCGGTTTTTACATTCCCTCTATAAGAGATATCTTATGATAAGTTTTTTTTTCTGTGTGACTTATTTCACTTAGAATCGTCGTACCTAAATCCACTCATCATGCTGCTACTAGCCTTATGACGTTGATTTCATGGCTGAGTGATATTCCATTGTACATAAGGACCACAACTTCTTTATCCATTTTTCTCTTTCCTGGGATATTGAAGGTGTAACGGAGTGGAGGTTCTTGTCAAGAGAGCAGCCCTAAACTTTGGGGTGCCTGTGTCCTGCTGATTTTTAGTTTTCCCAATTTATATGCCCATGAGTGGAAGTGCCCTATGCTCTCTAAGCTGAGTTTTTTAGATGTTTCAGCACACACCGTACACTTCTCCAGAGTGGCTGTTGGCAATTTACATCCCGCCCATCAGCTTAGCAAGGCTCCCGTTTCTCCATGGCCTGTCCTGCATTTCTGGTTTTGACACTTTATTCAGCATGGCCCTTTTGACCGATGGGAAGCGAGGCTTCTTTGTAGCGCTGATTTGCCTTTCCAGGTTGCTTGGTTGGCCAAAAAGGGCGTATGCGTTTTTTCCTGAATATATTCAGGAAAAAACGCATACGCCCTTTTTGGCCAAGGGCATGGTTGTCGAGGTTTGGCCGCTTTTCCTGTGCTTTCAAGGCGATTCGAATCTACCTCCTGAAATCTGTTTCCTACAATTCTGCCTTGCTTTCAAATCCTCTTCGTTGCCTTCCCTCAATATATTTGTGGACGAAAGTTATCATTTATAACTCTGCAGGTTTGTGAATTGCAGTGCCCCTGAGCTCCGTTTTTCAACTCGCTTTCTTGGGAGCTGGCCGCAAACGCGCAGGATTGCTTCAGGCCCTATTCTGGTTCCGGGCGGCAGGCTGAGCCTGTGGTTAATTCTTCTTCCTGATGGGAAAATAGAGTGACCTGTGCCTGTCCCAACACCTAGAGCTAGTCTCTCATTGGTTCCCCCTCTTCCCGTTCATCCTCAGGACAAATTGCAACCTGTACGGAACAGGAGGTGAAAGGTGCTGAGTCTCCAAGGAGGGAGATTCCTAGTCAAGCGGCTGGAATGGCGTACCCGAGCACAAGGAGATGAGAAATGAGGTGCGTTTTAGAAACCTTTCCAGATCACACGGTGTACCATCTTCTGGGTTTCTCATGCATGTTTTCGATGTAGGAAGATGCCCTTGAAACTGGAGATCTGGGGCCCATGGGATTGGTACCACGCAGTATTACTTTAAAGGGTCTGCGTTTGCTCACCCAAACTCACCAAACCTCTCAGCCCCAAGAGTGTCCACCCTTATGTCTCCATCAGCTGTGGGTCTAGATATGGTCAATCCAGGTGGCATCACAGCCCCTGAACGAATTTTGTAAGAATTTCTCTCTCTTTCACTGTCTTTGTTTCACGGGTTTTTAAAAGTAATTGATTTTTATAATGGGGTTTAGCTGCTTTTCACTGCTGTGTTTATGCCGCTTTACACCCACTTGACTCACTTAGAGAGGGATATCAATACATAGGTTTTAAGATTCTTACTAGTCAGATATGTTCTTGGGCGGTGAATAGGGGGTATTGAGTCCAGTTCACTGAGCAAGGAGTAGGTCTTGTCTATTACATATTGGGTTTATGGAACGGTATCTGAGCTAATTTGACACCCGTGTTTTATGCATCACCCCACCTCACCTTTCCCGTTAAGCAGCCATAGTGTGTTTTCTAAACGTGTGATTCTGTGCCGTTTTGTAATTCAGCTCAAGTATAGCGGTTTTTAAATTCCCTCTATAAGTGACATCTTATGAGAAGTGTCTTTTTCTGTGTGACTTATTTCACTTGGAATTGTCGTACCTAAATCCACTCATCATGCTGCTACTAGCCTTATGACGTTGATTTCATGGCTGAGTGATATTCCATTGTACATAAGGACCACAACTTCTTTATCCATTTTTCTCTTTCCTGGGATATTTAAGGTGTAACGGAGTGGAGGTTCTTGTCAAGAGAGCAGCCCTAAACTTTGGGGTCCCTGTGTCTTGCTGATTTTTAGTTTTCCCAATTTATACGCCCATGAGTGGAAGTGCCCTATGCTGTCTAAGCTGAGTTTTTTAGATGTTTCAGGACACACCGTACACTTCTCCAGAGTGGCTGTTGGCAATTTACATCCCGCCCATCAGCGTAGCAAGTCTCCCGTTTCTCCATGGCCTGTCCTGCATTTCTGGTTTTGACACTTTATTCAGCATGGCCCTTTTGACCGATGGGAAGCGAGACTTCTTTGTAGCGCTGATTTGCCTTTCCAGGTTGCTTGGTTGGCCAAAAAGGGCGTATGCGTTTTTTTCTGAATATATTCAGGAAAAAACGCATACGCCCTTTTTGGCCAAGGGCATGGTTGTCGAGGTTTGGCCGCTTTTCCTGTGCTTTCAAGGCGATTCGAATCTACCTCCTGAAATCTGTTTCCTGCAATTCTGCCTTGCTTTCAAATCCTCTTCGTTGCCTTCCCTCAATATATTTGTGGACGAGAGTTATCATTTATAACTCTGCAGGTTTGTGAATTGCAGTGCCCCTGAGCTGCATTTTCCAACTCGCTTTCTTGGGAGCTGGCCGCAAAAGCACTGCATTGCTTCAGGCCCTATTCTGGTTCCGGGCGGCAGGCTGAGCCTGTGGTTAATTCTTTTTCCTGATGGGAAAATAGAGTGGCCTGTGCCTGTCCCAACACCTAGAGCTAGTCTCTCATTGGTTCCCCCTCTTCCCGTTCATCCTCAGGACAAATTGCAACCTGTACGGAACAGGAGGTGAAAGGTGCTGAGTCTCCAAGGAGTGAGATTGCTAGTCAAGCGGCTGGAATGGCGTCCCCGAGCACAAGGAGATGAGAAATGAGGTGCGTTTTAGAAACCTTTCCCGATCACACGGTGTACCATCTTCTGGGTTTCTCTTGCATGTTTTCGATGTAGGAAGATGCCCTTGCACCTGGAGATTTGGGACCCATGGGATGGGTACCACGCAGTATTACTTTAAAGGGTCTGCGTTTGCTCACCCAACCTCACCAAACCTCTCAGCCCCAAGAGTGTCCACCCTTATGTCTCCATCAGCTGTGGGTCTAGATATGGTCAATCCAGGTGGCATCACAGCCCCTGAACGAATTTTGTAAGAATTTCTCTCTCTTTCACTGTCTTTGTTTCACGGGTTTTTAGAAGTAATTGATTTTTATAAAGGGGTTTAGCTGCTTTTCACTGCTGTGTTTATGCCTCTTTGCACCCAGGTGACTCACTTACAGAGAGATATCAATACATAGGTTTTAATATTCTTACTAGTCAGATATGTTCTTGGGCGGTGAATAGGGGGTATTGAGTCCAGTTCACTGAGCAAGGAGTAGGTCTTGTCTATTACATATTGGGTTTATGGAACGGTATCTGAGCTAATTTGACACCCGTGTTTTATGCATCACCCCACCTCACCTTTCCCGTTAAACAGCCATAGTGTGTTTTCTAAACGTGTGACTCTGTGCCTTTTTGTAATTCAGCTCAAGTGTAGCGGTTTTTACATTCCCTCTATAAGAGATATCTTATGATAAGTTTTTTTTTCTGTGTGACTTATTTCACTTAGAATCGTCGTACCTAAATCCACTCATCATGCTGCTACTAGCCTTATGACGTTGATTTCATGGCTGAGTGATATTCCATTGTACATAAGGACCACAACTTCTTTATCCATTTTTCTCTTTCCTGGGATATTGAAGGTGTAACGGAGTGGAGGTTCTTGTCAAGAGAGCAGCCCTAAACTTTGGGGTGCCTGTGTCCTGCTGATTTTTAGTTTTCCCAATTTATATGCCCATGAGTGGAAGTGCCCTATGCTCTCTAAGCTGAGTTTTTTAGATGTTTCAGCACACACCGTACACTTCTCCAGAGTGGCTGTTGGCAATTTACATCCCGCCCATCAGCTTAGCAAGGCTCCCGTTTCTCCATGGCCTGTCCTGCATTTCTGGTTTTGACACTTTATTCAGCATGGCCCTTTTGACCGATGGGAAGCGAGGCTTCTTTGTAGCGCTGATTTGCCTTTCCAGGTTGCTTGGTTGGCCAAAAAGGGCGTATGCGTTTTTTCCTGAATATATTCAGGAAAAAACGCATACGCCCTTTTTGGCCAAGGGCATCGTTGTCGAGGTTTGGCCGCTTTTCCTGTGCTTTCAAGGCGATTCGAATCTACCTCCTGAAATCTGTTTCCTACAATTCTGCCTTGCTTTCAAATCCTCTTCGTTGCCTTCCCTCAATATATTTGTGGACGAGAGTTATCATTTATAACTCTGCAGGTTTGTGAATTGCAGTGCCCCTGAGCTCCGTTTTTCAACTCGCTTTCTTGGGAGCTGGCCGCAAACGCGCAGGATTGCTTCAGGCCCTATTCTGGTTCCGGGCGGCAGGCTGAGCCTGTGGTTAATTCTTCTTCCTGATGGGAAAATAGAGTGACCTGTGCCTGTCCCAACACCTAGAGCTAGTCTCTCATTGGTTCCCCCTCTTCCCGTTCATCCTCAGGACAAATTGCAACCTGTACGGAACAGGAGGTGAAAGGTGCTGAGTCTCCAAGGAGGGAGATTCCTAGTCAAGCGGCTGGAATGGCGTACCCGAGCACAAGGAGATGAGAAATGAGGTGCGTTTTAGAAACCTTTCCAGATCACACGGTGTACCATCTTCTGGGTTTCTCATGCATGTTTTCGATGTAGGAAGATGCCCTTGAAACTGGAGATCTGGGGCCCATGGGATTGGTACCACGCAGTATTACTTTAAAGGGTCTGCGTTTGCTCACCCAAACTCACCAAACCTCTCAGCCCCAAGAGTGTCCACCCTTATGTCTCCATCAGCTGTGGGTCTAGATATGGTCAATCCAGGTGGCATCACAGCCCCTGAACGAATTTTGTAAGAATTTCTCTCTCTTTGACTGTCTTTGTTTCACGGGTTTTTAAAAGTAATTGATTTTTATAATGGTGTTTAGCTGCTTTTCACTGCTGTGTTTATGCCGCTTTACACCCACTTGACTCACTTAGAGAGAGATATCATTACATAGGTTTTAAGATTCTTACTAGTCAGATATGTTCTTGGGTGGTGAATAGGGGGTATTGAGTCCAGTTCACTGAGCAAGGAGTAGGTCTTGTCTATTACATATTGGGTTTATGGAACGGTATCTGAGCTAATTTGACACCCGTGTTTTATGCATCACCCCACCTCACCTTTCCCGTTAAGCAGCCATAGTGTGTTTTCTAAACGTGTGATTCTGTGCCGTTTTGTAATTCAGCTCAAGTATAGCGGTTTTTAAATTCCCTCTATAAGTGACATCTTATGAGAAGTGTCTTTTTCTGTGTGACTTATTTCACTTGGAATTGTCGTACCTAAATCCACTCATCATGCTGCTACTAGCCTTATGACGTTGATTTCATGGCTGAGTGATATTCCATTGTACATAAGGACCACAACTTCTTTATCCATTTTTCTCTTTCCTGGGATATTTAAGGTGTAACGGAGTGGAGGTTCTTGTCAAGAGAGCAGCCCTAAACTTTGGGGTGGCTGTGTCTTGCTGATTTTTAGTTTTCCCAATTTATACGCCCATGAGTGGAAGTGCCCTATGCTGTCTAAGCTGAGTTTTTTAGATGTTTCAGGACACACCGTACACTTCTCCAGAGTGGCTGTTGGCAATTTACATCCCGCCCATCAGCGTAGCAAGGCTCCCGTTTCTCCATGGCCTGTCCTGCATTTCTGGTTTTGACACTTTATTCAGCATGGCCCTTTTGACCGATGGGAAGCGAGACTTCTTTGTAGCGCTGATTTGCCTTTCCAGGTTGCTTGGTTGGCCAAAAAGGGCGTATGCGTTTTTTTCTGAATATATTCAGGAAAAAACGCATACGCCCTTTTTGGCCAAGGGCATGGTTGTCGAGGTTTGGCCGCTTTTCCTGTGCTTTCAAGGCGATTCGAATCTACCTCCTGAAATCTGTTTCCTGCAATTCTGACTTGCTTTCAAATCCTCTTCGTTGCCTTCCCTCAATATATTTGTGGACGAGACTTATCATTTATAACTCTGCAGGTTTGTGAATTGCAGTGCCCCTGAGCTCCATTTTCCAACTCGCTTTCTTCGGAGCTGGCCGCAAAAGCACAGGATTGCTTCAGGCCCTATTCTGGTTCCGGGCGGCAGGCTGAGCCTGTGGTTAATTCTTCTTCCTGATGGGAAAATAGAGTGACCTGTGCCTGTCCCAACACCTAGAGCTAGTCTCTCTTTGGTTCCCCCTCTTCCCGTTCATCCTCAGGACAAATTGCAACCTGTACGGAACAGGAGGTGAAAGGTGCTGAGTCTCCAAGGAGGGAGATTGCTAGTCAAGCGGCTGGAATGGCGAACCCGAGCACAAGGAGATGAGAAATGAGGTGCGTTTTAGAAACCTTTCCCGATCACACGGTGTACCATCTTCTGGGTTTCTCATGCATGTTTTCGATGTAGGAAGTTGCCCTTGAAACTGGAGATTTGGGACCCATGGGATGGGTACGACGCAGTATTACTTTAAAGGGTCTGCGTTTGCTCACCCAACCTCACCAAAACTCTCAGCCCCAAGAGTGTCCACCCTTATGTCTCCATCAGCTGTGGGTCTAGATATGGTCAATCCAGGTGGCATCACAGCCCCTGAACGAATTTTGTAAGAATTTCTCTCTCTTTGACTGTCTTTGTTTCACGGGTTTTTAAAAGTAATTGATTTTTATAATGGGGTTTAGCTGCTTTTCACTGCTGTGTTTATGCCGCTTTACACCCACTTGACTCACTTAGAGAGAGATATCATTACATAGGTTTTAAGATTCTTACTAGTCAGATATGTTCTTGGGTGGTGAATAGGGGGTGTTGAGTCCAGTTCACTGAGCAAGGAGTAGGTCTTGTCTATTACATATTGGGTTTATGGAACGGTATCTGAGCTAATTTGACACCCGTGTTTTATGCATCACCCCACCTCACCTTTCCCGTTAAACAGCCATAGTGTGTTTTCTAAACGTGTGACTCTGTGCCTTTTTGTAATTCAGCTCAAGTGTAGCGGTTTTTACATTCCCTCTATAAGAGATATCTTATGATAAGTTTTTTTTTCTGTGTGACTTATTTCACTTAGAATCGTCGTACCTAAATCCACTCATCATGCTGCTACTAGCCTTATGACGTTGATTTCATGGCTGAGTGATATTCCATTGTACATAAGGACCACAACTTCTTTATCCATTTTTCTCTTTCCTGGGATATTGAAGGTGTAACGGAGTGGAGGTTCTTGTCAAGAGAGCAGCCCTAAACTTTGGGGTGCCTGTGTCCTGCTGATTTTTAGTTTTCCCAATTTATATGCCCATGAGTGGAAGTGCCCTATGCTCTCTAAGCTGAGTTTTTTAGATGTTTCAGCACACACCGTACACTTCTCCAGAGTGGCTGTTGGCAATTTACATCCCGCCCATCAGCTTAGCAAGGCTCCCGTTTCTCCATGGCCTGTCCTGCATTTCTGGTTTTGACACTTTATTCAGCATGGCCCTTTTGACCGATGGGAAGCGAGGCTTCTTTGTAGCGCTGATTTGCCTTTCCAGGTTGCTTGGTTGGCCAAAAAGGGCGTATGCGTTTTTTCCTGAATATATTCAGGAAAAAACGCATACGCCCTTTTTGGCCAAGGGCATCGTTGTCGAGGTTTGGCCGCTTTTCCTGTGCTTTCAAGGCGATTCGAATCTACCTCCTGAAATCTGTTTCCTACAATTCTGCCTTGCTTTCAAATCCTCTTCGTTGCCTTCCCTCAATATATTTGTGGACGAGAGTTATCATTTATAACTCTGCAGGTTTGTGAATTGCAGTGCCCCTGAGCTCCGTTTTTCAACTCGCTTTCTTGGGAGCTGGCCGCAAACGCGCAGGATTGCTTCAGGCCCTATTCTGGTTCCGGGCGGCAGGCTGAGCCTGTGGTTAATTCTTCTTCCTGATGGGAAAATAGAGTGACCTGTGCCTGTCCCAACACCTAGAGCTAGTCTCTCATTGGTTCCCCCTCTTCCCGTTCATCCTCAGGACAAATTGCAACCTGTACGGAACAGGAGGTGAAAGGTGCTGAGTCTCCAAGGAGGGAGATTCCTAGTCAAGCGGCTGGAATGGCGTACCCGAGCACAAGGAGATGAGAAATGAGGTGCGTTTTAGAAACCTTTCCAGATCACACGGTGTACCATCTTCTGGGTTTCTCATGCATGTTTTCGATGTAGGAAGATGCCCTTGAAACTGGAGATCTGGGGCCCATGGGATTGGTACCACGCAGTATTACTTTAAAGGGTCTGCGTTTGCTCACCCAAACTCACCAAACCTCTCAGCCCCAAGAGTGTCCACCCTTATGTCTCCATCAGCTGTGGGTCTAGATATGGTCAATCCAGGTGGCATCACAGCCCCTGAACGAATTTTGTAAGAATTTCTCTCTCTTTGACTGTCTTTGTTTCACGGGTTTTTAAAAGTAATTGATTTTTATAATGGGGTTTAGCTGCTTTTCACTGCTGTGTTTATGCCGCTTTACACCCACTTGACTCACTTAGAGAGGGATATCAATACATAGGTTTTAAGATTCTTACTAGTCAGATATGTTCTTGGGCGGTGAATAGGGGGTATTGAGTCCAGTTCACTGAGCAAGGAGTAGGTCTTGTCTATTACATATTGGGTTTATGGAACGGTATCTGAGCTAATTTGACACCCGTGTTTTATGCATCACCCCACCTCACCTTTCCCGTTAAGCAGCCATAGTGTGTTTTCTAAACGTGTGATTCTGTGCCGTTTTGTAATTCAGCTCAAGTATAGCGGTTTTTAAATTCCCTCTATAAGTGACATCTTATGAGAAGTGTCTTTTTCTGTGTGACTTATTTCACTTGGAATTGTCGTACCTAAATCCACTCATCATGCTGCTACTAGCCTTATGACGTTGATTTCATGGCTGAGTGATATTCCATTGTACATAAGGACCACAACTTCTTTATCCATTTTTCTCTTTCCTGGGATATTTAAGGTGTAACGGAGTGGAGGTTCTTGTCAAGAGAGCAGCCCTAAACTTTGGGGTCCCTGTGTCTTGCTGATTTTTAGTTTTCCCAATTTATACGCCCATGAGTGGAAGTGCCCTATGCTGTCTAAGCTGAGTTTTTTAGATGTTTCAGGACACAACGTACACTTCTCCAGAGTGGCTGTTGGCAATTTACATCCCGCCCATCAGCGTAGCAAGTCTCCCGTTTCTCCATGGCCTGTCCTGCATTTCTGGTTTTGACACTTTATTCAGCATGGCCCTTTTGACCGATGGGAAGCGAGACTTCTTTGTAGCGCTTATTTGCCTTTCCAGGTTGCTTGGTTGGCCAAAAAGGGCGTATGCGTTTTTTTCTGAATATATTCAGGAAAAAACGCATACGCCCTTTTTGGCCAAGGGCATGGTTGTCGAGGTTTGGCCGCTTTTCCTGTGCTTTCAAGGCGATTCGAATCTACCTCCTGAAATCTGTTTCCTGCAATTCTGACTTGCTTTCAAATCCTCTTCGTTGCCTTCCCTCAATATATTTGTGGACGAGAGTTATCATTTATAACTCTGCAGGTTTGTGAATTGCAGTGCCCCTGAGCTCCATTTTCCAACTCGCTTTCTTGGGAGCTGGCCGCAAAAGCACTGGATTGCTTCAGGCCCTATTCTGGTTCCGGGCGACAGGCTGAGCCTGTGGTTAATTCTTCTTCCTGATGGGAAAATAGAGTGACCTGTGCCTGTCCCAACACCTAGAGCTAGTCTCTCTTTGGTTCCCCCTCTTTCCGTTCATCCTCAGGACAAATTGCAACATGTACGGAACAGGAGGTGAAAGGTGCTGAGTCTCCAAGGAGGGAGATTGCTAGTCAAGCGGCTGGAATGGCGAACCCGAGCACAAGGAGATGAGAAATGAGGTGCGTTTTAGAAACCTTTCCCGATCACACGGTGTACCATCTTCTGGGTTTCTCATGCATGTTTTCGATGTAGGAAGATGCCCTTGCACCTGGAGATTTGGGACCCATGGGATGGGTACGACGCAGTATTACTTTAAAGGGTCTGCATTTGCTCACCCAACCTCACCAAACCTCTCAGCCCCAAGAGTGTCCACCCTTATGTCTCCATCAGCTGTGCGTCTAGATATGGTCAATCCAGGTGGCATCACAGCCCCTGAACGAATTTTGTAAGAATTTCTCTCTCTTTGACTGTCTTTGTTTCACGGGTTTTTAAAAGTAATTGATTTTTATAATGGGGTTTAGCTGCTTTTCACTGCTGTGTTTATGCCGCTTTACACCCACTTGACTCACTTAGAGAGGGATATCAATACATAGGTTTTAAGATTCTTACTAGTCAGATATGTTCTTGGGCAGTGAATAGGGGGTATTGAGTCCAGTTCACTGAGCAAGGAGTAGGTCTTGTCTATTACATATTGGGTTTATGGAACGGTATCTGAGCTAATTTGACACCCGTGTTTTATGCATCACCCCACCTCACCTTTCCCGTTAAGCAGCCATAGTGTGTTTTCTAAACGTGTGATTCTGTGCCGTTTTGTAATTCAGCTCAAGTATAGCGGTTTTTAAATTCCCTCTATAAGTGACATCTTATGAGAAGTGTCTTTTTCTGTGTGACTTATTTCACTTGGAATTGTCGTACCTAAATCCACTCATCATGCTGCTACTAGCCTTATGACGTTGATTTCATGGCTGAGTGATATTCCATTGTACATAAGGACCACAACTTCTTTATCCATTTTTCTCTTTCCTGGGATATTTAAGGTGTAACGGAGTGGAGGTTCTTGTCAAGAGAGCAGCCCTAAACTTTGGGGTCCCTGTGTCTTGCTGATTTTTAGTTTTCTCAATTTATACGCCCATGAGTGGAAGTGCCCTATGCTGTCTAAGCTGAGTTTTTTAGATGTTTCAGGACACAACGTACACTTCTCCAGAGTGGCTGTTGGGAATTTACATCCCGCCCATCAGCGTAGCAAGTCTCCCGTTTCTCCATGGCCTGTCCTGCATTTCTGGTTTTGACACTTTATTCAGCATGGCCCTTTTGACCGATGGGAAGCGAGACTTCTTTGTAGCGCTGATTTGCCTTTCCAGGTTGCTTGGTTGGCCAAAAAGGGCGTATGCGTTTTTTTCTGAATATATTCAGGAAAAAACGCATACGCCCTTTTTGGCCAAGGGCATGGTTGTCGAGGTTTGGCCGCTTTTCCTGTGCTTTCAAGGCGATTCGAATCTACCTCCTGAAATCTGTTTCCTGCAATTCTGACTTGCTTTCAAATCCTCTTCGTTGCCTTCCCTCAATATATTTGTGGACGAGAGTTATCATTTATAACTCTGCAGGTTTGTGAATTGCAGTGCCCCTGAGCTCCATTTTCCAACTCGCTTTCTTGGGAGCTGGCCGCAAAAGCACTGGATTGCTTCAGGCCCTATTCTGGTTCCGGGCGACAGGCTGAGCCTGTGGTTAATTCTTCTTCCTGATGGGAAAATAGAGTGACCTGTGCCTGTCCCAACACCTAGAGCTAGTCTCTCTTTGGTTCCCCCTCTTTCCGTTCATCCTCAGGACAAATTGCAACATGTACGGAACAGGAGGTGAAAGGTGCTGAGTCTCCAAGGAGGGAGATTGCTAGTCAAGCGGCTGGAATGGCGAACCCGAGCACAAGGAGATGAGAAATGAGGTGCGTTTTAGAAACCTTTCCCGATCACACGGTGTACCATCTTCTGGGTTTCTCATGCATGTTTTCGATGTAGGAAGATGCCCTTGCACCTGGAGATTTGGGACCCATGGGATGGGTACGACGCAGTATTACTTTAAAGGGTCTGCATTTGCTCACCCAACCTCACCAAACCTCTCAGCCCCAAGAGTGTCCACCCTTATGTCTCCATCAGCTGTGCGTCTAGATATGGTCAATCCAGGTGGCATCACAGCCCCTGAACGAATTTTGTAAGAATTTCTCTCTCTTTGACTGTCTTTGTTTCACGGGTTTTTAAAAGTAATTGATTTTTATAATGGGGTTTAGCTGCTTTTCACTGCTGTGTTTATGCCGCTTTACACCCACTTGACTCACTTAGAGAGAGATATCATTACATAGGTTTTAAGATTCTTACTAGTCAGATATGTTCTTGGGTGGTGAATAGGGGGTATTGAGTCCAGTTCACTGAGCAAGGAGTAGGTCTTGTCTATTACATATTGGGTTTATGGAACGGTATCTGAGCTAATTTGACACCCGTGTTTTATGCATCACCTCACCTCACCTTTCCCGTTAAGCAGCCATAGTGTGTTTTCTAAACGTGTGACTCTGTGCCGTTTTGTAATTCAGCTCAAGTGTAGCGGTTTTTACATTCCCTCTATAAGTGACATCTTATGACAAGTGTCTTTTTCTGTGTGACTTATTTCACTTAGAATCGTCGTACCTAAATCCACTCATCATGCTGCTACTAGCCTTATGACGTTGATTTCATGGCTGAGTGATATTCCATTGTACATAAGGACCACAACTTCTTTATCCATTTTTCTCTTTCCTGGGATATTGAAGGTGTAACGGAGTGGAGGTTCTTGTCAAGAGAGCAGCCCTAAACTTTGGGGTGGCTGTGTCTTGCTGATTTTTAGTTTTCCCAATTTATACGCCCATGAGTGGAAGTGCCCTATGCTGTCTAAGCTGAGTTTTTTAGATGTTTCAGGACACACCGTACACTTCTCCAGAGTGGCTGTTGGCAATTTACATCCCGCCCATCAGCGTAGCAAGGCTCCCTTTTCTCCAGGGCCTGTCCTGCATTTCTGGTTTTGACACTGTATTCAGCATGGCCCTTTTGACCGATGGGAAGCGAGACTTCTTTGTAGCGCTGATTTGCCTTTCCAGGTTGCTTGGTTGGCCAAAGAGAGCGTATGCGTTTTTTCCTGAATATATTCAGGAAAAAACGCATACGCCCTTTTTGGCCAAGGGCATCGTTGTCGAGGTTTTGCCGCTTTTCCTGTGCTTTCAAGGCGATTCGAATCTACCTCCTGAAATCTGTTTCCTACAATTCTGCCTTGCTTTCAAATCCTCTTCGTTGCCTTCCCTCAATATATTTGTGGACGAGAGTTATCATTTATAACTCTGCAGGTTTGTGAATTGCAGTGCCCCTGAGCTCCATTTTTCAACTCGCTTTCTTGGGAGCTGGCCGCAAACGCGCAGGATTGCTTCAGGCCCTATTCTGGTTCCTGGCGGCAGGCTGAGCCTGTGGTTAATTCTTCTTCCTGATGGGAAAATAGAGTGACCTGTGCCTGTCCCAACACCTAGAGCTAGTCTATCATCGGTTCCCCCTCTTCCCGTTCATCCTCAGGACAAATTGCAACCTGTACGGAACTGGAGGTGAAAGGTGCTGAGTCTCCAAGGAGGGAGATTGCTACTCAAGCGGCTGGAATGGCGAACCCGAGCACAAGGAGATGAGAAATGAGGTGCGTTTTAGAAACCTTTCCCGATCACACGGTGTACCATCTTCTGGGTTTCTCATGCATGTTTTCGATGTAGGAAGATGCCCTTGCACCTGGAGATTTGGGACCCATGGGATGGGTACGACGCAGTATTACTTTAAAGGGTCTGCATTTGCTCACCCAACCTCACCAAACCTCTCAGCCCCAAGAGTGTCCACCCTTATGTCTCCATCAGCTGTGCGTCTAGATATGGTCAATCCAGGTGGCATCACAGCCCCTGAACGAATTTTGTAAGAATTTATCTCTCTTTGACTGTCTTTGTTTCACGGGTTTTTAAAAGTAATTGATTTTTATAATGGGGTTTAGCTGCTTTTCACTGCTGTGTTTATGCCGCTTTACACCCACTTGACTCACTTACAGAGAGATATCAATACATAGGTTTTAAGATTCTTACTAGTCAGATATGTTCTTGGGCGGTGAATAGGGGGTATTGAGTCCAGTTCACTGAGCAAGGAGTAGGTCTTGTCTATTACATATTGGGTTTATGGAACGGTATCTGAGCTAATTTGACACCCGTGTTTTATGCATCACCCCACCTCACCTTTCCCGTTAAGCAGCCATAGTGTGTTTTCTAAACGTGTGATTCTGTGCCGTTTTGTAATTCAGCTCAAGTATAGCGGTTTTTAAATTCCCTCTATAAGTGACATCTTATGAGAAGTGTCTTTTTCTGTGTGACTTATTTCACTTGGAATTGTCGTACCTAAATCCACTCATCATGCTGCTACTAGCCTTATGACGTTGATTTCATGGCTGAGTGATATTCCATTGTACATAAGGACCACAACTTCTTTATCCATTTTTCTCTTTCCTGGGATATTTAAGGTGTAACGGAGTGGAGGTTCTTGTCAAGAGAGCAGCCCTAAACTTTGGGGTCCCTGTGTCTTGCTGATTTTTAGTTTTCCCAATTTATACGCCCATGAGTGGAAGTGCCCTATGCTCTCTAAGCTGAGTTTTTTAGATGTTTCAGGACACACCGTACACTTCTCCAGAGTGGCTGTTGGCAATTTACATCCCGCCCATCAGCGTAGCAAGGCTGCCATTTCTCCATGGCCTGTCCTGCATTTCTGGTTTTGACACTGTATTCAGCATGGCCCTTTTGACCGATGGGAAGTGAGACTTCTTTGTAGCACTGATTTGCCTTTCCAGGTTGCTTGGTTGGCCAAAAAGGGCGTATGCGTTTTTTCCTGAATATATTCAGGAAGAAACGCATACGCCCTTTTTGTCCAAGGGCATCGTTGTCGAGGTTTTGCCGCTTTTCCTGTGCTTTCAAGGTGATTCGAATCTACCTCCTGAAATCTGTTTCCTACAATTCTGCCTTGCTTTCAAATCCTCTTCGTTGCCTTCCCTCAATATATTTGTGGACGAGAGTTATCATTTATAACTCTGCAGGTTTGTGAGTTGCAGTGCCCCTGAGCTCCATTTTTCAACTCGCTTTCTTGGGAGCTGGCCGCAAACGCGCAAGATTGCTTCAGGCCTTATTCTGGTTCCGGGCGGCAGGCTGAGCCTGTGGTTAATTCTTCTTCCTGATGGGAAAATAGAGTGACCTGTGCCTGTCCCAACACCTAGAGCTAGTCTCTCATTGGTTCCCCCTCTTCCCGTTCATCCTCAGGACAAATTGCAACCTGTACGGAACTGGAGGTGAAAGGTGCTGAGTCTCCAAGGAGGGAGATTGCTACTCAAGCGGCTGGAATGGCGAACCCGAGCACAAGGAGATGAGAAATGAGGTGCGTTTTAGAAACCTTTCCCGATCACACGGTGTACCATCTTCTGGGTTCCTCATGCATGTTTTCAATGTAGGAAGATGCCCTTGAACCTGGAGATCTGGGGCCCATGGGATGGGTACCACGCAGTATTACTTTAAAGGGTCTGCGTTTGCGCACCCAACCTCACCAAACCTCTCAGCCCCAAGAGTGTCCACCCTTATGTCTCCATCAGCTGTGGGTCTAGATATGGTCAATCCAGGTGGCATCACAGCCCCTGAACGAATTTTGTAAGAATTTCTCTCTCTTTCACTGTCTTTGTTTCACGGGTTTTTAAAAGTAATTGATTTTTATAATGGGGTTTAGCTGCTTTTCACTGCTGTGTTTATGCCGCTTTACACCCACGTGACTCACTTACAGAGAGATATCAATACATAGGTTTTAAGATTCTTACTAGTCAGATATGTTCTTGGGCGGTGAATAGGGGGTATTGAGTCCAGTTCACTGAGCAAGGAGTAGGTCTTGTCTATTACATATTGGGTTTATGGAACGGTATCTGAGCTAATTTGACACCCGTGTTTTATGCATCACCCCACCTCACCTTTCCCGTTAAACAGCCATAGTGTGTTTTCTAAACGTGTGACTCTGTGCCGTTTTGTAATTCAGCTCAAGTGTAGCGGTTTTTACATTCCCTCTATAAGTGACATCTTATGACAAGTGTCTTTTTCTGTGTGACTTATTTCACTTAGAATCGTCGTACCTAAATCCACTCATCATGCTGCTACTAGCCTTATGACGTTGATTTCATGGCTGAGTGATATTCCATTGTACATAAGGACCACAACTTCTTTATCCATTTTTCTCTTTCCTGGGATATTGAAGGTGTAACGGAGTGGAGGTTCTTGTCAAGAGAGCAGCCCTAAACTTTGGGGTGGCTGTGTCTTGCTGATTTTTAGTTTTCCCAATTTATACGCCCATGAGTGGAAGTGCCCTATGCTGTCTAAGCTGAGTTTTTTAGATGTTTCAGGACACACCGTACACTTCTCCAGAGTGGCTGTTGGCAATTTACATCCCGCCCATTAGCGTAGCAAGGCTCCCTTTTCTCCAGGGCCTGTCCTGCATTTCTGGTTTTGACACTGTATTCAGCATGGCCCTTTTGACCGATGGGAAGCGAGACTTCTTTGTAGCGCTGATTTGCCTTTCCAGGTTGCTTGGTTGGCCAAAGAGAGCGTATGCGTTTTTTCCTGAATATATTCAGGAAAAAACGCATACGCCCTTTTTGGCCAAGGGTATCGTTGTCGAGGTTTTGCCGCTTTTCCTGTGCTTTCAAGGCGATTCGAATCTACCTCCTGAAATCTGTTTCCTACAATTCTGCCTTGCTTTCAAATCCTCTTCGTTGCCTTCCCTCAATATATTTGTGGACGAGAGTTATCATTTATAACTCTGCAGGTTTGTGAATTGCAGTGCCCCTGAGCTCCATTTTTCAACTCGCTTTCTTGGGAGCTGGCCGCAAACGCGCAGGATTGCTTCAGGCCCTATTCTGGTTCCGGGCGGCAGGCTGAGCCTGTGGTTAATTCTTCTTCCTGATGGGAAAATAGAGTGACCTGTGCCTGTCCCAACACCTAGAGCTAGTCTATCATCAGTTCCCCCTCTTCCCGTTCATCCTCAGGACAAATTGCAACCTGTACGGAACTGGAGGTGAAAGGTGCTGAGTCTCCAAGGAGGGAGATTGCTACTCAAGCGGCTGGAATGGCGAACCCGAGCACAAGGAGATGAGAAATGAGGTGCGTTTTAGAAACCTTTCCCGATCACACGGTGTACCATCTTCTGGGTTTCTCATGCATGTTTTCGATGTAGGAAGATGCCCTTGCACCTGGAGATTTGGGACCCATGGGATGGGTACGACGCAGTATTACTTTAAAGGGTCTGCATTTGCTCACCCAACCTCACCAAACCTCTCAGCCCCAAGAGTGTCCACCCTTATGTCTCCATCAGCTGTGCGTCTAGATATGGTCAATCCAGGTGGCATCACAGCCCCTGAACGAATTTTGTAAGAATTTATCTCTCTTTGACTGTCTTTGTTTCACGGGTTTTTAAAAGTAATTGATTTTTATAATGGGGTTTAGCTGCTTTTCACTGCTGTGTTTATGCCGCTTTACACCCACTTGACTCACTTACAGAGAGATATCAATACATAGGTTTTAAGATTCTTACTAGTCAGATATGTTCTTGGGCGGTGAATAGGGGGTATTGAGTCCAGTTCACTGAGCAAGGAGTAGGTCTTGTCTATTACATATTGGGTTTATGGAACGGTATCTGAGCTAATTTGACACCCGTGTTTTATGCATCACCCCACCTCACCTTTCCCGTTAAGCAGCCATAGTGTGTTTTCTAAACGTGTGATTCTGTGCCGTTTTGTAATTCAGCTCAAGTATAGCGGTTTTTAAATTCCCTCTATAAGTGACATCTTATGAGAAGTGTCTTTTTCTGTGTGACTTATTTCACTTGGAATTGTCGTACCTAAATCCACTCATCATGCTGCTACTAGCCTTATGACGTTGATTTCATGGCTGAGTGATATTCCATTGTACATAAGGACCACAACTTCTTTATCCATTTTTCTCTTTCCTGGGATATTTAAGGTTTAACGGAGTGGAGGTTCTTGTCAAGAGAGCAGCCCTAAACTTTGGGGTCCCTGTGTCTTGCTGATTTTTAGTTTTCCCAATTTATACGCCCATGAGTGGAAGTGCCCTATGCTCTCTAAGCTGAGTTTTTTAGATGTTTCAGGACACACCGTACACTTCTCCATAGTGGCTGTTGGCAATTTACATCCCGCCCATCAGCGTAGTAAGGCTCCCGTTTCTCCAGGGCCTGTCCTGCATTTCTGGTTTTGACACTGTATTCAGCATGGCCCTTTTGACCGATGGGAAGCGAGACTTCTTTGTAGCGCTGATTTGCCTTTCCAGGTTGCTTGGTTGGCCAAAAAGGGCGTATGCGTTTTTTCCTGAATATATTCAGGAAAAAACGCATACGCCCTTTTTGGCCAAGGGCATGGTTGTCGAGGTTAGGCCGCTTTTCCTGTGCTTTCAAGGCGATTCGAATCTACCTCCTGAAATCTGTTTCCTGCAATTCAGCCTTGCTTTCAAATCTTCTTCATTGCCTTCCCTCAATATATTTGTGGACGAGAGTTATCATTTATAACTCTGCAGTTTCGTGAATTGCAGTGCCCCTGAGCTCCATTTTCCAACTCGCTTTCTTGGGAGCTGGCCGCAAAAGCGCAGGATTGCTTCAGGCCCTATTCTGGTTCCGGGCGGCAGGCTGAGCCTGTGGTTAATTCTTCTTCCTGATGGGAAAATAGAGTGACCTGTGCCTGTCCCAACACCTAGAGCTAGTCTCTCATTGGTTCCCCCTCTTCCCGTTCATCCTCAGGACAAATTGCAACCTGTACGGAACAGGAGGTGAAAGGTGTTGAGTCTCCAAGGAGGGAGATTGCTAGTCAAGCGGCTGGAATGGCGAACCCGAGCACAAGGAGATGAGAAATGAGGTGTGTTTTAGAAACCTTTCCCGATCACACGGTGTACCATCTTCTGGGTTTCTCATGCATGTTTTCGATGTAGGAAGATGCCCTTGAACCTGGAGATCTGGGGCCCATGGGATGGGTACCACGCAGTATTACTTTAAAGGGTCTGCGTTTGCTCACCCAACCTCACCAAACCTCTCAGCCCCAAGAGTTTCCACCCTTATGTCTCCATCAGCTGTGGGTCTAGATATGGTCAATCCAGGTGGCATCACAGCCCCTGAACGAATTTTGTAAGAATTTCTCTCTCTTTGACTGTCTTTGTTTCACGGGTTTTTAAAAGTAATTGATTTTTATAATGGGGTTTAGCTGCTTTTCACTGCTGTGTTTATGCCGCTTTACACCCACTTGACTCACTTAGAGAGAGATATCATTACATAGGTTTTAAGATTCTTACTAGTCAGATATGTTCTTGGTTGGTGAATAGGGGGTGTTGAGTCCAGTTCACTGAGCAAGGAGTAGGTCTTGTCTATTACATATTGGGTTTATGGAACGGTATCTGAGCTAATTTGAAACCCGTGTTTTATGCATCACCCCACCTCACCTTTCCCGTTAAGCAGCCATAGTGTGTTTTCTAAACGTGTGACTATGTGCCGTTTTGTAATTCAGCTCAAGTGTAGCGGTTTTTACATTCCCTCTATAAGAGATATCTTATGACAAGTGTCTATTTCTGTGTGACTTATTTCACTTAGAATCGTCGTACCTAAATCCACTCATCATGCTGCTACTAGCCTTATGACGTTGATTTCATGGCTGAGTGATATTCCATTGTACATAAGGACCACAACTTCTTTATCCATTTTTCTCTTTCCTGGGATATTTAAGGTGTAATGGAGTGGAAGTTCTTGTCAAGAGAGCAGCCCTAAACTTTGGGGTCCCTGTGTCTTGCTGATTTTTAGTTTTCCCAATTTATACGCCCATGAGTGGAAGTGCCCTATGTTCTCTAAGCTGAGTTTTTTAGATGTTTCAGGACACACCGTACACTTCTCCAGAGTGGCTGTTGGCAATTTACATCCCGCCCATCAGCGTAGCAAGGCTCCCATTTCTCCATGGCCTGTCCTGCATTTCTGGTTTTGACACTGTATTCAGCATGGCCCTTTTGACCGATGGGAAGTGAGACTTCTTTGTAGCACTGATTTGCCTTTCCAGGTTGCTTGGTTGGCCAAAAAGGGCGTATGCGTTTTTTCCTGAATATATTCAGGAAGAAACGCATACGCCCTTTTTGGCCAAGGGCATCGTTGTCGAGGTTTTGCCGCTTTTCCTGTGCTTTCAAGGCGATTCGAATCTACCTCCTGAAATCTGTTTCCTACAATTCTGCCTTGCTTTCAAATCCTCTTCGTTGCCTTCCCTCAATATATTTGTGGACGAGAGTTATCATTTATAACTCTGCAGGTTTGTGAATTGCAGTGCCCCTGAGCTCCATTTTTCAACTCGCTTTCTTGGGAGCTGGCCGCAAACGCGCAGGATTGCTTCAGGCCTTATTCTGGTTCCGGGCGGCAGGCTGAGCCTGTGGTTAATTCTTCTTCCTGATGGGAAAATAGAGTGACCTGTGCCTGTCCCAACACCTAGAGCTAGTCTCTCATTGGTTCCCCCTCTTCCCGTTCATCCTCAGGACAAATTGCAACCTGTACGGAACTGGAGGTGAAAGGTGCTGAGTCTCCAAGGAGGGAGATTGCTAGTCAAGCGGCTGGAATGGCGAACCCGAGCACAAGGAGATGAGAAATGAGGTGCGTTTTAGAAACCTTTCCCGATCACACGGTGTACCATCTTCTGGGTTTCTCATGCATGTTTTCAATGTAGGAAGATGCCCTTGAACCTGGAGATCTGGGGCCCATGGGATGGGTACCACGCAGTATTACTTTAAAGGGTCTGCGTTTGCTCACCCAACCTCACCAAACCTCTCAGCCCCAAGAGTGTCCACCCTTATGTCTCCATCAGCTGTGGGTCTAGATATGGTCAATCCAGGTGGCATCACAGCCCCTGAACGAATTTTGTAAGAATTTCTCTCTCTTTGACTGTCTTTGTTTCACGGGTTTTTAAAAGTAATTGATTTTTATAATGGGGTTTAGCTGCTTTTCACTGCTGTGTTTATGCCGCTTTACACCCCCTTGACTCACTTACAGAGAGATATCAATACATAGGTTTTAAGATTCTTACTAGTCAGATATGTTCTTGGACGGTGAATAGGGGGTATTGAGTCCAGTTCACTGAGCAAGGAGTAGGTCTTGTCTATTACATATTGGGTTTATGGAATGGTATCTGAGCTAATTTGACACCCGTGTTTTATGCATCACCCCACCTCACCTTTCCCGTTAAACAGCCATAGTGTGTTTTCTAAACGTGTGACTCTGTGCCGTTTTATAATTCAGCTCAAGTGTAGCGGTTTTTACATTCCCTCTATAAGTGACATCTTATGACAAGTGTCTTTTTCTGTGTGACTTATTTCACTTAGAATCGTCGTACCTAAATCCACTCATCATGCTGCTACCACCCTTATGACGTTGATTTCATGGCTGAGTGATATTCCATTGTACATAAGGACCACAACTTCTTTATCCATTCTTCTCTTTCCTGGGATATTTAAGGTGTAACGGAGTGGAGGTTCTTGTCAAGAGAGCAGCCCTAAACTTTGGGGTCCCTGTGTCTTGCTGATTTTTAGTTTTCCCAATTTATACGCCCATGAGTGGAAGTCCCCTATGCTCTCTATGCTGAGTTTTTTAGATGTTTCAGGACACACCGTACACTTCTCCAGAGTGGCTGTTGGCAATTTACATCCCGCCCATCAGCGTAGCAAGGCTCCCGTTTCTCCATGGCCTGTCCTGCATTTCTGGTTTTGACACTGTATTCAGCATGGCCCTTTTGACCAATGGGAAGCGAGGCTTCTTTGTAGCGCTGATTTGCCTTTCCAGGTTGCTTGGTGGGCCAAAAAGGTTCGTAGTAGTTTTTTCCTGAATATATTCAGGAAAAAACGCATACGCCCTTTTTGGCCAAGGGCATGGTTGTCGAGGTTTGGCCGCTTTTCCTGTGCTTTCAAGGCGATTCGAATCTACCTCCTGAAATCTGTTTCCTGCAATTCTGCCTTGCTTTCAAATCCTCTTCGTTGCCTTCCCTCAATATATTTGTGGACGAGAGTTATCATTTATAACTCTGCAGGTTTGTGAATTGCAGTGCCCCTGAGCTCCATTTTCCAACTCGCTTTCTTGGGAGCTGGCCGCAAAAGCGCAGGATTGCTTCAGGCCCTATTCTGGTTCCGGGCGGCAGGCTGAGCCTGTGGTTAATTCTTCTTCCTGATGGGAAAATAGAGTGACCTGTGCCTGTCCCAACACCTAGAGCTAGTCTCTCATTGGTTCCCCCTCTTCCCGTTCATCCTCAGGACAAATTGCAACCTGTACGGAACAGGAGGTGAAAGGTGCTGAGTCTCCAAGGAGGGAGATTGCTAGTCAAGCGGCTGGAATGGAGAACCCGAGCACAAGGAGATGAGAAATGAGGTGCGTTTTAGAAACCTTTCCCGATCACACGGTGTACCATCTTCTGGGTTTCTCATGCATGTTTTCGATGTAGGAAGATGCCCTTGAAACTGGAGATTTGGGGCCCATGGGATGGGTACCACGCAGTATTACGTTAAAGGGTCTGCGTTTGCTCACCCAACCTCACCAAACCTCTCAGCCCCAAGAGTGTCCACCCTTATGTCTCCATCAGCTGTGGGTCTAGATATGGTTAATCCAGGTGGCATCACAGCCCCTGAACGAATTTTGTAAGAATTTCTCTCTCTTTCACTGTCTTTGTTTCACGGGTTTTTAAAAGTAATTGATTTTTATAATGGGGTTTAGCTGCTTTTCACTGCTGTGTTTATGCCGCTTTACAACCACTTGACTCACTTACAGAGAGATATCAATACATAGGTTTTAAGATTCTTACTAGTCAGATATGTTCTTGGTCGGTGAATAGGGGGTATTGAGTCCAGTTCACTGAGCAAGGAGTAGGTCTTGTCTATTACATATTGGGTTTATGGAACGGTATCTGAGCTAATTTGACACCCGTGTTTTATGCATCACCCCACCTCACCTTTCCCGTTAAACAGCCATAGTGTGTTTTCTAAACGTGTGACTCTGTGCCGTTTTGTAATTCAGCTCAAGTGTAGCGGTTTTTACATTCCCTCTATAAGTGACATCTTATGACAAGTGTCTTTTTCTGTGTGACTTATTTCACTTAGAATCGTCGTACCTAAATCCACTCATCATGCTGCTACTAGCCTTATGACGTTGATTTCATGGCTGAGTGATATTCCATTTTACATAAGGACCACAACTTCTTTATCCATTTTTCTCTTTCCTGGGATATTGAAGGTGTAACGGAGTGGAGGTTCTTGTCAAGAGAGCAGCCCTAAACTTTGGGGTGCCTGTGTCTTGCTGATTTTTAGTTTTCCCAATTTATACGCCCATGAGTGGAAGTGCCCTATGCTCTCTAAGCTGAGTTTTTGTGATGTTTCAGGACACAGAGTACACTTCTCCAGAGTGGCTGTTGGCAATTTACATCCCGCCCATCAGCGTAGCAAGGCTCCCGTTTCTCCATGGCCTGTCCTGCATTTCTGCTTTTGACACTTTATTCAGCATGGCCCTTTTGACCGATGGGAAGCGAGACTTCTTTGTAGCGCTGATTTGCCTTTCCAGGTTGCTTGGTTGGCCAAAAAGGGCGTATGCGTTTTTTCCTGAATATATTCAGGAAAAAACGTATACGCCCTTTTTGGCCAAGGGCATGGTTGTCGAGGTTTGGCCGCTTTTCCTGTGCTTTCAAGGCGATTCGAATCTACCTCCTGAAATCTGTTTCCTGCAATTCTGCCTTGCTTTCAAATCCTCTTCGTTGCCTTCCCTCAATACATTTGTGGACGAGAGTTATCATTTATAACTCTGCAGGTTTGTGAGTTGCAGTGCCCCTGAGCTCCATTTTTCAACTCGCTTTCTTGGGAGCTGGCCGCAAACGCGCAAGATTGCTTCAGGCCTTATTCTGGTTCCGGGCGGCAGGCTGAGCCTGTGGTTAATTCTTCTTCCTGATGGGAAAATAGAGTGACCTGTGTCTGTCCCAACACCTAGAGCTAGTATCTCATTGGTTCCCCCTCTTCCCGTTCATCCTCAGGACAAATTGCAACCTGTACGGAACTGGAGGTGAAAGGTGCTGAGTCTCCAAGGAGGGAGATTGCTACTCAAGCGGCTGGAATGGCGAACCCGAGCACAAGGAGATGAGAAATGAGGTGCGTTTTAGAAACCTTTCCCGATCACACGGTGTACCATCTTCTGGGTTTCTCATGCATGTTTTCAATGTAGGAAGATGCCCTTGAACCTGGAGATCTGGGGCCCATGGGATGGGTACCACGCAGTATTACTTTAAAGGGTCTGCGTTTGCGCACCCAACCTCACCAAACCTCTCAGCCCCAAGAGTGTCCACCCTTATGTCTCCATCAGCTGTGGGTCTAGATATGGTCAATCCAGGTGGCATCACAGCCCCTGAACGAATTTTGTAAGAATTTCTCTCTCTTTCACTGTCTTTGTTTCACGGGTTTTTAAAAGTAATTGATTTTTATAATGGGGTTTAGCTGCTTTTCACTGCTGTGTTTATGCCGCTTTACACCCACGTGACTCACTTACAGAGAGATATCAATACATAGGTTTTAAGATTCTTACTAGTCAGATATGTTCTTGGGCGGTGAATAGGGGGTATTGAGTCCAGTTCACTGAGCAAGGAGTAGGTCTTGTATATTACATATTGGGTTTATGGAACGGTATCTGAGCTAATTTGACACCCGTGTTTTATGCATCACCCCACCTCACCTTTCCCGTTAAGCAGCCATAGTGTGTTTTCTAAACGTGTGACTATGTGCCGTTTTGTAATTCAGCTCAAGTGTAGCGGTTTTTACATTCCCTCTATAAGAGATATCTTATGACAAGTGTCTTTTTCTGTGTGACTTATTTCACTTAGAATCGTCGTACCTAAATCCACTCATCATGCTGCTACTAGCCTTATGACGTTGATTTCATGGCTGAGTGATATTCCATTGTACATAAGGACCACAACTTCTTTATCCATTTTTCTCTTTCCTGGGATATTGAAGGTGTAACGGAGTGGAGGTTCTTGTCAAGAGAGCAGCCCTAAACTTTGGGGTGGCTGTGTCTTGCTGATTTTTAGTTTTCCCAATTTATACGCCCATGAGTGGAAGTGCCCTATGCTCTCTAAGCTGAGTTTTTTAGATGTTTCAGGACACACCGTACACTTCTCCAGAGTGGCTGTTGGCAATTTACATCCCGCCCATCAGCTTAGCAAGGCTCCCGTTTCTCCATGGCCTGTCCTGCATTTCTGGTTTTGACACTTTATTCAGCATGGCCCTTTTGACCGATGGGAAGCGAGGCTTCTTTGTAGCGCTGATTTGCCTTTCCAGGTTGCTTGGTTGGCCAAAAAGGGCGTATGCGTTTTTTCCTGAATATATTCAGGAAAAAACGCATACGCCCTTTTTGGCCAAGGGCATCGTTGTCGAGGTTTGGCCGCTTTTCCTGTGCTTTCAAGGCGATTCGAATCTACCTCCTGAAATCTGTTTCCTACAATTCTGCCTTGCTTTCAAATCCTCTTCGTTGCCTTCCCTCAATATATTTGTGGACGAGAGTTATCATTTATAACTCTGCAGGTTTGTGAATTGCAGTGCCCCTGAGCTCCGTTTTTCAACTCGCTTTCTTGGGAGCTGGCCGCAAACGCGCAGGATTGCTTCAGGCCCTATTCTGGTTCCGGGCGGCAGGCTGAGCCTGTGGTTAATTCTTCTTCCTGATGGGAAAATAGAGTGACCTGTGCCTGTCCCAACACCTAGAGCTAGTCTCTCATTGGTTCCCCCTCTTCCCGTTCATCCTCAGGACAAATTGCAACCTGTACGGAACAGGAGGTGAAAGGTGCTGAGTCTCCAAGGAGGGAGATTCCTAGTCAAGCGGCTGGAATGGCGTACCCGAGCACAAGGAGATGAGAAATGAGGTGCGTTTTAGAAACCTTTCCAGATCACACGGTGTACCATCTTCTGGGTTTCTCATGCATGTTTTCGATGTAGGAAGATGCCCTTGAAACTGGAGATCTGGGGCCCATGGGATTGGTACCACGCAGTATTACTTTAAAGGGTCTGCGTTTGCTCACCCAAACTCACCAAACCTCTCAGCCCCAAGAGTGTCCACCCTTATGTCTCCATCAGCTGTGGGTCTAGATATGGTCAATCCAGGTGGCATCACAGCCCCTGAACGAATTTTGTAAGAATTTCTCTCTCTTTGACTGTCTTTGTTTCACGGGTTTTTAAAAGTAATTGATTTTTATAATGGGGTTTAGCTGCTTTTCACTGCTGTGTTTATGCCGCTTTACACCCACTTGACTCACTTAGAGAGGGATATCAATACATAGGTTTTAAGATTCTTACTAGTCAGATATGTTCTTGGGCGGTGAATAGGGGGTATTGAGTCCAGTTCACTGAGCAAGGAGTAGGTCTTGTCTATTACATATTGGGTTTATGGAACGGTATCTGAGCTAATTTGACACCCGTGTTTTATGCATCACCCCACCTCACCTTTCCCGTTAAGCAGCCATAGTGTGTTTTCTAAACGTGTGATTCTGTGCCGTTTTGTAATTCAGCTCAAGTATAGCGGTTTTTAAATTCCCTCTATAAGTGACATCTTATGAGAAGTGTCTTTTTCTGTGTGACTTATTTCACTTGGAATTGTCGTACCTAAATCCACTCATCATGCTGCTACTAGCCTTATGACGTTGATTTCATGGCTGAGTGATATTCCATTGTACATAAGGACCACAACTTCTTTATCCATTTTTCTCTTTCCTGGGATATTTAAGGTGTAACGGAGTGGAGGTTCTTGTCAAGAGAGCAGCCCTAAACTTTGGGGTCCCTGTGTCTTGCTGATTTTTAGTTTTCCCAATTTATACGCCCATGAGTGGAAGTGCCCTATGCTGTCTAAGCTGAGTTTTTTAGATGTTTCAGGACACAACGTACACTTCTCCAGAGTGGCTGTTGGCAATTTACATCCCGCCCATCAGCGTAGCAAGTCTCCCGTTTCTCCATGGCCTGTCCTGCATTTCTGGTTTTGACACTTTATTCAGCATGGCCCTTTTGACCGATGGGAAGCGAGACTTCTTTGTAGCGCTGATTTGCCTTTCCAGGTTGCTTGGTTGGCCAAAAAGGGCGTATGCGTTTTTTTCTGAATATATTCAGGAAAAAACGCATACGCCCTTTTTGGCCAAGGGCATGGTTGTCGAGGTTTGGCCGCTTTTCCTGTGCTTTCAAGGCGATTCGAATCTACCTCCTGAAATCTGTTTCCTGCAATTCTGACTTGCTTTCAAATCCTCTTCGTTGCCTTCCCTCAATATATTTGTGGACGAGAGTTATCATTTATAACTCTGCAGGTTTGTGAATTGCAGTGCCCCTGAGCTCCATTTTCCAACTCGCTTTCTTGGGAGCTGGCCGCAAAAGCACTGGATTGCTTCAGGCCCTATTCTGGTTCCGGGCGACAGGCTGAGCCTGTGGTTAATTCTTCTTCCTGATGGGAAAATAGAGTGACCTGTGCCTGTCCCAACACCTAGAGCTAGTCTCTCTTTGGTTCCCCCTCTTTCCGTTCATCCTCAGGACAAATTGCAACATGTACGGAACAGGAGGTGAAAGGTGCTGAGTCTCCAAGGAGGGAGATTGCTAGTCAAGCGGCTGGAATGGCGAACCCGAGCACAAGGAGATGAGAAATGAGGTGCGTTTTAGAAACCTTTCCCGATCACACGGTGTACCATCTTCTGGGTTTCTCATGCATGTTTTCGATGTAGGAAGATGCCCTTGCACCTGGAGATTTGGGACCCATGGGATGGGTACGACGCAGTATTACTTTAAAGGGTCTGCATTTGCTCACCCAACCTCACCAAACCTCTCAGCCCCAAGAGTGTCCACCCTTATGTCTCCATCAGCTGTGCGTCTAGATATGGTCAATCCAGGTGGCATCACAGCCCCTGAACGAATTTTGTAAGAATTTCTCTCTCTTTGACTGTCTTTGTTTCACGGGTTTTTAAAAGTAATTGATTTTTATAATGGGGTTTAGCTGCTTTTCACTGCTGTGTTTATGCCGCTTTACACCCACTTGACTCACTTAGAGAGGGATATCAATACATAGGTTTTAAGATTCTTACTAGTCAGATATGTTCTTGGGCAGTGAATAGGGGGTATTGAGTCCAGTTCACTGAGCAAGGAGTAGGTCTTGTCTATTACATATTGGGTTTATGGAACGGTATCTGAGCTAATTTGACACCCGTGTTTTATGCATCACCCCACCTCACCTTTCCCGTTAAGCAGCCATAGTGTGTTTTCTAAACGTGTGATTCTGTGCCGTTTTGTAATTCAGCTCAAGTACAGCGGTTTTTAAATTCCCTCTATAAGTGACATCTTATGAGAAGTGTCTTTTTCTGTGTGACTTATTTCACTTGGAATTGTCGTACCTAAATCCACTCATCATGCTGCTACTAGCCTTATGACGTTGATTTCATGGCTGAGTGATATTCCATTGTACATAAGGACCACAACTTCTTTATCCATTTTTCTCTTTCCTGGGATATTTAAGGTGTAACGGAGTGGAGGTTCTTGTCAAGAGAGCAGCCCTAAACTTTGGGGTCCCTGTGTCTTGCTGATTTTTAGTTTTCTCAATTTATACGCCCATGAGTGGAAGTGCCCTATGCTGTCTAAGCTGAGTTTTTTAGATGTTTCAGGACACAACGTACACTTCTCCAGAGTGGCTGTTGGGAATTTACATCCCGCCCATCAGCGTAGCAAGTCTCCCGTTTCTCCATGGCCTGTCCTGCATTTCTGGTTTTGACACTTTATTCAGCATGGCCCTTTTGACCGATGGGAAGCGAGACTTCTTTGTAGCGCTGATTTGCCTTTCCAGGTTGCTTGGTTGGCCAAAAAGGGCGTATGCGTTTTTTTCTGAATATATTCAGGAAAAAACGCATACGCCCTTTTTGGCCAAGGGCATGGTTGTCGAGGTTTGGCCGCTTTTCCTGTGCTTTCAAGGCGATTCGAATCTACCTCCTGAAATCTGTTTCCTGCAATTCTGACTTGCTTTCAAATCCTCTTCGTTGCCTTCCCTCAATATATTTGTGGACGAGAGTTATCATTTATAACTCTGCAGGTTTGTGAATTGCAGTGCCCCTGAGCTCCATTTTCCAACTCGCTTTCTTGGGAGCTGGCCGCAAAAGCACTGGATTGCTTCAGGCCCTATTCTGGTTCCGGGCGACAGGCTGAGCCTGTGGTTAATTCTTCTTCCTGATGGGAAAATAGAGTGACCTGTGCCTGTCCCAACACCTAGAGCTAGTCTCTCTTTGGTTCCCCCTCTTTCCGTTCATCCTCAGGACAAATTGCAACATGTACGGAACAGGAGGTGAAAGGTGCTGAGTCTCCAAGGAGGGAGATTGCTAGTCAAGCGGCTGGAATGGCGAACCCGAGCACAAGGAGATGAGAAATGAGGTGCGTTTTAGAAACCTTTCCCGATCACACGGTGTACCATCTTCTGGGTTTCTCATGCATGTTTTCGATGTAGGAAGATGCCCTTGCACCTGGAGATTTGGGACCCATGGGATGGGTACGACGCAGTATTACTTTAAAGGGTCTGCATTTGCTCACCCAACCTCACCAAACCTCTCAGCCCCAAGAGTGTCCACCCTTATGTCTCCATCAGCTGTGCGTCTAGATATGGTCAATCCAGGTGGCATCACAGCCCCTGAACGAATTTTGTAAGAATTTCTCTCTCTTTGACTGTCTTTGTTTCACGGGTTTTTAAAAGTAATTGATTTTTATAATGGGGTTTAGCTGCTTTTCACTGCTGTGTTTATGCCGCTTTACACCCACTTGACTCACTTAGAGAGAGATATCATTACATAGGTTTTAAGATTCTTACTAGTCAGATATGTTCTTGGGTGGTGAATAGGGGGTATTGAGTCCAGTTCACTGAGCAAGGAGTAGGTCTTGTCTATTACATATTGGGTTTATGGAACGGTATCTGAGCTAATTTGACACCCGTGTTTTATGCATCACCTCACCTCACCTTTCCCGTTAAGCAGCCATAGTGTGTTTTCTAAACGTGTGACTCTGTGCCGTTTTGTAATTCAGCTCAAGTGTAGCGGTTTTTACATTCCCTCTATAAGTGACATCTTATGACAAGTGTCTTTTTCTGTGTGACTTATTTCACTTAGAATCGTCGTACCTAAATCCACTCATCATGCTGCTACTAGCCTTATGACGTTGATTTCATGGCTGAGTGATATTCCATTGTACATAAGGACCACAACTTCTTTATCCATTTTTCTCTTTCCTGGGATATTGAAGGTGTAACGGAGTGGAGGTTCTTGTCAAGAGAGCAGCCCTAAACTTTGGGGTGGCTGTGTCTTGCTGATTTTTAGTTTTCCCAATTTATACGCCCATGAGTGGAAGTGCCCTATGCTGTCTAAGCTGAGTTTTTTAGATGTTTCAGGACACACCGTACACTTCTCCAGAGTGGCTGTTGGCAATTTACATCCCGCCCATCAGCGTAGCAAGGCTCCCTTTTCTCCAGGGCCTGTCCTGCATTTCTGGTTTTGACACTGTATTCAGCATGGCCCTTTTGACCGATGGGAAGCGAGACTTCTTTGTAGCGCTGATTTGCCTTTCCAGGTTGCTTGGTTGGCCAAAGAGAGCGTATGCGTTTTTTCCTGAATATATTCAGGAAAAAACGCATACGCCCTTTTTGGCCAAGGGCATCGTTGTCGAGGTTTTGCCGCTTTTCCTGTGCTTTCAAGGCGATTCGAATCTACCTCCTGAAATCTGTTTCCTACAATTCTGCCTTGCTTTCAAATCCTCTTCGTTGCCTTCCCTCAATATATTTGTGGACGAGAGTTATCATTTATAACTCTGCAGGTTTGTGAATTGCAGTGCCCCTGAGCTCCATTTTTCAACTCGCTTTCTTGGGAGCTGGCCGCAAACGCGCAGGATTGCTTCAGGCCCTATTCTGGTTCCTGGCGGCAGGCTGAGCCTGTGGTTAATTCTTCTTCCTGATGGGAAAATAGAGTGACCTGTGCCTGTCCCAACACCTAGAGCTAGTCTATCATCGGTTCCCCCTCTTCCCGTTCATCCTCAGGACAAATTGCAACCTGTACGGAACTGGAGGTGAAAGGTGCTGAGTCTCCAAGGAGGGAGATTGCTACTCAAGCGGCTGGAATGGCGAACCCGAGCACAAGGAGATGAGAAATGAGGTGCGTTTTAGAAACCTTTCCCGATCACACGGTGTACCATCTTCTGGGTTTCTCATGCATGTTTTCGATGTAGGAAGATGCCCTTGCACCTGGAGATTTGGGACCCATGGGATGGGTACGACGCAGTATTACTTTAAAGGGTCTGCATTTGCTCACCCAACCTCACCAAACCTCTCAGCCCCAAGAGTGTCCACCCTTATGTCTCCATCAGCTGTGCGTCTAGATATGGTCAATCCAGGTGGCATCACAGCCCCTGAACGAATTTTGTAAGAATTTATCTCTCTTTGACTGTCTTTGTTTCACGGGTTTTTAAAAGTAATTGATTTTTATAATGGGGTTTAGCTGCTTTTCACTGCTGTGTTTATGCCGCTTTACACCCACTTGACTCACTTACAGAGAGATATCAATACATAGGTTTTAAGATTCTTACTAGTCAGATATGTTCTTGGGCGGTGAATAGGGGGTATTGAGTCCAGTTCACTGAGCAAGGAGTAGGTCTTGTCTATTACATATTGGGTTTATGGAACGGTATCTGAGCTAATTTGACACCCGTGTTTTATGCATCACCCCACCTCACCTTTCCCGTTAAGCAGCCATAGTGTGTTTTCTAAACGTGTGATTCTGTGCCGTTTTGTAATTCAGCTCAAGTATAGCGGTTTTTAAATTCCCTCTATAAGTGACATCTTATGAGAAGTGTCTTTTTCTGTGTGACTTATTTCACTTGGAATTGTCGTACCTAAATCCACTCATCATGCTGCTACTAGCCTTATGACGTTGATTTCATGGCTGAGTGATATTCCATTGTACATAAGGACCACAACTTCTTTATCCATTTTTCTCTTTCCTGGGATATTTAAGGTGTAACGGAGTGGAGGTTCTTGTCAAGAGAGCAGCCCTAAACTTTGGGGTCCCTGTGTCTTGCTGATTTTTAGTTTTCCCAATTTATACGCCCATGAGTGGAAGTGCCCTATGCTCTCTAAGCTGAGTTTTTTAGATGTTTCAGGACACACCGTACACTTCTCCAGAGTGGCTGTTGGCAATTTACATCCCGCCCATCAGCGTAGCAAGGCTGCCATTTCTCCATGGCCTGTCCTGCATTTCTGGTTTTGACACTGTATTCAGCATGGCCCTTTTGACCGATGGGAAGTGAGACTTCTTTGTAGCACTGATTTGCCTTTCCAGGTTGCTTGGTTGGCCAAAAAGGGCGTATGCGTTTTTTCCTGAATATATTCAGGAAGAAACGCATACGCCCTTTTTGTCCAAGGGCATCGTTGTCGAGGTTTTGCCGCTTTTCCTGTGCTTTCAAGGTGATTCGAATCTACCTCCTGAAATCTGTTTCCTACAATTCTGCCTTGCTTTCAAATCCTCTTCGTTGCCTTCCCTCAATATATTTGTGGACGAGAGTTATCATTTATAACTCTGCAGGTTTGTGAGTTGCAGTGCCCCTGAGCTCCATTTTTCAACTCGCTTTCTTGGGAGCTGGCCGCAAACGCGCAAGATTGCTTCAGGCCTTATTCTGGTTCCGGGCGGCAGGCTGAGCCTGTGGTTAATTCTTCTTCCTGATGGGAAAATAGAGTGACCTGTGCCTGTCCCAACACCTAGAGCTAGTCTCTCATTGGTTCCCCCTCTTCCCGTTCATCCTCAGGACAAATTGCAACCTGTACGGAACTGGAGGTGAAAGGTGCTGAGTCTCCAAGGAGGGAGATTGCTACTCAAGCGGCTGGAATGGCGAACCCGAGCACAAGGAGATGAGAAATGAGGTGCGTTTTAGAAACCTTTCCCGATCACACGGTGTACCATCTTCTGGGTTCCTCATGCATGTTTTCAATGTAGGAAGATGCCCTTGAACCTGGAGATCTGGGGCCCATGGGATGGGTACCACGCAGTATTACTTTAAAGGGTCTGCGTTTGCGCACCCAACCTCACCAAACCTCTCAGCCCCAAGAGTGTCCACCCTTATGTCTCCATCAGCTGTGGGTCTAGATATGGTCAATCCAGGTGGCATCACAGCCCCTGAACGAATTTTGTAAGAATTTCTCTCTCTTTCACTGTCTTTGTTTCACGGGTTTTTAAAAGTAATTGATTTTTATAATGGGGTTTAGCTGCTTTTCACTGCTGTGTTTATGCCGCTTTACACCCACGTGACTCACTTACAGAGAGATATCAATACATAGGTTTTAAGATTCTTACTAGTCAGATATGTTCTTGGGCGGTGAATAGGGGGTATTGAGTCCAGTTCACTGAGCAAGGAGTAGGTCTTGTCTATTACATATTGGGTTTATGGAACGGTATCTGAGCTAATTTGACACCCGTGTTTTATGCATCACCCCACCTCACCTTTCCCGTTAAACAGCCATAGTGTGTTTTCTAAACGTGTGACTCTGTGCCGTTTTGTAATTCAGCTCAAGTGTAGCGGTTTTTACATTCCCTCTATAAGTGACATCTTATGACAAGTGTCTTTTTCTGTGTGACTTATTTCACTTAGAATCGTCGTACCTAAATCCACTCATCATGCTGCTACTAGCCTTATGACGTTGATTTCATGGCTGAGTGATATTCCATTGTACATAAGGACCACAACTTCTTTATCCATTTTTCTCTTTCCTGGGATATTGAAGGTGTAACGGAGTGGAGGTTCTTGTCAAGAGAGCAGCCCTAAACTTTGGGGTGGCTGTGTCTTGCTGATTTTTAGTTTTCCCAATTTATACGCCCATGAGTGGAAGTGCCCTATGCTGTCTAAGCTGAGTTTTTTAGATGTTTCAGGACACACCGTACACTTCTCCAGAGTGGCTGTTGGCAATTTACATCCCGCCCATTAGCGTAGCAAGGCTCCCTTTTCTCCAGGGCCTGTCCTGCATTTCTGGTTTTGACACTGTATTCAGCATGGCCCTTTTGACCGATGGGAAGCGAGACTTCTTTGTAGCGCTGATTTGCCTTTCCAGGTTGCTTGGTTGGCCAAAGAGAGCGTATGCGTTTTTTCCTGAATATATTCAGGAAAAAACGCATACGCCCTTTTTGGCCAAGGGCATCGTTGTCGAGGTTTTGCCGCTTTTCCTGTGCTTTCAAGGCGATTCGAATCTACCTCCTGAAATCTGTTTCCTACAATTCTGCCTTGCTTTCAAATCCTCTTCGTTGCCTTCCCTCAATATATTTGTGGACGAGAGTTATCATTTATAACTCTGCAGGTTTGTGAATTGCAGTGCCCCTGAGCTCCATTTTTCAACTCGCTTTCTTGGGAGCTGGCCGCAAACGCGCAGGATTGCTTCAGGCCCTATTCTGGTTCCGGGCGGCAGGCTGAGCCTGTGGTTAATTCTTCTTCCTGATGGGAAAATAGAGTGACCTGTGCCTGTCCCAACACCTAGAGCTAGTCTATCATCGGTTCCCCCTCTTCCCGTTCATCCTCAGGACAAATTGCAACCTGTACGGAACTGGAGGTGAAAGGTGCTGAGTCTCCAAGGAGGGAGATTGCTACTCAAGCGGCTGGAATGGCGAACCCGAGCACAAGGAGATGAGAAATGAGGTGCGTTTTAGAAACCTTTCCCGATCACACGGTGTACCATCTTCTGGGTTTCTCATGCATGTTTTCGATGTAGGAAGATGCCCTTGCACCTGGAGATTTGGGACCCATGGGATGGGTACGACGCAGTATTACTTTAAAGGGTCTGCATTTGCTCACCCAACCTCACCAAACCTCTCAGCCCCAAGAGTGTCCACCCTTATGTCTCCATCAGCTGTGCGTCTAGATATGGTCAATCCAGGTGGCATCACAGCCCCTGAACGAATTTTGTAAGAATTTATCTCTCTTTGACTGTCTTTGTTTCACGGGTTTTTAAAAGTAATTGATTTTTATAATGGGGTTTAGCTGCTTTTCACTGCTGTGTTTATGCCGCTTTACACCCACTTGACTCACTTACAGAGAAATATCAATACATAGGTTTTAAGATTCTTACTAGTCAGATATGTTCTTGGGCGGTGAATAGGGGGTATTGAGTCCAGTTCACTGAGCAAGGAGTAGGTCTTGTCTATTACATATTGGGTTTATGGAACGGTATCTGAGCTAATTTGACACCCGTGTTTTATGCATCACCCCACCTCACCTTTCCCGTTAAGCAGCCATAGTGTGTTTTCTAAACGTGTGATTCTGTGCCGTTTTGTAATTCAGCTCAAGTATAGCGGTTTTTAAATTCCCTCTATAAGTGACATCTTATGAGAAGTGTCTTTTTCTGTGTGACTTATTTCACTTGGAATTGTCGTACCTAAATCCACTCATCATGCTGCTACTAGCCTTATGACGTTGATTTCATGGCTGAGTGATATTCCATTGTACATAAGGACCACAACTTCTTTATCCATTTTTCTCTTTCCTGGGATATTTAAGGTTTAACGGAGTGGAGGTTCTTGTCAAGAGAGCAGCCCTAAACTTTGGGGTCCCTGTGTCTTGCTGATTTTTAGTTTTCCCAATTTATACGCCCATGAGTGGAAGTGCCCTATGCTCTCTAAGCTGAGTTTTTTAGATGTTTCAGGACACACCGTACACTTCTCCATAGTGGCTGTTGGCAATTTACATCCCGCCCATCAGCGTAGTAAGGCTCCCGTTTCTCCAGGGCCTGTCCTGCATTTCTGGTTTTGACACTGTATTCAGCATGGCCCTTTTGACCGATGGGAAGCGAGACTTCTTTGTAGCGCTGATTTGCCTTTCCAGGTTGCTTGGTTGGCCAAAAAGGGCGTATGCGTTTTTTCCTGAATATATTCAGGAAAAAACGCATACGCCCTTTTTGGCCAAGGGCATGGTTGTCGAGGTTAGGCCGCTTTTCCTGTGCTTTCAAGGCGATTCGAATCTACCTCCTGAAATCTGTTTCCTGCAATTCAGCCTTGCTTTCAAATCTTCTTCATTGCCTTCCCTCAATATATTTGTGGACGAGAGTTATCATTTATAACTCTGCAGTTTCGTGAATTGCAGTGCCCCTGAGCTCCATTTTCCAACTCGCTTTCTTGGGAGCTGGCCGCAAAAGCGCAGGATTGCTTCAGGCCCTATTCTGGTTCCGGGCGGCAGGCTGAGCCTGTGGTTAATTCTTCTTCCTGATGGGAAAATAGAGTGACCTGTGCCTGTCCCAACACCTAGAGCTAGTCTCTCATTGGTTCCCCCTCTTCCCGTTCATCCTCAGGACAAATTGCAACCTGTACGGAACAGGAGGTGAAAGGTGCTGAGTCTCCAAGGAGGGAGATTGCTAGTCAAGCGGCTGGAATGGCGAACCCGAGCACAAGGAGATGAGAAATGAGGTGTGTTTTAGAAACCTTTCCCGATCACACGGTGTACCATCTTCTGGGTTTCTCATGCATGTTTTCGATGTAGGAAGATGCCCTTGAACCTGGAGATCTGGGGCCCATGGGATGGGTACCACGCAGTATTACTTTAAAGGGTCTGCGTTTGCTCACCCAACCTCACCAAACCTCTCAGCCCCAAGAGTTTCCACCCTTATGTCTCCATCAGCTGTGGGTCTAGATATGGTCAATCCAGGTGGCATCACAGCCCCTGAACGAATTTTGTAAGAATTTCTCTCTCTTTGACTGTCTTTGTTTCACGGGTTTTTAAAAGTAATTGATTTTTATAATGGGGTTTAGCTGCTTTTCACTGCTGTGTTTATGCCGCTTTACACCCACTTGACTCACTTAGAGAGAGATATCATTACATAGGTTTTAAGATTCTTACTAGTCAGATATGTTCTTGGTTGGTGAATAGGGGGTGTTGAGTCCAGTTCACTGAGCAAGGAGTAGGTCTTGTCTATTACATATTGGGTTTATGGAACGGTATCTGAGCTAATTTGAAACCCGTGTTTTATGCATCACCCCACCTCACCTTTCCCGTTAAGCAGCCATAGTGTGTTTTCTAAACGTGTGACTATGTGCCGTTTTGTAATTCAGCTCAAGTGTAGCGGTTTTTACATTCCCTCTATAAGAGATATCTTATGACAAGTGTCTATTTCTGTGTGACTTATTTCACTTAGAATCGTCGTACCTAAATCCACTCATCATGCTGCTACTAGCCTTATGACGTTGATTTCATGGCTGAGTGATATTCCATTGTACATAAGGACCACAACTTCTTTATCCATTTTTCTCTTTCCTGGGATATTTAAGGTGTAATGGAGTGGAAGTTCTTGTCAAGAGAGCAGCCCTAAACTTTGGGGTCCCTGTGTCTTGCTGATTTTTAGTTTTCCCAATTTATACGCCCATGAGTGGAAGTGCCCTATGTTCTCTAAGCTGAGTTTTTTAGATGTTTCAGGACACACCGTACACTTCTCCAGAGTGGCTGTTGGCAATTTACATCCCGCCCATCAGCGTAGCAAGGCTCCCATTTCTCCATGGCCTGTCCTGCATTTCTGGTTTTGACACTGTATTCAGCATGGCCCTTTTGACCGATGGGAAGTGAGACTTCTTTGTAGCACTGATTTGCCTTTCCAGGTTGCTTGGTTGGCCAAAAAGGGCGTATGCGTTTTTTCCTGAATATATTCAGGAAGAAACGCATACGCCCTTTTTGGCCAAGGGCATCGTTGTCGAGGTTTTGCCGCTTTTCCTGTGCTTTCAAGGCGATTCGAATCTACCTCCTGAAATCTGTTTCCTACAATTCTGCCTTGCTTTCAAATCCTCTTCGTTGCCTTCCCTCAATATATTTGTGGACGAGAGTTATCATTTATAACTCTGCAGGTTTGTGAATTGCAGTGCCCCTGAGCTCCATTTTTCAACTCGCTTTCTTGGGAGCTGGCCGCAAACGCGCAGGATTGCTTCAGGCCTTATTCTGGTTCCGGGCGGCAGGCTGAGCCTGTGGTTAATTCTTCTTCCTGATGGGAAAATAGAGTGACCTGTGCCTGTCCCAACACCTAGAGCTAGTCTCTCATTGGTTCCCCCTCTTCCCGTTCATCCTCAGGACAAATTGCAACCTGTACGGAACTGGAGGTGAAAGGTGCTGAGTCTCCAAGGAGGGAGATTGCTAGTCAAGCGGCTGGAATGGCGAACCCGAGCACAAGGAGATGAGAAATGAGGTGCGTTTTAGAAACCTTTCCCGATCACACGGTGTACCATCTTCTGGGTTTCTCATGCATGTTTTCAATGTAGGAAGATGCCCTTGAACCTGGAGATCTGGGGCCCATGGGATGGGTACCACGCAGTATTACTTTAAAGGGTCTGCGTTTGCTCACCCAACCTCACCAAACCTCTCAGCCCCAAGAGTGTCCACCCTTATGTCTCCATCAGCTGTGGGTCTAGATATGGTCAATCCAGGTGGCATCACAGCCCCTGAACGAATTTTGTAAGAATTTCTCTCTCTTTGACTGTCTTTGTTTCACGGGTTTTTAAAAGTAATTGATTTTTATAATGGGGTTTAGCTGCTTTTCACTGCTGTGTTTATGCCGCTTTACACCCCCTTGACTCACTTACAGAGAGATATCAATACATAGGTTTTAAGATTCTTACTAGTCAGATATGTTCTTGGACGGTGAATAGGGGGTATTGAGTCCAGTTCACTGAGCAAGGAGTAGGTCTTGTCTATTACATATTGGGTTTATGGAATGGTATCTGAGCTAATTTGACACCCGTGTTTTATGCATCACCCCACCTCACCTTTCCCGTTAAACAGCCATAGTGTGTTTTCTAAACGTGTGACTCTGTGCCGTTTTATAATTCAGCTCAAGTGTAGCGGTTTTTACATTCCCTCTATAAGTGACATCTTATGACAAGTGTCTTTTTCTGTGTGACTTATTTCACTTAGAATCGTCGTACCTAAATCCACTCATCATGCTGCTACCACCCTTATGACGTTGATTTCATGGCTGAGTGATATTCCATTGTACATAAGGACCACAACTTCTTTATCCATTCTTCTCTTTCCTGGGATATTTAAGGTGTAACGGAGTGGAGGTTCTTGTCAAGAGAGCAGCCCTAAACTTTGGGGTCCCTGTGTCTTGCTGATTTTTAGTTTTCCCAATTTATACGCCCATGAGTGGAAGTCCCCTATGCTCTCTATGCTGAGTTTTTTAGATGTTTCAGGACACACCGTACACTTCTCCAGAGTGGCTGTTGGCAATTTACATCCCGCCCATCAGCGTAGCAAGGCTCCCGTTTCTCCATGGCCTGTCCTGCATTTCTGGTTTTGACACTGTATTCAGCATGGCCCTTTTGACCAATGGGAAGCGAGGCTTCTTTGTAGCGCTGATTTGCCTTTCCAGGTTGCTTGGTGGGCCAAAAAGGTTCGTAGTAGTTTTTTCCTGAATATATTCAGGAAAAAACGCATACGCCCTTTTTGGCCAAGGGCATGGTTGTCGAGGTTTGGCCGCTTTTCCTGTGCTTTCAAGGCGATTCGAATCTACCTCCTGAAATCTGTTTCCTGCAATTCTGCCTTGCTTTCAAATCCTCTTCGTTGCCTTCCCTCAATATATTTGTGGACGAGAGTTATCATTTATAACTCTGCAGGTTTGTGAATTGCAGTGCCCCTGAGCTCCATTTTCCAACTCGCTTTCTTGGGAGCTGGCCGCAAAAGCGCAGGATTGCTTCAGGCCCTATTCTGGTTCCGGGCGGCAGGCTGAGCCTGTGGTTAATTCTTCTTCCTGATGGGAAAATAGAGTGACCTGTGCCTGTCCCAACACCTAGAGCTAGTCTCTCATTGGTTCCCCCTCTTCCCGTTCATCCTCAGGACAAATTGCAACCTGTACGGAACAGGAGGTGAAAGGTGCTGAGTCTCCAAGGAGGGAGATTGCTAGTCAAGCGGCTGGAATGGAGAACCCGAGCACAAGGAGATGAGAAATGAGGTGCGTTTTAGAAACCTTTCCCGATCACACGGTGTACCATCTTCTGGGTTTCTCATGCATGTTTTCGATGTAGGAAGATGCCCTTGAAACTGGAGATTTGGGGCCCATGGGATGGGTACCACGCAGTATTACGTTAAAGGGTCTGCGTTTGCTCACCCAACCTCACCAAACCTCTCAGCCCCAAGAGTGTCCACCCTTATGTCTCCATCAGCTGTGGGTCTAGATATGGTTAATCCAGGTGGCATCACAGCCCCTGAACGAATTTTGTAAGAATTTCTCTCTCTTTCACTGTCTTTGTTTCACGGGTTTTTAAAAGTAATTGATTTTTATAATGGGGTTTAGCTGCTTTTCACTGCTGTGTTTATGCCGCTTTACAACCACTTGACTCACTTACAGAGAGATATCAATACATAGGTTTTAAGATTCTTACTAGTCAGATATGTTCTTGGTCGGTGAATAGGGGGTATTGAGTCCAGTTCACTGAGCAAGGAGTAGGTCTTGTCTATTACATATTGGGTTTATGGAACGGTATCTGAGCTAATTTGACACCCGTGTTTTATGCATCACCCCACCTCACCTTTCCCGTTAAACAGCCATAGTGTGTTTTCTAAACGTGTGACTCTGTGCCGTTTTGTAATTCAGCTCAAGTGTAGCGGTTTTTACATTCCCTCTATAAGTGACATCTTATGACAAGTGTCTTTTTCTGTGTGACTTATTTCACTTGGAATTGTCGTACCTAAATCCACTCATCATGCTGCTACTAGCCTTATGACGTTGATTTCATGGCTGAGTGATATTCCATTTTACATAAGGACCACAACTTCTTTATCCATTTTTCTCTTTCCTGGGATATTGAAGGTGTAACGGAGTGGAGGTTCTTGTCAAGAGAGCAGCCCTAAACTTTGGGGTGCCTGTGTCTTGCTGATTTTTAGTTTTCCCAATTTATACGCCCATGAGTGGAAGTGCCCTATGCTCTCTAAGCTGAGTTTTTGTGATGTTTCAGGACACAGAGTACACTTCTCCAGAGTGGCTGTTGGCAATTTACATCCCGCCCATCAGCGTAGCAAGGCTCCCGTTTCTCCATGGCCTGTCCTGCATTTCTGCTTTTGACACTTTATTCAGCATGGCCCTTTTGACCGATGGGAAGCGAGACTTCTTTGTAGCGCTGATTTGCCTTTCCAGGTTGCTTGGTTGGCCAAAAAGGGCGTATGCGTTTTTTCCTGAATATATTCAGGAAAAAACGTATACGCCCTTTTTGGCCAAGGGCATGGTTGTCGAGGTTTGGCCGCTTTTCCTGTGCTTTCAAGGCGATTCGAATCTACCTCCTGAAATCTGTTTCCTGCAATTCTGCCTTGCTTTCAAATCCTCTTCGTTGCCTTCCCTCAATACATTTGTGGACGAGAGTTATCATTTATAACTCTGCAGGTTTGTGAGTTGCAGTGCCCCTGAGCTCCATTTTTCAACTCGCTTTCTTGGGAGCTGGCCGCAAACGCGCAAGATTGCTTCAGGCCTTATTCTGGTTCCGGGCGGCAGGCTGAGCCTGTGGTTAATTCTTCTTCCTGATGGGAAAATAGAGTGACCTGTGTCTGTCCCAACACCTAGAGCTAGTATCTCATTGGTTCCCCCTCTTCCCGTTCATCCTCAGGACAAATTGCAACCTGTACGGAACTGGAGGTGAAAGGTGCTGAGTCTCCAAGGAGGGAGATTGCTACTCAAGCGGCTGGAATGGCGAACCCGAGCACAAGGAGATGAGAAATGAGGTGCGTTTTAGAAACCTTTCCCGATCACACGGTGTACCATCTTCTGGGTTTCTCATGCATGTTTTCAATGTAGGAAGATGCCCTTGAACCTGGAGATCTGGGGCCCATGGGATGGGTACCACGCAGTATTACTTTAAAGGGTCTGCGTTTGCGCACCCAACCTCACCAAACCTCTCAGCCCCAAGAGTGTCCACCCTTATGTCTCCATCAGCTGTGGGTCTAGATATGGTCAATCCAGGTGGCATCACAGCCCCTGAACGAATTTTGTAAGAATTTCTCTCTCTTTCACTGTCTTTGTTTCACGGGTTTTTAAAAGTAATTGATTTTTATAATGGGGTTTAGCTGCTTTTCACTGCTGTGTTTATGCCGCTTTACACCCACGTGACTCACTTACAGAGAGATATCAATACATAGGTTTTAAGATTCTTACTAGTCAGATATGTTCTTGGGCGGTGAATAGGGGGTATTGAGTCCAGTTCACTGAGCAAGGAGTAGGTCTTGTATATTACATATTGGGTTTATGGAACGGTATCTGAGCTAATTTGACACCCGTGTTTTATGCATCACCCCACCTCACCTTTCCCGTTAAGCAGCCATAGTGTGTTTTCTAAACGTGTGACTATGTGCCGTTTTGTAATTCAGCTCAAGTGTAGCGGTTTTTACATTCCCTCTATAAGAGATATCTTATGACAAGTGTCTTTTTCTGTGTGACTTATTTCACTTAGAATCGTCGTACCTAAATCCACTCATCATGCTGCTACTAGCCTTATGACGTTGATTTCATGGCTGAGTGATATTCCATTGTACATAAGGACCACAACTTCTTTATCCATTTTTCTCTTTCCTGGGATATTGAAGGTGTAACGGAGTGGAGGTTCTTGTCAAGAGAGCAGCCCTAAACTTTGGGGTGGCTGTGTCTTGCTGATTTTTAGTTTTCCCAATTTATACGCCCATGAGTGGAAGTGCCCTATGCTCTCTAAGCTGAGTTTTTTAGATGTTTCAGGACACACCGTACACTTCTCCAGAGTGGCTGTTGGCAATTTACATCCCGCCCATCAGCGTAGCAAGGCTACCATTTCTCCATGGCCTGTCCTGCATTTCTGGTTTTGACACTGTATTCAGCATGGCCCTTTTAACCGATGGGAAGTGAGACTTCTTTGTAGCACTGATTTGCCTTTCCAGGTTGCTTGGTTGGCCAAAAAGGGCGTATGCGTTTTTTCCTGAATATATTCAGGAAGAAACGCATACGCCCTTTTTGGCCAAGGGCATCGTTGTCGAGGTTTTGCCGCTTTTCCTGTGCTTTCAAGGTGATTCGAATCTACCTCCTGAAATCTGTTTCCTAAAATTCTGCCTTGCTTTCAAATCCTCTTCGTTGCCTTCCCTCAATATATTTGTGGACTAGAGTTATCATTTATAACTCTGCAGGTTTGTGAGTTGCAGTGCCCCTGAGCTCCATTTTTCAACTCGCTTTCTTGGGAGCTGGCCGCAAACGCGCAGGATTGCTTCAGGCCCTATTCTGGTTCCCGGCGGCAGGCTGAGCCTGTGGTTAATTCTTCTTCCTGATGGGAAAATAGAGTGACCTGTGCCTGTCCCAACACCTAGAGCTAGTCTATCATCGGTTCCCCCTCTTCCCGTTCATCCTCAGGACAAATTGCAACCTGTACGGAACTGGAGGTGAAAGGTGCTGAGTCTCCAAGGAGGGAGATTGCTAGTCAAGCGGCTGGAATGGCGAACCCGAGCACAAGGAGATGAGAAATGAGGTGCGTTTTAGAAACCTTTCCCGATCACACGGTGTACCATCTTCTGGGTTTCTCATGCATGTTTTCGATGTAGGAAGATGCCCTTGAACCTGGAGATCTGGGGCCCATGGGATGGGTACCACGCAGTATTACTTTAAAGGGTCTGCGTTTGCTCACCCAACCTCACCAAACCTCTCAGCCCCAAGAGTGTCCACCCTTATGTCTCCATCAGCTGTGGGTCTAGATATGGTCAATCCAGGTGGCATCACAGCCCCTGAACGAATTTTGTAAGAATTTCTCTCTCTTTCACTGTCTTTGTTTCACGGGTTTTTAAAAGTAATTGATTTTTATAATGGGGTTTAGCTGCTTTTCACTGCTGTGTTTATGCCGCTTTACACCCACTTGAATCACTTACAGAGAGATATCAATACATAGGTTTTAAGATGCTTACTAGTCAGATATGTTCTTGGGCGGTGAATAGGGGGTATTGAGTCCAGTTCACTGAGCAAGGAGTAGGTCTTGTCTATTACATATTGGGTTTATGGAACGGTATCTGAGCTAATTTGACACCCGTGTTTTATGCATCACCCCACCTCACCTTTCCCGTTAAGCAGCCATAGTGTGTTTTCTAAACGTGTGACTCTGTGCCGTTTTGTAATTCAGCTCAAATGTAGGGGTTTTTACATTCCCTCTATAAGAGATATCTTATGGTAAGTGTCTTTTTCTGTGTGACTTATTTCACTTAGAATCGTCGTACCTAAATCCACTCATCATGCTGCTACTAGCCTTATGACGTTGATTTCATGGCTGAGTGATATTCCATTGTACATAAGGACCACAACTTCTTTATCCATTTTTCTCTTTCCTGGGATATTGAAGGTGTAACGGAGTGGAGGTTCTTGTCAAGAGAGCAGCCCTAAACTTTGGGGTCCCTGTGTCTTGCTGATTTTTAGTTTTCCCAATTTATACGCCCATGAGTGGAAGTGCCCTATGCTCTCTAAGCTGAGTTTTTTAGATGTTTCAGCACACACCGTACACTTCTCCAGAGTGGCTGTTGGCAATTTACATCCCGCCCATCAGCGTAGCAAGGCTCCCGTTTCTCCAGGGCCTGTCCTGCATTTCTGGTTTTGACACTGTATTCAGCATGGCCCTTTTGACCGATGTGAAGCGAGACTTCTTTGTAGCGCTGATTTGCCTTTCCAGGTTGCTTGGTTGGCCAAAAAGGGCGTATGCGTTTTTTCCTGAATATATTCAGGAAAAAACGCATACGCCCTTTTTGGCCAAGGGCATGGTTGTCGAGGTTTGGCCGCTTTTCCTGTGCTTTCAAGGCGATTCGAATCTACCTCCTGAAATCTGTTTCCTGCAATTCTGCCTTGCTTTCAAATCCTCTTCGTTGCCTTCCCTCAATATATTTGTGGACGAGAGTTATCATTTATAACTCTGCAGGTTTGTGAATTGCAGTGCCCCTGAGCTCCGTTTTTCAACTCGCTTTCTTGGGAGCTGGCCGCAAACGCGCAGGATTGCTTCAGGCCCTATTCTGGTTCCGGGCGGCAGGCTGAGCCTCTGTTTAATTCTTCTTCCTGATGGGAAAATAGAGTGACCTGTGCCTGTCCCAACACCTAGAGCTAGTCTCACATTGGTTCCCCCTCTTCCCGTTCATCCTGAGGACAAATTGCAACCTGTACGGAACAGGAGGTGAAAGGTGCTGAGTCTCCAAGGAGGGAGATTGCTAGTCAAGCGGCTGGAATGGCGTCCCCGAGCACAAGGAGATGAGAAATGAGGTGCGTTTTAGAAACCTTTCCCGATCACACGGTGTACCATCGTCTGGGTTTCTCTTGCATGTTTTCGATGTAGGAAGATGCCCTTGCGCCTGAAGATCTGGGACCCATGGGATGGGTACCACGCAGTATTACTTTAAAGGGACTGCGTTTGCTCACCCAACCTCACCAAACCTCTCAGCCCCAAGAGTGTCCACCCTAATGTCTCCATCAGCTGTGGGTCTAGATATGGTCAATCCAGGTGGCATCACAGCCCCTGAACGAATTTTGTAAGAATTTCTCTCTCTTTGACTGTCTTTGTTTCACGGGTTTTTAAAAGTAATTGATTTTTATAATGGGGTTTAGCTGCTTTTCACTGCTGTGTTTATGCCGCTTTACACCCACTTGACTCACTTAGAGAGGGATATCAATACATAGGTTTTAAGATTCTTACTAGTCAGATATGTTCTTGGGCGGTGAATAGGGGGTATTGAGTCCAGTTCACTGAGCAAGGAGTAGGTCTTGTCTATTACATATTGGGTTTATGGAACGGTATCTGAGCTAATTTGACACCCGTGTTTTATGCATCACCCCACCTCACCTTTCCCGTTAAACAGCCATAGTGTGTTTTCTAAACGTGTGACTCTGTGCCGTTTTGTAATTCAGCTCAAGTGTAGCGGTTTTTACATTCCCTCTATAAGTGACATCTTATGACAAGTGTCTTTTTCTGTGTGACTTATTTCACTTGGAATTGTCGTACCTAAATCCACTCATCATGCTGCTACTAGCCTTATGACGTTGATTTCATGGCTGAGTGATATTCCATTGTACATAAGGACCACAACTTCTTTATCCATTTTTCTCTTTCCTGGGATATTGAAGGTGTAACGGAGTGGAGGTTCTTGTCAAGAGAGCAGCCCTAAACTTTGGGGTCCCTGTGTCTTGCTGATTTTTAGTTTTCCCAATTTATACGCCCATGAGTGGAAGTGCCCTATGCTCTCTAAGCTGAGTTTTTTAGATGTTTCAGGACACACCGTACACTTCTCCAGAGTGGCTGTTGGCAATTTACATCCCGCCCATCAGCGTAGTAAGGCTCCCGTTTCTCCATGGCCTGTCCTGCATTTCTGTTTTTGACACTTTATTCAGCATGGCCCTTTTGACCGATGGGAAGCGAGACTTCTTTGTAGCGCTGATTTGCCTTTCCAGGTTGCTTGGTTGGCCAAAAAGGGCGTATGCGTTTTTTCCTGAATATATTCAGGAAAAAACGCATACGCCCTTTTTGGCCAAGGGCATGGTTGTCGAGGTTTGGCCGCTTTTCCTGTGCTTTCAAGGCGATTCGAATCTACCTCCTGAAATCTGTTTCCTGCAATTCTGCCTTGCTTTCAAATCCTCTTCGTTGCCTTCCCTCAATATATTTGTGGACGAGAGTTATCATTTATAACTCTGCAGGTTTGTGAATTGCAGTGCCCCTGAGCTGCATTTTCAAACTCGCTTTCTTGGGAGCTGGCCGCAAAAGCGCAGGATTGCTTCAGGCCCTATTCTGGTTCCGGGCGGCAGGCTGAGCCTGTGGTTAATTCTTTTTCCTGATGGGAAAATAGAGTGGCCTGTGCCTGTCCCAACACCTAGAGCTAGTCTCTCATTGGTTCCCCCTCTTCCCGTTCATCCTCAGGACAAATTGCAACCTGTACGGAACAGGAGGTGAAAGGTGCTGAGTCTCCAAGGAGTGAGATTGCTAGTCAAGCGGCTGGAATGGCGTACCCGAGCACAAGGAGATGAGAAATGAGGTGCGTTTTAGAAACCTTTCCCGATCACACGGTGTACCATCTTCTGGGTTTCTCTTGCATGTTTTCGATGTAGGAAGATGCCCTTGCACCTGGAGATTTGGGACCCATGGGATGGGTACCACGCAGTATTACTTTAAAGGGTCTGCGTTTGCTCACCCAACCTCACCAAACCTCTCAGCCCCAAGAGTGTCCACCCTTATGTCTCCATCAGCTGTGGGTCTAGATATGGTCAATCCAGGTGGCATCACAGTCCCTGAACGAATTTTGTAAGAATTTCTCTCTCTTTCACTGTCTTTGTTTCACGGGTTTTTAGAAGTAATTGATTTTTATAATGGGGTTTAGCTGCTTTTCACTGCTGTGTTTATGCCTCTTTACACCCAGGTGACTCACTTAGAGAGAGATATCAATACATAGGTTTTCAGATTCTTACTAGTCAGATATGTTCTTTGGCGGTGAATAGGGGGTATTGAGTCCAGTTCACTGAGCAAGGAGTAGGTATTGTCTATTACATATTGGGTTTATGGAACGGTATCTGAGCTAATTTGACACCCGTGTTTTATGCATCACCCCACCTCACCTTTCCCGTTAAACAGCCATAGTGTGTTTTCTAAACGTGTGACTCTGTGCCGTTTTGTAATTCAGCTCAAGTGTAGCGGTTTTTACATTCCCTCTATAAGTGACATCTTATGACAAGTGTCTTTTTCTGTGTGACTTATTTCACTTGGAATCGTCGTACCTAAATCCACTCATCATGCTGCTACTAGCCTTATGACGTTGATTTCATCGCTGAGTGATATTCCATTGTACATAAGGACCACAACTTCTTTATCCATTTTTCTCTTTCCTGGGATATTGAAGGTGTAACGGAGTGGAGGTTCTTGTCAAGAGAGCAGCCCTAAACTTTGGGGTGGCTGTGTCTTGCTGATTTTTAGTTTTCCCAATTTATACGCCCATGAGTGGAAGTGCCCTATGCTCTCTAAGCTGAGTTTTTGTGATGTTTCAGGACACACCGTACACTTCTCCAGAGTGGCTGTTGGCAATTTACATCCCGCCCATCAGCGTAGCAATGCTCCCGTTTCTCCATGGCCTTTCCTGCATTTCTGCTTTTGACACTTTATTCAGCATGGCCCTTTTGACCGATGGGAAGCGAGACTTCTTTGTAGCGCTGATTTGCCTTTCCAGGTTTCTTGGTTGGCCAAAGAGGGCGTATGCGTTTTTCCTGAATATATTCAGGAAAAAACGCATACGCCCTTTTTGGCCAAGGGCATCGTTGTCGAGGTTTGGCCGCTTTTCCTGTGCTTTCAAGGCGATTCGAATCTACCTCCTGAAATCTGTTTCCTGCAATTCTGCCTTGCTTTCAAATCCTCTTCGTTGCCTTCCCTCAATATATTTGTGGACGAGAGTTATCATTTATAACTCTGCATGTTTGTGAATTGCAGTGCCCCTGAGCTCCATTTTCGAACTCGCTTTCTTGGGAGCTGACCGCAAAAGCGCAGGATTGCTTCAGGCCCTATTCTGGTTCCGGGCAGCAGGCTGAGCCTGTGGTTAATTCTTCTTCCTGATGGGAAAATAGAGTGACCTGTGCCTGTCCCAACGCCTAGAGCTAGTCTCTCATTGGTTCCCCCTCTTCCCGTTCATCCTCAGGACAAATTGCAACCTGTACGAAACAGGAGGTGAAAGGTGCTGAGTCTCCAAGGAGGGAGATTGCTATTCAAGCGGCTGGAATGGCGAACCCGAGCACAAGGAGATGAGAAATGAGGTGCGTTTTAGAAACCTTTCCCGATCACACGGTGTACCATCTTCTGGGTTTCTCATGCATATTTTCGATGTAGGAAGATGCCCTTGCACCTGGAGATTTGGGGCCCATGGGATGGGTACCACGCAGTATTACTTTAACGGGTCTGTGTTTGCTCACCCAACCTCACCAAACCTCTCAGCCCCAAGAGTGTCCACCCTTATGTCTCCATCAGCTGTGGGTCTAGATATGGTCAATCCAGGTGGCATCACAGCCCCTGAACGAATTTTGTAAGAATTTCTCTCTCTTTCACTGTCTTTGTTTCACGGGTTTTTAAAAGTAATTGATTTTTATAATGGTGCTTAGCTGCTTTTCACTGCTGTGTTTATGCCTCTTTACACCCACGTGACTCACTTACAGAGAGATATCAATACATAGGTTTTAAGATTCTTACTAGTCAGATATGTTCTTGGGCGGTGAATAGGGGGTATTGAGTCCAGTTCACTGAGCAAGGAGTAGGTCTTGTCTATTACATATTGGGTTTATGGAACGGTATCTGAGCTAATTTGACACCCGTGTTTTATGCATCACCCCACCTCACCTTTCCCGTTAAACAGCCATAGTGTGTTTTCTAAACGTGTGACTCTGTGCCGTTTTGTAATTCAGCTCAAGTGTAGCGGTTTTTACATTCCCTCTATAAGTGACATCTTATGACAAGTGTCTTTTTCTGTGTGACTTATTTCACTTGGAATCGTCGTACCTAAATCCATTCATCATGCTGCTACTAGCCTTATGACGTTGATTTCATCGCTGAGTGATATTCCATTGTACATAAGGACCACAACTTCTTTATCCATTTTTCTCTTTCCTGGGATATTGAAGGTGTAACGGAGTGGAGGTTCTTGTCAAGAGAGCAGCCCTAAACTTTGGGGTGGCTGTGTCTTGCTGATTTTTAGTTTTCCCAATTTATACGCCCATGAGTGGAAGTGCCCTATGCTCTCTAAGCTGAGTTTTTGTGATGTTTCAGGACACACCGTACACTTCTCCAGAGTGGCTGTTGGCAATTTACATCCCGCCCATCAGCGTAGCAATGCTCCCGTTTCTCCATGGCCTGTCCTGCATTTCTGCTTTTGACACTTTATTCAGCATGGCCCTTTTGACCGATGGGAAGCGAGACTTCTTTGTAGCGCTGATTTGCCTTTCCAGGTTTCTTGGTTGGCCAAAGAGGGCGTATGCGTTTTTCCTGAATATATTCAGGAAAAAACGCATACGCCCTTTTTGGCCAAGGGCATCGTTGTCGAGGTTTGGCCGCTTTTCCTGTGCTTTCAAGGCGATTCGAATCTACCTCCTGAAATCTGTTTCCTGCAATTCTGCCTTGCTTTCAAATCCTCTTCGTTGCCTTCCCTCAATACATTTGTGGACGAGAGTTATCATTTATAACTCTGCATGTTTGTGAATTGCAGTGCCCCTGAGCTCCATTTTCCAACTCGCTTTCTTGGGAGCTGGCCGCAAAAGCGCAGGATTGCTTCAGGCCCTATTCTGGTTCCGGGCGGCAGGCTGAGCCTGTGGTTAATTCTTCTTCCTGATGGGAAAATAGAGTGACCTGTGCCTGTCCCAACACCTAGAGCTAGTCTCTCATTGGTTCCCCCTCTTCCCGTTCATCCTCAGGACAAATTGCAACCTGTACGGGACAGGAGGTGAAAGGTGCTGAGTCTCCAAGGAGGGAGATTGCTATTCAAGCGGCTGGAATGGCGAACCCGAGCACAATGAGATGAGAAATGAGGTGCGTTTTAGAAACCTTTCCCGATAACACGGTGTACCATCTTCTGGGTTTCTCATGCATGTTTTCGATGTAGGAAGATGCCCTTGAAACTGGAGATTTGGGGCCCATGGGATGGGTACCACGCAGTATTACTTTAACGGGTCTGCGTTTGCTCACCCAACCTCACCAAACCTCTCAGCCCCAAGAGTGTCCACCCTTATGTCTCCATCAGCTGTGGGTCTAGATATGGTCAATCCAGGTGGCATCACAGCCCCTGAACGAATTTTGTAAGAATTTCTCTCTCTTTCACTGTCTTTGTTTCACGGGTTTTTAAAAGTAATTGATTTTTATAATGGGGTTTAGCTGCTTTTCACTGCTGTGTTTATGCCTCTTTACACCCAGGTGACTCACTTACAGAGAGATATCAATACATAGGTTTTAAGATTCTTACTAGTCAGATATGTTCTTGGGCGGTGAATAGGGGGTATTGAGTCCAGTTCACTGAGCAAGGAGTACGTCTGGTCTATTACATATTGGGTTTATGGAACGGTATCTGAGCTAATTTGACACCCGTGTTTTATGCATCACCCCACCTCACCTTTCCCGTTAAGCAGCCATAGTGTGTTTTCTAAACGTGTGACTCTGTGCCGTTTTGTAATTCAGCTCAAGTGTAGCGGTTTTTACATTCCCTCTATAAGAGATATCTTATGATAAGTGTCTTTTTCTGTGTGACTTATTTCACTTAAAATCGTCGTACCTAAATCCACTCATCATGCTGCTACTAGCCTTATGACGTTGATTTTATGGCTGAGTGATATTCCATTGTACATAAGGACCACAACTTCTTTATCCATTTTTCTCTTTCCTGGGATATTGAAGGTGTAACGGAGTGGAGGTTCCTGTCAAGAGAGCAGCCCTAAACTTTGGGGTGCCTGTGTCTTGCTGATTTTTAGTTTTCCCAATTTATATGCCCATGAGTGGAAGTGCCCTATGCTCTCTAAGCTGAGTTTTTTAGATGTTTCAGCACACACCGTACACTTCTCCAGAGTGGCTGTTGGCAATTTACATCCCGCCCATCAGCGTAGTAAGGCTCCCGTTTCTCCATGGCCTGTCCTGCATTTCTGTTTTTGACACTTTATTCAGCATGGCCCTTTTGACCGATGGGAAGCGAGACTTCTTTGTAGCGCTGATTTGCCTTTCCAGGTTGCTTGGTTGGCCAAAAAGGGCGTATGCGTTTTTTCCTGAATATATTCAGGAAAAAACGCATACGCCCTTTTTGGCCAAGGGCATGGTTGTCGAGGTTTGGCCGCTTTTCCTGTGCTTTCAAGGCGATTCGAATCTACCTCCTGAAATCTGTTTCCTGCAATTCTGCCTTGCTTTCAAATCCTCTTCGTTGCCTTCCCTCAATATATTTGTGGACGAGAGTTATCATTTATTACTCTGCAGGTTTGTGAATTGCAGTGCCCCTGAGCTGCATTTTCAAACTCGCTTTCTTGGGAGCTGGCCGCAAAAGCGCAGGATTGCTTCAGGCCCTATTCTGGTTCCGGGCGGCAGGCTGAGCCTGTGGTTAATTCTTTTTCCTGATGGGAAAATAGAGTGGCCTGTGCCTGTCCCAACACCTAGAGCTAGTCTCTCATTGGTTCCCCCTCTTCCCGTTCATCCTCAGGACAAATTGCAACCTGTACGGAACAGGAGGTGAAAGGTGCTGAGTCTCCAAGGAGGGAGATTGCTAGTCAAGCGGCTGGAATGGCGTACCCGAGCACAAGGAGATGAGAAATGAGGTGCGTTTTAGAAACCTTTCCCGATCACACGGTGTACCATCTTCTGGGTTTCTCATGCATGTTTTCGATGTAGGAAGATGCCCTTGAAACTGGAGATTTGGGGCCCATGGGATGGGTACCACGCAGTATTACTTTAACGGGTCTGCGTTTGCTCACCCAACCTCACCAAACCTCTCAGCCCCAAGAGTGTCCACCCTTATGTCTCCATCAGCTGTGGGTCTAGATATGGTCAATCCAGGTGGCATCACAGCCCCTGAACGAATTTTGTAAGAATTTCTCTCTCTTTCACTGTCTTTGTTTCACGGGTTTTTAAAAGTAATTGATTTTTATAATGGTGTTTAGCTGCTTTTCACTGCTGTGTTTATGCCTCTTTACACCCACGTGACTCACTTACAGAGAGATATCAATACATAGGTTTTAAGATTCTTACTAGTCAGATATGTTCTTGGTCGGTGAATAGGGGGTATTGAGTCCAGTTCACTGAGCAAGGAGTAGGTCTTGTCTATTACATATTGGGTTTATGGAACGGTATCTGAGCTAATTTGACACCCGTGTTTTATGCATCACACCACCTCACCTTTCCCGTTCAGCAGCCATAGTGTGTTTTCTAAACGTGTGACTCTGTGCCGTTTTGTAATTCAGCTCAAGTGTAGCGGTTTTTACATTCCCTCTATAAGAGATAGCTTATGATAAGTGTCGTTTTCTGTGTGACTTATTTCACTTAGAATCGTCGTACCTAAATCCACTCATCATGCTGCTACTAGCCTTATGACGTTGATTTCATGGCTGAGTGATATTCCATTGTACATAAGGACCACAACTTCTTTACCCATTTTTCTCTTTCCTGGGATATTGAAGGTGTAACGGAGTGGAGGTTCTTGTCAAGAGAGCAGCCCTAAACTTTGGGGTGCCTGTGTCTTGCTGATTTTTAGTTTTCCCAATTTATACGCCCATGAGTGGAAGTGCCCTATGCTCTCTAAGCTGAGTTTTTGTGATGTTTCAGGACACACCGTACACTTCTCCAGAGTGGCTATTGGCAATTTACATCCCGCCCATCAGCGTAGCAAGGCTCCCGTTTCTCCATGGCCTGTCCTGCATTTCTGCTTTTGACACTTTATTCAGCATGGCCCTTTTGACGGATGGGAAGCGAGACTTCTTTGTAGCGCTGATTTGCCTTTCCAGGTTGCTTGGTTGGCCAAAAAGGGCGTATGCGTTTTTTCCTGAATATATTCAGGAAAAAACGCATACGCCCTTTTTGGCCAAGGGCATGGTTGTCGAGGTTTGGCCGCTTTTCCTGTGCTTTCAAGGCGATTCGAATCTACCTCCTGAAATCTGTTTCCTGCAATTCTGCCTTGCTTTCAAATCCTCTTCGTTGCCTTCCTTCAATATATTTGTGGACGAGAGTTATCATTTATAACTCTGCAGGTTTGTGAATTGCAGTGCCCCTGAGCTCCGTTTTTCAACTCGCTTTCTTGGGAGCTGGCCGCAAACGCGCAGGATTGCTTCAGGCCCTATTCTGGTTCCGGGCGGCAGGCTGAGCCTGTGTTTAATTCTTCTTCCTGATGGGAAAATAGAGTGACCTGTGCCTGTCCCAACACCTAGAGCTAGTCTCACATTGGTTCCCCCTCTTCCCGTTCATCCTGAGGACAAATTGCAACCTGTACGGAACAGGAGGTGAAAGGTGCTGAGTCTCCAAGGAGGGAGATTGCTAGTCAAGCGGCTGGAATGGCGTCCCCGAGCACAAGGAGATGAGAAATGAGGTGCGTTTTAGAAACCTTTCCCGATCACACGGTGTACCATCGTCTGGGTTTCTCTTGCATGTTTTCGATGTAGGAAGATGCCCTTGCGCCTGAAGATCTGGGACCCATGGGATGGGTACCACGCAGTATTACTTTAAAGGGACTGCGTTTGCTCACCCAACCTCACCAAACCTCTCAGCCCCAAGAGTGTCCACCCTTATGTCTCCATCAGCTGTGGGTCTAGATATGGTCAATCCAGGTGGCATCACAGCCCCTGAACGAATTTTGTAAGAATTTCTCTCTCTTTCACTGTATTTGTTTCACGGGTTTTTAAAAGTAATTGATTTTTATAATGGGGTTTAGCTGCTTTTCACTGCTGTGTTTATGCCTCTTTACACCCAGGTGACTCACTTACAGAGAGATATCAATACATAGGTTTTAAGATTCTTACTAGTCAGATATGTTCTTGGGCGGTGAATAGGGGGTATTGAGTCCAGTTCACTGAGCAAGGAGTACGTCTGGTCTATTACATATTGGGTTTATGGAACGGTATCTGAGCTAATTTGACACCCGTGTTTTATGCATCACCTCACCTCACCTTTCCCGTTAAGCAGCCATAGTGTGTTTTCTAAACGTGTGACTCTGTGCCGTTTTGTAATTCAGCTCAAGTGTAGCGGTTTTTACATTCCCTCTATAAGAGATATCTTATGATAAGTGTCTTTTTCTGTGTGACTTATTTCACTTAGAATCGTCGTACCTAAATCCACTCATCATGCTGCTACTAGCCTTATGACGTTGATTTCATGGCTGAGTGATATTCCATTGTACATAAGGACCACAACTTCTTTATCCATTTTTCTCTTTCCTGGGATATTGAAGGTGTAACGGAGTGGAGGTTCTTGTCAAGAGAGCAGCCCTAAACTTTGGGGTGGCTGTGTCTTGCTGATTTTTAGTTTTCCCAATTTATACGCCCATGAGTGGAAGTGCCCTATGCTCTCTAAGCTGAGTTTTTGTGATGTTTCAGGACACACCGTACACTTCTCCAGAGTGGCTGTTGGCAATTTACATCCCGCCCATCAGCGTAGCAATGCTCCCGTTTCTCCATGGCCTGTCCTGCATTTCTGCTTTTGACACTTTATTCAGCATGGCCCTTTTGACCGATGGGAAGCGAGACTTCTTTGTAGCGCTGATTTGCCTTTCCAGGTTTCTTGGTTGGCCAAAGAGGGCGTATGCGTTTTTCCTGAATATATTCAGGAAAAAACGCATACGCCCTTTTTGGCCAAGGGCATCGTTGTCGAGGTTTGGCCGCTTTTCCTGTGCTTTCAAGGCGATTCGAATCTACCTCCTGAAATCTGTTTCCTGCAATTCTGCCTTGCTTTCAAATCCTCTTCGTTGCCTTCCCTCAATACATTTGTGGACGAGAGTTATCATTTATAACTCTGCATGTTTGTGAATTGCAGTGCCCCTGAGCTCCATTTTCCAACTCGCTTTCTTGGGAGCTGGCCGCAAAAGCGCAGGATTGCTTCAGGCCCTATTCTGGTTCCGGGCGGCAGGCTGAGCCTGTGGTTAATTCTTCTTCCTGATGGGAAAATAGAGTGACCTGTGCCTGTCCCAACACCTAGAGCTAGTCTCTCATTGGTTCCCCCTCTTCCCGTTCATCCTCAGGACAAATTGCAACCTGTACGGGACAGGAGGTGAAAGGTGCTGAGTCTCCAAGGAGGGAGATTGCTATTCAAGCGGCTGGAATGGCGAACCCGAGCACAAGGAGATGAGAAATGAGGTGCGTTTTAGAAACCTTTCCCGATAACACGGTGTACCATCTTCTGGGTTTCTCATGCATGTTTTCGATGTAGGAAGATGCCCTTGAAACTGGAGATTTGGGGCCCATGGGATGGGTACCACGCAGTATTACTTTAACGGGTCTGCGTTTGCTCACCCAACCTCACCAAACCTCTCAGCCCCAAGAGTGTCCACCCTTATGTCTCCATCAGCTGTGGGTCTAGATATGGTCAATCCAGGTGGCATCACAGCCCCTGAACGAATTTTGTAAGAATTTCTCTCTCTTTCACTGTCTTTGTTTCACGGGTTTTTAAAAGTAATTGATTTTTATAATGGTGTTTAGCTGCTTTTCACTGCTGTGTTTATGCCTCTTTACACCCACGTGACTCACTTACAGAGAGATATCAATACATAGGTTTTAAGATTCTTACTAGTCAGATATGTTCTTGGGCGGTGAATAGGGGGTATTGAGTCCAGTTCACTGAGCAAGGAGTACGTCTGGTCTATTACATATTGGGTTTATGGAACGGTATCTGAGCTAATTTGACACCCGTGTTTTATGCATCACACCACCTCACCTTTCCCGTTCAGCAGCCATAGTGTGTTTTCTAAACGTGTGATTCTGTGCCGTTTTGTAATTCAGCTCAAGTATAGCGGTTTTTAAATTCCCTCTATAAGTGACATCTTATGAGAAGTGTCTTTTTCTGTGTGACTTATTTCACTTGGAATTGTCGTACCTAAGTCCACTCATCATGCTGCTACTAGCCTTATGACGTTGATTTCATGGCTGAGTGATATTCCATTGTACATAAGGACCACAACTTCTTTATCCATTTTTCTCTTTCCTGGGATATTTAAGGTGTAACGGAGTGGAGGTTCTTGTCAAGAGAGCAGCCCTAAACTTTGGGGTCCCTGTGTCTTGCTGATTTTTAGTTTTCCCAATTTATACGCCCATGAGTGGAAGTGCCCTATGCTGTCTAAGCTGAGTTTTTTAGATGTTTCAGGACACACCGTACACTTCTCCAGAGTGGCTGTTGGCAATTTACATCCCGCCCATCAGCGTAGCAAGTCCCCCTTGTCTCCATGGCCTGTCCTGCATTTCTGGTTTTGACACTTTATTCAGCATGGCCCTTTTGACCGATGGGAAGCGAGACTTCTTTGTAGCGCTGATTTGCCTTTCCAGGTTGCTTGGTTGGCCAAAAAGGGCGTATGCGTTTTTTTCTGAATATATTCAGGAAAAAACGCATACGCCCTTTTTGGCCAAGGGCATGGTTGTCGAGGTTTGGCCGCTTTTCCTGTGCTTTCAAGGCGATTCGAATCTACCTCCTGAAATCTGTTTCCTGCAATTCTGACTTGCTTTCAAATCCTCTTCGTTGCCTTCCCTCAATATATTTGTGGACGAGAGTTATCATTTATAACTCTGCAGGTTTGTGAATTGCAGTGCCCCTGAGCTCCATTTTCCAACTCGCTTTCTTGGGAGCTGGCCGCAAAAGCACTGGATTGCTTCAGGCCCTATTCTGGTTCCGGGCGACAGGCTGAGCCTGTGGTTAATTCTTCTTCCTGATGGGAAAATAGAGTGACCTGTGCCTGTCCCAACACCTAGAGCTAGTCTCTCTTTGGTTCCCCCTCTTTCCGTTCATCCTCAGGACAAATTGCAACATGTACGGAACAGGAGGTGAAAGGTGCTGAGTCTCCAAGGAGGGAGATTGCTAGTCAAGCGGCTGGAATGGCGAACCCGAGCACAAGGAGATGAGAAATGAGGTGCGTTTTAGAAACCTTTCCCGATCACACGGTGTACCATCTTCTGGGTTTCTCATGCATGTTTTCGATGTAGGAAGATGCCCTTGCACCTGGAGATTTGGGACCCATGGGATGGGTACGACGCAGTATTACTTTAAAGGGTCTGCATTTGCTCACCCAACCTCACCAAACCTCTCAGCCCCAAGAGTGTCCACCCTTATGTCTCCATCAGCTGTGCGTCTAGATATGGTCAATCCAGGTGGCATCACAGCCCCTGAACGAATTTTGTAAGAATTTCTCTCTCTTTGACTGTCTTTGTTTCACGGGTTTTTAAAAGTAATTGATTTTTATAATGGGGTTTAGCTGCTTTTCACTGCTGTGTTTATGCCGCTTTACACCCACTTGACTCACTTAGAGAGAGATATCATTACATAGGTTTTAAGATTCTTACTAGTCAGATATGTTCTTGGGTGGTGAATAGGGGGTATTGAGTCCAGTTCACTGAGCAAGGAGTAGGTCTTGTCTATTACATATTGGGTTTATGGAACGGTATCTGAGCTAATTTGACACCCGTGTTTTATGCATCACCCCACCTCACCTTTCCCGTTAAGCAGCCATAGTGTGTTTTCTAAACGTGTGATTCTGTGCCGTTTTGTAATTCAGCTCAAGTATAGCGGTTTTTAAATTCCCTCTATAAGTGACATCTTATGAGAAGTGTCTTTTTCTGTGTGACTTATTTCACTTGGAATTGTCGTACCTAAATCCACTCATCATGCTGCTACTAGCCTTATGACGTTGATTTCATGGCTGAGTGATATTCCATTGTACATAAGGACCACAACTTCTTTATCCATTTTTCTCTTTCCTGGGATATTTAAGGTGTAACGGAGTGGAGGTTCTTGTCAAGAGAGCAGCCCTAAACTTTGGGGTGGCTGTGTCTTGCTGATTTTTAGTTTTCCCAATTTATACGCCCATGAGTGGAAGTGCCCTATGCTGTCTAAGCTGAGTTTTTTAGATGTTTCAGGACACACCGTACACTTCTCCAGAGTGGCTGTTGGCAATTTACATCCCGCCCATCAGCGTAGCAAGGCTCCCGTTTCTCCATGGCCTGTCCTGCATTTCTGGTTTTGACACTTTATTCAGCATGGCCCTTTTGACCGATGGGAAGCGAGACTTCTTTGTAGCGCTGATTTGCCTTTCCAGGTTGCTTGGTTGGCCAAAAAGGGCGTATGCGTTTTTTTCTGAATATATTCAGGAAAAAACGCATACGCCCTTTTTGGCCAAGGGCATGGTTGTCGAGGTTTGGCCGCTTTTCCTGTGCTTTCAAGGCGATTCGAATCTACCTCCTGAAATCTGTTTCCTGCAATTCTGACTTGCTTTCAAATCCTCTTCGTTGCCTTCCCTCAATATATTTGTGGACGAGAGTTATCATTTATAACTCTGCAGGTTTGTGAATTGCAGTGCCCCTGAGCTCCATTTTCCAACTCGCTTTCTTGGGAGCTGGCCGCAAAAGCGCAGGATTGCTTCAGGCCCTATTCTGGTTCCGGGCGGCAGGCTGAGCCTGTGGTTAATTCTTCTTCCTGATGGGAAAATAGAGTGACCTGTGCCTGTCCCAACACCTAGAGCTAGTCTCTCATTGGTTCCCCCTCTTCCCGTTCATCCTCAGGACAAATTGCAACCTGTACGGGACAGGAGGTGAAAGGTGCTGAGTCTCCAAGGAGGGAGATTGCTATTCAAGCGGCTGGAATGGCGAACCCGAGCACAAGGAGATGAGAAATGAGGTGCGTTTTAGAAACCTTTCCCGATAACACGGTGTACCATCTTCTGGGTTTCTCATGCATGTTTTCGATGTAGGAAGATGCCCTTGAAACTGGAGATTTGGGGCCCATGGGATGGGTACCACGCAGTATTACTTTAACGGGTCTGCGTTTGCTCACCCAACCTCACCAAACCTCTCAGCCCCAAGAGTGTCCACCCTTATGTCTCCATCAGCTGTGGGTCTAGATATGGTCAATCCAGGTGGCATCACAGCCCCTGAACGAATTTTGTAAGAATTTCTCTCTCTTTCACTGTCTTTGTTTCACGGGTTTTTAAAAGTAATTGATTTTTATAATGGTGTTTAGCTGCTTTTCACTGCTGTGTTTATGCCTCTTTACACCCACGTGACTCACTTACAGAGAGATATCAATACATAGGTTTTAAGATTCTTACTAGTCAGATATGTTCTTGGGCGGTGAATAGGGGGTATTGAGTCCAGTTCACTGAGCAAGGAGTACGTCTGGTCTATTACATATTGGGTTTATGGAACGGTATCTGAGCTAATTTGACACCCGTGTTTTATGCATCACACCACCTCACCTTTCCCGTTCAGCAGCCATAGTGTGTTTTCTAAACGTGTGACTCTGTGCCGTTTTGTAATTCAGCTCAAGTGTAGCGGTTTTTACATTCCCTCTATAAGAGATAGCTTATGATAAGTGTCTTTTTCTGTGTGACTTATTTCACTTAGAATCGTCGTACCTAAATCCACTCATCATGCTGCTACTAGCCTTATGACGTTGATTTCATGGCTGAGTGATATTCCATTGTACATAAGGACCACAACTTCTTTATCCATTTTTCTCTTTCCTGGGATATTGAAGGTGTAACGGAGTGGAGGTTCCTGTCAAGAGAGCAGCCCTAAACTTTGGGGTGCCTGTGTCTTGCTGATTTTTAGTTTTCCCAATTTATATGCCCATGAGTGGAAGTGCCCTATGCTCTCTAAGCTGAGTTTTTTAGATGTTTCAGCACACACCGTACACTTCTCCAGAGTGGCTGTTGGCAATTTACATCCCGCCCATCAGCGTAGTAAGGCTCCCGTTTCTCCATGGCCTGTCCTGCATTTCTGTTTTTGACACTTTATTCAGCATGGCCCTTTTGACCGATGGGAAGCGAGACTTATTTGTAGCGCTGATTTTCCTTTCCAGTTTGCTTGGTTGGCCAAAAAGGGCGTATGCGTTTTTTCCTGAATATATTCAGGAAAAAACGCATACGCCCTTTTTGGCCAAGGGCATCGTTGTCGAGGTTTGGCCGCTTTTCCTGTGCTTTCAAGGCGATTCGAATCTACCTCCTGAAATCTGTTTCCTGCAATTCTGCCTTGCTTTCAAATCCTCTTCGTTGCCTTCCCTCAATATATTTGTGGACGAGAGTTATCATTTATAACTCTGCAGGTTTGTGAATTGCAGTGCCCCTGAGCTGCATTTTCAAACTCGCTTTCTTGGGAGCTGGCCGCAAAAGCGCAGGATTGCTTCAGGCCCTTTTCTGGTTCCGGGCGGCAGGCTGAGCCTGTGGTTAATTCTTTTTCCTGATGGGAAAATAGAGTGGCCTGTGCCTGTCCCAACACCTAGAGCTAGTCTCTCATTGGTTCCCCCTCTTCCCGTTCATCCTCAGGACAAATTGCAACCTGTACGGAACAGGAGGTGAAAGGTGCTGAGTCTCCAAGGAGTGAGATTGCTAGTCAAGCGGCTGGAATGGCGTACCCGAGCACAAGGAGATGAGAAATGAGGTGCGTTTTAGAAACCTTTCCCGATCACACGGTGTACCATCTTCTGGGTTTCTCTTGCATGTTTTCGATGTAGGAAGATGCCCTTGCACCTGGAGATTTGGGACCCATGGGATGGGTACCACGCAGTATTACTTTAAAGGGTCTGCGTTTGCTCACCCAACCTCACCAAACCTCTCAGCCCCAAGAGTGTCCACCCTTATGTCTCCATCAGCTGTGGGTCTAGATATGGTCAATCCAGGTGGCATCACAGCCCCTGAACGAATTTTGTAAGAATTTCTCTCTCTTTCACTGTCTTTGTTTCACGGGTTTTTAGAAGTAATTGATTTTTATAATGGGGTTTAGCTGCTTTTCACTGCTGTGTTTATGCCTCTTTACACCCAGGTGACTCACTTACAGAGAGATATCAATACATAGGTTTTAATATTCTTACTAGTCAGATATGTTCTTGGGCGGTGAATAGGGGGTATTGAGTCCAGTTCACTGAGCAAGGAGTAGGTCTTGTCTATTACATATTGGGTTTATGGAACGGTATCTGAGCTAATTTGACACCCGTGTTTTATGCATCACCCCACCTCACCTTTCCCGTTAAGCAGCCATAGTGTGTTTTCTAAACGTGTGACTCTGTGCCTTTTTGTAATTCAGCTCAAGTGTAGCGGTTTTTACATTCCCTCTATAAGAGATATCTTATGATAAGTTTTTTTTTCTGTGTGACTTATTTCACTTAGAATCGTCGTACCTAAATCCACTCATCATGCTGCTACTAGCCTTATGACGTTGATTTCATGGCTGAGTGATATTCCATTGTACATAAGGACCATAATTTCTTTATCCATTTTTCTCTTTCCTGGGATATTGAAGGTGTAACGGAGTGGAGGTTCTTGTCAAGAGAGCAGCCCTAAACTTTGGGGTGCCTGTGTCCTGCTGATTTTTAGTTTTCCCAATTTATATGCCCATGAGTGGAAGTGCCCTATGCTCTCTAAGCTGAGTTTTTTAGATGTTTCAGCACACACCGTACACTTCTCCAGAGTGGCTGTTGGCAATTTGCATCCCACCCATCAGCTTAGCAAGGCTCCCGTTTCTCCATGGCCTGTCCTGCATTTCTGGTTTTGACACTTTATTCAGCATGGCCCTTTTGACCGATGGGAAGCGAGGCTTCTTTGTAGCGCTGATTTGCCTTTCCAGGTTGCTTGGTTGGCCAAAAAGGGCGTATGCGTTTTTTCCTGAATATATTCAGGAAAAAACGCATACGCCCTTTTTGGCCAAGGGCATCGTTGTCGAGGTTTGGCCGCTTTTCCTGTGCTTTCAAGGCGATTCGAATCTACCTCCTGAAATCTGTTTCCTACAATTCTGCCTTGCTTTCAAATCCTCTTCGTTGCCTTCCCTCAATATATTTGTGGACGAGAGTTATCATTTATAACTCTGCAGGTTTGTGAATTGCAGTGCCCCTGAGCTCCGTTTTTCAACTCGCTTTCTTGGGAGCTGGCCGCAATCGCGCAGGATTGCTTCAGGCCCTATTCTGGTTCCGGGCGGCAGGCTGAGCCTGTGGTTAATTCTTCTTCCTGATGGGAAAATAGAGTGACCTGTGCCTGTCCCAACACCTAGAGCTAGTCTCTCATTGGTTCCCCGTCTTCCCGTTCATCCTCAGGACAAATTGCAACCTGTACGGAACAGGAGGTGAAAGGTGCTGAGTCTCCAAGGAGGGAGATTCCTAGTCAAGCGGCTGAAATGGCGTACCCGAGCACAAGGAGATGAGAAATGAGGTGCGTTTTAGAAACCTTTCCAGATCACACGGTGTACCATCTTCTGGGTTTCTCATGCATGTTTTCGATGTAGGAAGATGCCCTTGAAACTGGAGATCTGGGGCCCATGGGATTGGTACCACGCAGTATTACTTTAAAGGGTCTGCGTTTGCTCACCCAAACTCACCAAACCTCTCAGCCCCAAGAGTGTCCACCCTTATGTCTCCATCAGCTGTGGGTCTAGATATGGTCAATCCAGGTGGCATCACAGCCCCTGAACGAATTTTGTAAGAATTTCTCTCTCTTTGACTGTCTTTGTTTCACGGGTTTTTAAAAGTAATTGATTTTTATAATGGGGTTTAGCTGCTTTTCACTGCTGTGTTTATGCCGCTTTACACCCACTTGACTCACTTAGAGAGGGATATCAATACATAGGTTTTAAGATTCTTACTAGTCAGATATGTTCTTGGGCGGTGAATAGGGGGTATTGAGTCCAGTTCACTGAGCAAGGAGTAGGTCTTGTCTATTACATATTGGGTTTATGGAACGGTATCTGAGCTAATTTGACACCCGTGTTTTATGCATCACCCCACCTCACCTTTCCCGTTAAGCAGCCATAGTGTGTTTTCTAAACGTGTGATTCTGTGCCGTTTTGTAATTCAGCTCAAGTATAGCGGTTTTTAAATTCCCTCTATAAGTGACATCTTATGAGAAGTGTCTTTTTCTGTGTGACTTATTTCACTTGGAATTGTCGTACCTAAGTCCACTCATCATGCTGCTACTAGCCTTATGACGTTGATTTCATGGCTGAGTGATATTCCATTGTACATAAGGACCACAACTTCTTTATCCATTTTTCTCTTTCCTGGGATATTTAAGGTGTAACGGAGTGGAGGTTCTTGTCAAGAGAGCAGCCCTAAACTTTGGGGTCCCTGTGTCTTGCTGATTTTTAGTTTTCCCAATTTATACGCCCATGAGTGGAAGTGCCCTATGCTGTCTAAGCTGAGTTTTTTAGATGTTTCAGGACACACCGTACACTTCTCCAGAGTGGCTGTTGGCAATTTACATCCCGCCCATCAGCGTAGCAAGTCCCCCTTGTCTCCATGGCCTGTCCTGCATTTCTGGTTTTGACACTTTATTCAGCATGGCCCTTTTGACCGATGGGAAGCGAGACTTCTTTGTAGCGCTGATTTGCCTTTCCAGGTTGCTTGGTTGGCCAAAAAGGGCGTATGCGTTTTTTTCTGAATATATTCAGGAAAAAACGCATACGCCCTTTTTGGCCAAGGGCATGGTTGTCGAGGTTTGGCCGCTTTTCCTGTGCTTTCAAGGCGATTCGAATCTACCTCCTGAAATCTGTTTCCTGCAATTCTGCCTTGCTTTCAAATCCTCTTCGTTGCCTTCCCTCAATATATTTGTGGACGAGAGTTATCATTTATAACTCTGCAGGTTTGTGAATTGCAGTGCCCCTGAGCTCCATTTTCCAACTCGCTTTCTTGGGAGCTGGCCGCAAAAGCACTGGATTGCTTCAGGCCCTATTCTGGTTCCGGGCGACAGGCTGAGCCTGTGGTTAATTCTTCTTCCTGATGGGAAAATAGAGTGACCTGTGCCTGTCCCAACACCTAGAGCTAGTCTCTCTTTGGTTCCCCCTCTTTCCGTTCATCCTCAGGACAAATTGCAACATGTACGGAACAGGAGGTGAAAGGTGCTGAGTCTCCAAGGAGGGAGATTGCTAGTCAAGCGGCTGGAATGGCGAACCCGAGCACAAGGAGATGAGAAATGAGGTGCGTTTTAGAAACCTTTCCCGATCACACGGTGTACCACCTTCTGGGTTTCTCATGCATGTTTTCGATGTAGGAAGATGCCCTTGCACCTGGAGATTTGGGACCCATGGGATGGGTACGACGCAGTATTACTTTAAAGGGTCTGCATTTGCTCACCCAACCTCACCAAACCTCTCAGCCCCAAGAGTGTCCACCCTTATGTCTCCATCAGCTGTGCGTCTAGATATGGTCAATCCAGGTGGCATCACAGCCCCTGAACGAATTTTGTAAGAATTTCTCTCTCTTTGACTGTCTTTGTTTCACGGGTTTTTAAAAGTAATTGATTTTTATAATGGGGTTTAGCTGCTTTTCACTGCTGTGTTTATGCCGCTTTACACCCACTTGACTCACTTAGAGAGAGATATCATTACATAGGTTTTAAGATTCTTACTAGTCAGATATGTTCTTGGGTGGTGAATAGGGGGTATTGAGTCCAGTTCACTGAGCAAGGAGTAGGTCTTGTCTATTACATATTGGGTTTATGGAACGGTATCTGAGCTAATTTGACACCCGTGTTTTATGCATCACCCCACCTCACCTTTCCCGTTAAGCAGCCATAGTGTGTTTTCTAAACGTGTGATTCTGTGCCGTTTTGTAATTCAGCTCAAGTATAGCGGTTTTTAAATTCCCTCTATAAGTGACATCTTATGAGAAGTGTCTTTTTCTGTGTGACTTATTTCACTTGGAATTGTCGTACCTAAATCCACTCATCATGCTGCTACTAGCCTTATGACGTTGATTTCATGGCTGAGTGATATTCCATTGTACATAAGGACCACAACTTCTTTATCCATTTTTCTCTTTCCTGGGATATTTAAGGTGTAACGGAGTGGAGGTTCTTGTCAAGAGAGCAGCCCTAAACTTTGGGGTGGCTGTGTCTTGCTGATTTTTAGTTTTCCCAATTTATACGCCCATGAGTGGAAGTGCCCTATGCTGTCTAAGCTGAGTTTTTTAGATGTTTCAGGACACACCGTACACTTCTCCAGAGTGGCTGTTGGCAATTTACATCCCGCCCATCAGCGTAGCAAGGCTCCCGTTTCTCCATGGCCTGTCCTGCATTTCTGGTTTTGACACTTTATTCAGCATGGCCCTTTTGACCGATGGGAAGCGAGACTTCTTTGTAGCGCTGATTTGCCTTTCCAGGTTGCTTGGTTGGCCAAAAAGGGCGTATGCGTTTTTTTCTGAATATATTCAGGAAAAAACGCATACGCCCTTTTTGGCCAAGGGCATGGTTGTCGAGGTTTGGCCGCTTTTCCTGTGCTTTCAAGGCGATTCGAATCTACCTCCTGAAATCTGTTTCCTGCAATTCTGACTTGCTTTCAAATCCTCTTCGTTGCCTTCCCTCAATATATTTGTGGACGAGAGTTATCATTTATAACTCTGCAGGTTTGTGAATTGCAGTGCCCCTGAGCTCCATTTTCCAACTCGCTTTCTTCGGAGCTGGCCGCAAAAGCACAGGATTGCTTCAGGCCCTATTCTGGTTCCGGGCGGCAGGCTGAGCCTGTGGTTAATTCTTCTTCCTGATGGGAAAATAGAGTGACCTGTGCCTGTCCCAACACCTAGAGCTAGTCTCTCTTTGGTTCCCCCTCTTCCCGTTCATCCTCAGGACAAATTGCAACCTGTACGGAACAGGAGGTGAAAGGTGCTGAGTCTCCAAGGAGGGAGATTGCTAGTCAAGCGGCTGGAATGGCGAACCCGAGCACAAGGAGATGAGAAATGAGGTGCGTTTTAGAAACCTTTCCCGATCACACGGTGTACCATCTTCTGGGTTTCTCATGCATGTTTTCGATGTAGGAAGATGCCCTTGAAACTGGAGATTTGGGACCCATGGGATGGGTACGACGCAGTATTACTTTAAAGGGTCTGCGTTTGCTCACCCAACCTCACCAAAACTCTCAGCCCCAAGAGTGTCCACCCTTATGTCTCCATCAGCTGTGGGTCTAGATATGGTCAATCCAGGTGGCATCACAGCCCCTGAACGAATTTTGTAAGAATTTCTCTCTCTTTGACTGTCTTTGTTTCACGGGTTTTTAAAAGTAATTGATTTTTATAATGGGGTTTAGCTGCTTTTCACTGCTGTGTTTATGCCGCTTTACACCCACTTGACTCACTTAGAGAGAGATATCATTACATAGGTTTTAAGATTCTTACTAGTCAGATATGTTCTTGGGTGGTGAATAGGGGGTGTTGAGTCCAGTTCACTGAGCAAGGAGTAGGTCTTGTCTATTACATATTGGGTTTATGGAACGGTATCTGAGCTAATTTGAAACCCGTGTTTTATGCATCACCCCACCTCACCTTTCCCGTTAAGCAGCCATAGTGTGTTTTCTAAACGTGTGACTCTGTGCCGTTTTGTAATTCAGCTCAAGTATAGCGGTTTTTACATTCCCTCTATAAGAGATATCTTATGACAAGTGTCTTTTTCTGTGTGACTTATTTCACTTGGAATTGTCGTACCTAAATCCACTCATCATGCTGCTACTAGCCTTATGACGTTGATTTCATGGCTGAGTGATATTCCATTGTACATAAGAACCACAACTTCTTTATCCATTTTTCTCTTTCCTGGGATATTTAAGGTGTAACGGAGTGGAGGTTCTTGTCAAGAGAGCAGCCCTAAACTTTGGGGTCCCTGTGTCTTGCTGATTTTTAGTTTTCCCAATTTATACGCCCATGAGTGGAAGTGCCCTATGCTCTCTAAGCTGAGTTTTTTAGATGTTTCAGGACACACCGTACACTTCTCCAGAGTGGCTGTTGGCAATTTACATCCCGCCCATCAGCGTAGCAAGGCTCCCGTTTCTCCATGGCCTGTCCTGCATTTCTGGTTTTGACACTTTATTCAGCATGGCCCTTTTGACCGATGGGAAGCGAGACTTATTTGTAGCGCTGATTTTCCTTTCCAGTTTGCTTGGTTGGCCAAAAAGGGCGTATGCGTTTTTTCCTGAATATATTCAGGAAAAAACGCATACGCCCTTTTTGGCCAAAGGCATGGTTGTCGAGGTTTGGCCGCTTTTCCTGTGCTTTCAAGGCGATTCGAATCTACCTCCTGAAATCTGTTTCCTGCAATTCTGACTTGCTTTCAAATCCTCTTCGTTGCCTTCCCTCAATATATTTGTGGACGAGAGTTATCATTTATAACTCTGCAGGTTTGTGAATTGCAGTGCCCCTGAGCTCCATTTTCCAACTCGCTTTCTTGGGAGCTGGCCGCAAAAGCACTGGATTGCTTCAGGCCCTATTCTGGTTCCGGGCGACAGGCTGAGCCTGTGGTTAATTCTTCTTCCTGATGGGAAAATAGAGTGACCTGTGCCTGTCCCAACACCTAGAGCTAGTCTCTCTTTGGTTCCCCCTCTTTCCGTTCATCCTCAGGACAAATTGCAACATGTACGGAACAGGAGGTGAAAGGTGCTGAGTCTCCAAGGAGGGAGATTGCTAGTCAAGCGGCTGGAATGGCGAACCCGAGCACAAGGAGATGAGAAATGAGGTGCGTTTTAGAAACCTTTCCCGATCACACGGTGTACCATCTTCTGGGTTTCTCATGCATGTTTTCGATGTAGGAAGATGCCCTTGCACCTGGAGATTTGGGACCCATGGGATGGGTACGACGCAGTATTACTTTAAAGGGTCTGCATTTGCTCACCCAACCTCACCAAACCTCTCAGCCCCAAGAGTGTCCACCCTTATGTCTCCATCAGCTGTGCGTCTAGATATGGTCAATCCAGGTGGCATCACAGCCCCTGAACGAATTTTGTAAGAATTTCTCTCTCTTTGACTGTCTTTGTTTCACGGGTTTTTAAAAGTAATTGATTTTTATAATGGGGTTTAGCTGCTTTTCACTGCTGTGTTTATGCCGCTTTACACCCACTTGACTCACTTAGAGAGGGATATCAATACATATGTTTTAAGATTCTTACTAGTCAGATATGTTCTTGGGCGGTGAATAGGGGGTATTGAGTCCAGTTCACTGAGCAAGGAGTAGGTCTTGTCTATTACATATTGGGTTTATGGAACGGTATCTGAGCTAATTTGACACCCGTGTTTTATGCATCACCTCACCTCACCTTTCCCGTTAAGCAGCCATAGTGTGTTTTCTAAACGTGTGACTCTGTGCCGTTTTGTAATTCAGCTCAAGTGTAGCGGTTTTTACATTCCCTCTATAAGAGATATGTTATGATAAGTGTCTTTTTCTGTGTGACTTATTTCACTTAGAATCGTCGTACCTAAATCCACTCATCATGCTGCTACTAGCCTTATGACGTTGATTTCATGGCTGAGTGATATTCCATTGTACATAAGGACCACAACTTCTTTATCCATTTTTCTCTTTCCTGGGATATTGAAGGTGTAACGGAGTGGAGGTTCTTGTCAAGAGAGCAGCCCTAAACTTTGGGGTGGCTGTGTCTTGCTGATTTTTAGTTTTCCCAATTTATACGCCCATGAGTGGAAGTGCCCTATGCTCTCTAAGCTGAGTTTTTGTGATGTTTCAGGACACACCGTACACTTCTCCAGAGTGGCTGTTGGCAATTTACATCCCGCCCATCAGCGTAGCAATGCTCCCGTTTCTCCATGGCCTGTCCTGCATTTCTGCTTTTGACACTTTATTCAGCATGGCCCTTTTGACCGATGGGAAGCGAGACTTCTTTGTAGCGCTGATTTGCCTTTCCAGGTTTCTTGGTTGGCCAAAGAGGGCGTATGCGTTTTTCCTGAATATATTCAGGAAAAAACGCATACGCCCTTTTTGGCCAAGGGCATCGTTGTCGAGGTTTGGCCGCTTTTCCTGTGCTTTCAAGGCGATTCGAATCTACCTCCTGAAATCTGTTTCCTGCAATTCTGCCTTGCTTTCAAATCCTCTTCGTTGCCTTCCCTCAATACATTTGTGGACGAGAGTTATCATTTATAACTCTGCATGTTTGTGAATTGCAGTGCCCCTGAGCTCCATTTTCCAACTCGCTTTCTTGGGAGCTGGCCGCAAAAGCGCAGGATTGCTTCAGGCCCTATTCTGGTTCCGGGCGGCAGGCTGAGCCTGTGGTTAATTCTTCTTCCTGATGGGAAAATAGAGTGACCTGTGCCTGTCCCAACACCTAGAGCTAGTCTCTCATTGGTTCCCCCTCTTCCCGTTCATCCTCAGGACAAATTGCAACCTGTACGGAACAGGAGGTGAAAGGTGCTGAGTCTCCAAGGAGGGAGATTGCTATTCAAGCGGCTGGAATGGCGAACCCGAGCACAAGGAGATGAGAAATGAGGTGCGTTTTAGAAACCTTTCCCGATCACACGGTGTACCATCTTCTGGGTTTCTCATGCATGTTTTCGATGTAGGAAGATGCCCTTGAAACTGGAGATTTGGGGCCCATGGGATGGGTACCACGCAGTATTACTTTAACGGGTCTGCGTTTGCTCACCCAACCTCACCAAACCTCTCAGCCCCAAGAGTGTCCACCCTTATGTCTCCATCAGCTGTGGGTCTAGATATGGTCAATCCAGGTGGCATCACAGCCCCTGAACGAATTTTGTAAGAATTTCTCTCTCTTTCACTGTCTTTGTTTCACGGGTTTTTAAAAGTAATTGATTTTTATAATGGTGTTTAGCTGCTTTTCACTGCTGTGTTTATGCCTCTTTACACCCACGTGACTCACTTACAGAGAGATATCAATACAAAGGTTTTAAGATTCTTACTAGTCAGATATGTTCTTGGGCGGTGAATAGGGGGTATTGAGTCCAGTTCACTGAGCAAGGAGTAGGTCTTGTCTATTACATATTGGGTTTATGGAACGGTATCTGAGCTAATTTGACACCCGTGTTTTATGCATCACACCACCTCACCTTTCCCGTTCAGCAGCCATAGTGTGTTTTCTAAACGTGTGACTCTGTGCCGTTTTGTAATTCAGCTCAAGTGTAGCGGTTTTTACATTCCCTCTATAAGAGATAGCTTATGATAAGTGTCGTTTTCTGTGTGACTTATTTCACTTAGAATCGTCGTACCTAAATCCACTCATCATGCTGCTACTAGCCTTATGACGTTGATTTCATGGCTGAGTGATATTCCATTGTACATAAGGACCACAACTTCTTTACCCATTTTTCTCTTTCCTGGGATATTGAAGGTGTAACGGAGTGGAGGTTCTTGTCAAGAGAGCAGCCCTAAACTTTGGGGTGCCTGTGTCTTGCTGATTTTTAGTTTTCCCAATTTATACGCCCATGAGTGGAAGTGCCCTATGCTCTCTAAGCTGAGTTTTTGTGATGTTTCAGGACACACCGTACACTTCTCCAGAGTGGCTATTGGCAATTTACATCCCGCCCATCAGCGTAGCAAGGCTCCCGTTTCTCCATGGCCTGTCCTGCATTTCTGCTTTTGACACTTTATTCAGCATGGCCCTTTTGACGGATGGGAAGCGAGACTTCTTTGTAGCGCTGATTTGCCTTTCCAGGTTGCTTGGTTGGCCAAAAAGGGCGTATGCGTTTTTTCCTGAATATATTCAGGAAAAAACGCATACGCCCTTTTTGGCCAAGGGCATGGTTGTCGAGGTTTGGCCGCTTTTCCTGTGCTTTCAAGGCGATTCGAATCTACCTCCTGAAATCTGTTTCCTGCAATTCTGCCTTGCTTTCAAATCCTCTTCGTTGCCTTCCCTCAATATATTTGTGGACGAGAGTTATCATTTATAACTCTGCAGGTTTGTGAATTGCAGTGCCCCTGAGCTCCGTTTTTCAACTCGCTTTCTTGGGAGCTGGCCGCAAAAGCGCAGGATTGCTTCAGGCCCTATTCTGGTTCCGGGCGGCAGGCTGAGCCTCTGTTTAATTCTTCTTCCTGATGGGAAAATAGAGTGACCTGTGCCTGTCCCAACACCTAGAGCTAGTCTCACATTGGTTCCCCCTCTTCCCGTTCATCCTGAGGACAAATTGCAACCTGTACGGAACAGGAGGTGAAAGGTGCTGAGTCTCCAAGGAGGGAGATTGCTAGTCAAGCGGCTGGAATGGCGTCCCCGAGCACAAGGAGATGAGAAATGAGGTGCGTTTTAGAAACCTTTCCCGATCACACGGTGTACCATCGTCTGGGTTTCTCTTGCATGTTTTCGATGTAGGAAGATGCCCTTGCGCCTGAAGATCTGGGACCCATTGGATGGGTACCACGCAGTATTACTTTAAAGGGACTGCGTTTGCTCACCCAACCTCACCAAACCTCTCAGCCCCAAGAGTGTCCACCCTAATGTCTTCATCAGCTGTGGGTCTAGATATGGTCAATCCAGGTGGCATCACAGCCCCTGAACGAATTTTGTAAGAATTTCTCTCTCTTTGACTGTCTTTGTTTCACGGGTTTATAAAAGTAATTGATTTTTATAATGGGGTTTAGCTGCTTTTCACTGCTGTGTTTATGCCGCTTTACACCCACTTGACTCACTTAGAGAGAGATATCATTACATAGGTTTTAAGATTCTTACTAGTCAGATATGTTCTTGGGTGGTGAATAGGGGGTATTGAGTCCAGTTCACTGAGCAAGGAGTAGGTCTTGTCTATTACATATTGGGTTTATGGAACGGTATCTGAGCTAATTTGACACCCGTGTTTTATGCATCACCCCACCTCACCTTTCCCGTTAAGCAGCCATAGTGTGTTTTCTAAACGTGTGATTCTGTGCCGTTTTGTAATTCAGCTCAAGTATAGCGGTTTTTAAATTCCCTCTATAAGTGACATCTTATGAGAAGTGTCTTTTTCTGTGTGACTTATTTCACTTGGAATTGTCGTACCTAAATCCACTCATCATGCTGCTACTAGCCTTATGACGTTGATTTCATGGCTGAGTGATATTCCATTGTACATAAGGACCACAACTTCTTTATCCATTTTTCTCTTTCCTGGGATATTTAAGGTGTAACGGAGTGGAGGTTCTTGTCAAGAGAGCAGCCCTAAACTTTGGGGTCCCTGTGTCTTGCTGATTTTTAGTTTTCCCAATTTATACGCCCATGAGTGGAAGTGCCCTATGCTGTCTAAGCTGAGTTTTTTAGATGTTTCAGGACACACCGTACACTTCTCCAGAGTGGCTGTTGGCAATTTACATCCCGCCCATCAGCGTAGCAAGGCTCCCGTTTCTCCATGGCCTGTCCTGCATTTCTGGTTTTGACACTTTATTCAGCATGGCCCTTTTGACCAATGGGAAGCGAGACTTCTTTGTAGCGCTGATTTGCCTTTCCAGGTTGCTTGGTTGGCCAAAAAGGGCGTATGCGTTTTTTTCTGAATATATTCAGGAAAAAACGCATACGCCCTTTTTGGCCAAGGGCATGGTTGTCGAGGTTTGGCCGCTTTTCCTGTGCTTTCAAGGCGATTCGAATCTACCTCCTGAAATCTGTTTCCTGCAATTCTGACTTGCTTTCAAATCCTCTTCGTTGCCTTCCCTCAATATATTTGTGGACGAGAGTTATCATTTATAACTCTGCAGGTTTGTGAATTGCAGTGCCCCTGAGCTCCATTTTCCAACTCGCTTTCTTCGGAGCTGGCCGCAAAAGCACAGGATTGCTTCAGGCCCTATTCTGGTTCCGGGCGGCAGGCTGAGCCTGTGGTTAATTCTTCTTCCTGATGGGAAAATAGAGTGACCTGTGCCTGTCCCAACACCTAGAGCTAGTCTCTCTTTGGTTCCCCCTCTTCCCGTTCATCCTCAGGACAAATTGCAACCTGTACGGAACAGGAGGTGAAAGGTGCTGAGTCTCCAAGGAGGGAGATTGCTAGTCAAGCGGCTGGAATGGCGAACCCGAGCACAAGGAGATGAGAAATGAGGTGCGTTTTAGAAACCTTTCCCGATCACACGGTGTACCATCTTCTGGGTTTCTCATGCATGTTTTCGATGTAGGAAGATGCCCTTGAAACTGGAGATTTGGGACCCATGGGATGGGTACGACGCAGTATTACTTTAAAGGGTCTGCGTTTGCTCACCCAACCTCACCAAAACTCTCAGCCCCAAGAGTGTCCACCCTTATGTCTCCATCAGCTGTGGGTCTAGATATGGTCAATCCAGGTGGCATCACAGCCCCTGAACGAATTTTGTAAGAATTTCTCTCTCTTTGACTGTCTTTGTTTCACGGGTTTTTAAAAGTAATTGATTTTTATAATGGGGTTTAGCTGCTTTTCACTGCTGTGTTTATGCCGCTTTACACCCACTTGACTCACTTAGAGAGAGATATCATTACATAGGTTTTAAGATTCTTACTAGTCAGATATGTTCTTGGGTGGTGAATAGGGGGTGTTGAGTCCAGTTCACTGAGCAAGGAGTAGGTCTTGTCTATTACATATTGGGTTTATGGAACGGTATCTGAGCTAATTTGAAACCCGTGTTTTATGCATCACCCCACCTCACCTTTCCCGTTAAGCAGCCATAGTGTGTTTTCTAAACGTGTGACTCTGTGCCGTTTTGTAATTCAGCTCAAGTATAGCGGTTTTTACATTCCCTCTATAAGAGATATCTTATGACAAGTGTCTTTTTCTGTGTGACTTATTTCACTTGGAATTGTCGTACCTAAATCCACTCATCATGCTGCTACTAGCCTTATGACGTTGATTTCATGGCTGAGTGATATTCCATTGTACATAAGAACCACAACTTCTTTATCCATTTTTCTCTTTCCTGGGATATTTAAGGTGTAACGGAGTGGAGGTTCTTGTCAAGAGAGCAGCCCTAAACTTTGGGGTCCCTGTGTCTTGCTGATTTTTAGTTTTCCCAATTTATACGCCCATGAGTGGAAGTGCCCTATGCTCTCTAAGCTGAGTTTTTTAGATGTTTCAGGACACACCGTACACTTCTCCAGAGTGGCTGTTGGCAATTTACATCCCGCCCATCAGCGTAGCAAGGCTCCCGTTTCTCCATGGCCTGTCCTGCATTTCTGGTTTTGACACTTTATTCAGCATGGCCCTTTTGACCGATGGGAAGCGAGACTTATTTGTAGCGCTGATTTTCCTTTCCAGTTTGCTTGGTTGGCCAAAAAGGGCGTATGCGTTTTTTCCTGAATATATTCAGGAAAAAACGCATACGCCCTTTTTGGCCAAGGGCATCGTTGTCGAGGTTTGGCCGCTTTTCCTGTGCTTTCAAGGCGATTCGAATCTACCTCCTGAAATCTGTTTCCTGCAATTCTGCCTTGCTTTCAAATCCTCTTCGTTGCCTTCCCTCAATATATTTGTGGACGAGAGTTATCATTTATAACTCTGCAGGTTTGTGAATTGCAGTGCCCCTGAGCTGCATTTTCAAACTCGCTTTCTTGGGAGCTGGCCGCAAAAGCGCAGGATTGCTTCAGGCCCTATTCTGGTTCCGGGCGGCAGGCTGAGCCTGTGGTTAATTCTTTTTCCTGATGGGAAAATAGAGTGGCCTGTGCCTGTCCCAACACCTAGAGCTAGTCTCTCATTGGTTCCCCCTCTTCCCGTTCATCCTCAGGACAAATTGCAACCTGTACGGAACAGGAGGTGAAAGGTGCTGAGTCTCCAAGGAGGGAGATTGCTAGTCAAGCGGCTGGAATGGCGTACCCGAGCACAAGGAGATGAGAAATGAGGTGCGTTTTAGAAACCTTTCCCGATCACACGGTGTACCATCTTCTGGGTTTCTCTTGCATGTTTTCGATGTAGGAAGATGCCCTTGCACCTGGAGATTTGGGACCCATGGGATGGGTACCACGCAGTATTACTTTAAAAGGTCTGCGTTTGCTCACCCAACCTCACCAAACCTCTCAGCCCCAAGAGTGTCCACCCTTATGTCTCCATCAGCTGTGGGTCTAGATATGGTCAATCCAGGTGGCATCACAGCCCCTGAACGAATTTTGTAAGAATTTCTCTCTCTTTCACTGTCTTTGTTTCACGGGTTTTTAGAAGTAATTGATTTTTATAAAGGGGTTTAGCTGCTTTTCACTGCCGTGTTTATGCCTCTTTGCACCCAGGTGACTCACTTACAGAGAGATATCAATACATAGGTTTTAATATTCTTACTAGTCAGATATGTTCTTGGGCGGTGAATAGGGGGTATTGAGTCCAGTTCACTGAGCAAGGAGTAGGTCTTGTCTATTACATATTGGGTTTATGGAACGGTATCTGAGCTAATTTGACACCCGTGTTTTATGCATCACCCCACCTCACCTTTCCCGTTAAACAGCCATAGTGTGTTTTCTAAACGTGTGACTCTGTGCCTTTTTGTAATTCAGCTCAAGTGTAGCGGTTTTTACATTCCCTCTATAAGAGATATCTTATGATAAGTTTTTTTTTCTGTGTGACTTATTTCACTTAGAATCGTCGTACCTAAATCCACTCATCATGCTGCTACTAGCCTTATGACGTTGATTTCATGGCTGAGTGATATTCCATTGTACATAAGGACCACAACTTCTTTATCCATTTTTCTCTTTCCTGGGATATTGAAGGTGTAACGGAGTGGAGGTTCTTGTCAAGAGAGCAGCCCTAAACTTTGGGGTGCCTGTGTCCTGCTGATTTTTAGTTTTCCCAATTTATATGCCCATGAGTGGAAGTGCCCTATGCTCTCTAAGCTGAGTTTTTTAGATGTTTCAGCACACACCGTACACTTCTCCAGAGTGGCTGTTGGCAATTTACATCCCGCCCATCAGCTTAGCAAGGCTCCCGTTTCTCCATGGCCTGTCCTGCATTTCTGGTTTTGACACTTTATTCAGCATGGCCCTTTTGACCGATGGGAAGCGAGGCTTCTTTGTAGCGCTGATTTGCCTTTCCAGGTTGCTTGGTTGGCCAAAAAGGGCGTATGCGTTTTTTCCTGAATATATTCAGGAAAAAACGCATACGCCCTTTTTGGCCAAGGGCATCGTTGTCGAGGTTTGGCCGCTTTTCCTGTGCTTTCAAGGCGATTCGAATCTACCTCCTGAAATCTGTTTCCTACAATTCTGCCTTGCTTTCAAATCCTCTTCGTTGCCTTCCCTCAATATATTTGTGGACGAGAGTTATCATTTATAACTCTGCAGGTTTGTGAATTGCAGTGCCCCTGAGCTCCGTTTTTCAACTCGCTTTCTTGGGAGCTGGCCGCAAACGCGCAGGATTGCTTCAGGCCCTATTCTGGTTCCGGGCGGCAGGCTGAGCCTGTGGTTAATTCTTCTTCCTGATGGGAAAATAGAGTGACCTGTGCCTGTCCCAACACCTAGAGCTAGTCTCTCATTGGTTCCCCCTCTTCCCGTTCATCCTCAGGACAAATTGCAACCTGTACGGAACAGGAGGTGAAAGGTGCTGAGTCTCCAAGGAGGGAGATTCCTAGTCAAGCGGCTGGAATGGCGTACCCGAGCACAAGGAGATGAGAAATGAGGTGCGTTTTAGAAACCTTTCCAGATCACACGGTGTACCATCTTCTGGGTTTCTCATGCATGTTTTCGATGTAGGAAGATGCCCTTGAAACTGGAGATCTGGGGCCCATGGGATTGGTACCACGCAGTATTACTTTAAAGGGTCTGCGTTTGCTCACCCAAACTCACCAAACCTCTCAGCCCCAAGAGTGTCCACCCTTATGTCTCCATCAGCTGTGGGTCTAGATATGGTCAATCCAGGTGGCATCACAGCCCCTGAACGAATTTTGTAAGAATTTCTCTCTCTTTGACTGTCTTTGTTTCACGGGTTTTTAAAAGTAATTGATTTTTATAATGGGGTTTAGCTGCTTTTCACTGCTGTGTTTATGCCGCTTTACACCCACTTGACTCACTTAGAGAGGGATATCAATACATATGTTTTAAGATTCTTACTAGTCAGATATGTTCTTGGGCGGTGAATAGGGGGTATTGAGTCCAGTTCACTGAGCAAGGAGTAGGTCTTGTCTATTACATATTGGGTTTATGGAACGGTATCTGAGCTAATTTGACACCCGTGTTTTATGCATCACCCCACCTCACCTTTCCCGTTAAGCAGCCATAGTGTGTTTTCTAAACGTGTGATTCTGTGCCGTTTTGTAATTCAGCTCAAGTATAGCGGTTTTTAAATTCCCTCTATAAGTGACATCTTATGAGAAGTGTGTTTTTCTGTGTGACTTATTTCACTTGGAATTGTCGTACCTAAATCCACTCATCATGCTGCTACTAGCCTTATGACGTTGATTTCATGGCTGAGTGATATTCCATTGTACATAAGGACCACAACTTCTTTATCCATTTTTCTCTTTCCTGGGATATTTAAGGTGTAACGGAGTGGAGGTTCTTGTCAAGAGAGCAGCCCTAAACTTTGGGGTCCCTGTGTCTTGCTGATTTTTAGTTTTCCCAATTTATACGCCCATGAGTGGAAGTGCCCTATGCTGTCTAAGCTGAGTTTTTTAGATGTTTCAGGACACACCGTACACTTCTCCAGAGTGGCTGTTGGCAATTTACATCCCGCCCATCAGCGTAGCAAGTCTCCCGTTTCTCCATGGCCTGTCCTGCATTTCTGGTTTTGACACTTTATTCAGCATGGCCCTTTTGACCGATGGGAAGTGAGACTTCTTTGTAGCGCTGATTTGCCTTTCCAGGTTGCTTGGTTGGCCAAAAAGGGCGTATGCGTTTTTTTCTGAATATATTCAGGAAAAAACGCATACGCCCTTTTTGGCCAAAGGCATGGTTGTCGAGGTTTGGCCGCTTTTCCTGTGCTTTCAAGGCGATTCGAATCTACCTCCTGAAATCTGTTTCCTGCAATTCTGACTTGCTTTCAAATCCTCTTCGTTGCCTTCCCTCAATATATTTGTGGACGAGAGTTATCATTTATAACTCTGCAGGTTTGTGAATTGCAGTGCCCCTGAGCTCCATTTTCCAACTCGCTTTCTTGGGAGCTGGCCGCAAAAGCACTGGATTGCTTCAGGCCCTATTCTGGTTCCGGGCGACAGGCTGAGCCTGTGGTTAATTCTTCTTCCTGATGGGAAAATAGAGTGACCTGTGCCTGTCCCAACACCTAGAGCTAGTCTCTCTTTGGTTCCCCCTCTTTCCGTTCATCCTCAGGACAAATTGCAACATGTACGGAACAGGAGGTGAAAGGTGCTGAGTCTCCAAGGAGGGAGATTGCTAGTCAAGCGGCTGGAATGGCGAACCCGAGCACAAGGAGATGAGAAATGAGGTGCGTTTTAGAAACCTTTCCCGATCACACGGTGTACCATCTTCTGGGTTTCTCATGCATGTTTTCGATGTAGGAAGATGCCCTTGCACCTGGAGATTTGGGACCCATGGGATGGGTACGACGCAGTATTACTTTAAAGGGTCTGCATTTGCTCACCCAACCTCACCAAACCTCTCAGCCCCAAGAGTGTCCACCCTTATGTCTCCATCAGCTGTGCGTCTAGATATGGTCAATCCAGGTGGCATCACAGCCCCTGAACGAATTTTGTAAGAATTTCTCTCTCTTTGACTGTCTTTGTTTCACGGGTTTTTAAAAGTAATTGATTTTTATAATGGGGTTTAGCTGCTTTTCACTGCTGTGTTTATGCCGCTTTACACCCACTTGACTCACTTAGAGAGGGATATCAATACATATGTTTTAAGATTCTTACTAGTCAGATATGTTCTTGGGCGGTGAATAGGGGGTATTGAGTCCAGTTCACTGAGCAAGGAGTAGGTCTTGTCTATTACATATTGGGTTTATGGAACGGTATCTGAGCTAATTTGACACCCGTGTTTTATGCATCACCTCACCTCACCTTTCCCGTTAAGCAGCCATAGTGTGTTTTCTAAACGTGTGACTCTGTGCCGTTTTGTAATTCAGCTCAAGTGTAGCGGTTTTTACATTCCCTCTATAAGAGATATGTTATGATAAGTGTCTTTTTCTGTGTGACTTATTTCACTTAGAATCGTCGTACCTAAATCCACTCATCATGCTGCTACTAGCCTTATGACGTTGATTTCATGGCTGAGTGATATTCCATTGTACATAAGGACCACAACTTCTTTATCCATTTTTCTCTTTCCTGGGATATTGAAGGTGTAACGGAGTGGAGGTTCTTGTCAAGAGAGCAGCCCTAAACTTTGGGGTGGCTGTGTCTTGCTGATTTTTAGTTTTCCCAATTTATACGCCCATGAGTGGAAGTGCCCTATGCTCTCTAAGCTGAGTTTTTGTGATGTTTCAGGACACACCGTACACTTCTCCAGAGTGGCTGTTGGCAATTTACATCCCGCCCATCAGCGTAGCAATGCTCCCGTTTCTCCATGGCCTGTCCTGCATTTCTGCTTTTGACACTTTATTCAGCATGGCCCTTTTGACCGATGGGAAGCGAGACTTCTTTGTAGCGCTGATTTGCCTTTCCAGGTTTCTTGGTTGGCCAAAGAGGGCGTATGCGTTTTTCCTGAATATATTCAGGAAAAAACGCATACGCCCTTTTTGGCCAAGGGCATCGTTGTCGAGGTTTGGCCGCTTTTCCTGTGCTTTCAAGGCGATTCGAATCTACCTCCTGAAATCTGTTTCCTGCAATTCTGCCTTGCTTTCAAATCCTCTTCGTTGCCTTCCCTCAATACATTTGTGGACGAGAGTTATCATTTATAACTCTGCATGTTTGTGAATTGCAGTGCCCCTGAGCTCCATTTTCCAACTCGCTTTCTTGGGAGCTGGCCGCAAAAGCGCAGGATTGCTTCAGGCCCTATTCTGGTTCCGGGCGGCAGGCTGAGCCTGTGGTTAATTCTTCTTCCTGATGGGAAAATAGAGTGACCTGTGCCTGTCCCAACACCTAGAGCTAGTCTCTCATTGGTTCCCCCTCTTCCCGTTCATCCTCAGGACAAATTGCAACCTGTACGGAACAGGAGGTGAAAGGTGCTGAGTCTCCAAGGAGGGAGATTGCTATTCAAGCGGCTGGAATGGCGAACCCGAGCACAAGGAGATGAGAAATGAGGTGCGTTTTAGAAACCTTTCCCGATCACACGGTGTACCATCTTCTGGGTTTCTCATGCATGTTTTCGATGTAGGAAGATGCCCTTGAAACTGGAGATTTGGGGCCCATGGGATGGGTAACACGCAGTATTACTTTAACGGGTCTGCGTTTGCTCACCCAACCTCACCAAACCTCTCAGCCCCAAGAGTGTCCACCCTTATGTCTCCATCAGCTGTGGGTCTAGATATGGTCAATCCAGGTGGCATCACAGCCCCTGAACGAATTTTGTAAGAATTTCTCTCTCTTTCACTGTCTTTGTTTCACGGGTTTTTAAAAGTAATTGATTTTTATAATGGTGTTTAGCTGCTTTTCACTGCTGTGTTTATGCCTCTTTACACCCACGTGACTCACTTACAGAGAGATATCAATACAAAGGTTTTAAGATTCTTACTAGTCAGATATGTTCTTGGGCGGTGAATAGGGGGTATTGAGTCCAGTTCACTGAGCAAGGAGTAGGTCTTGTCTATTACATATTGGGTTTATGGAACGGTATCTGAGCTAATTTGACACCCGTGTTTTATGCATCACACCACCTCACCTTTCCCGTTCAGCAGCCATAGTGTGTTTTCTAAACGTGTGACTCTGTGCCGTTTTGTAATTCAGCTCAAGTGTAGCGGTTTTTACATTCCCTCTATAAGAGATAGCTTATGATAAGTGTCGTTTTCTGTGTGACTTATTTCACTTAGAATCGTCGTACCTAAATCCACTCATCATGCTGCTACTAGCCTTATGACGTTGATTTCATGGCTGAGTGATATTCCATTGTACATAAGGACCACAACTTCTTTACCCATTTTTCTCTTTCCTGGGATATTGAAGGTGTAACGGAGTGGAGGTTCTTGTCAAGAGAGCAGCCCTAAACTTTGGGGTGCCTGTGTCTTGCTGATTTTTAGTTTTCCCAATTTATACGCCCATGAGTGGAAGTGCCCTATGCTCTCTAAGCTGAGTTTTTGTGATGTTTCAGGACACACCGTACACTTCTCCAGAGTGGCTATTGGCAATTTACATCCCGCCCATCAGCGTAGCAAGGCTCCCGTTTCTCCATGGCCTGTCCTGCATTTCTGCTTTTGACACTTTATTCAGCATGGCCCTTTTGACGGATGGGAAGCGAGACTTCTTTGTAGCGCTGATTTGCCTTTCCAGGTTGCTTGGTTGGCCAAAAAGGGCGTATGCGTTTTTTCCTGAATATATTCAGGAAAAAACGCATACGCCCTTTTTGGCCAAGGGCATGGTTGTCGAGGTTTGGCCGCTTTTCCTGTGCTTTCAAGGCGATTCGAATCTACCTCCTGAAATCTGTTTCCTGCAATTCTGCCTTGCTTTCAAATCCTCTTCGTTGCCTTCCCTCAATATATTTGTGGACGAGAGTTATCATTTATAACTCTGCAGGTTTGTGAATTGCAGTGCCCCTGAGCTCCGTTTTTCAACTCGCTTTCTTGGGAGCTGGCCGCAAAAGCGCAGGATTGCTTCAGGCCCTATTCTGGTTCCGGGCGGCAGGCTGAGCCTCTGTTTAATTCTTCTTCCTGATGGGAAAATAGAGTGACCTGTGCCTGTCCCAACACCTAGAGCTAGTCTCACATTGGTTCCCCCTCTTCCCGTTCATCCTGAGGACAAATTGCAACCTGTACGGAACAGGAGGTGAAAGGTGCTGAGTCTCCAAGGAGGGAGATTGCTAGTCAAGCGGCTGGAATGGCGTCCCCGAGCACAAGGAGATGAGAAATGAGGTGCGTTTTAGAAACCTTTCCCGATCACACGGTGTACCATCGTCTGGGTTTCTCTTGCATGTTTTCGATGTAGGAAGATGCCCTTGCGCCTGAAGATCTGGGACCCATGGGATGGGTACCACGCAGTATTACTTTAAAGGGACTGCGTTTGCTCACCCAACCTCACCAAACCTCTCAGCCCCAAGAGTGTCCACCCTAATGTCTTCATCAGCTGTGGGTCTAGATATGGTCAATCCAGGTGGCATCACAGCCCCTGAACGAATTTTGTAAGAATTTCTCTCTCTTTGACTGTCTTTGTTTCACGGGTTTTTAAAAGTAATTGATTTTTATAATGGGGTTTAGCTGCTTTTCACTGCTGTGTTTATGCCGCTTTACACCCACTTGACTCACTTAGAGAGAGATATCATTACATAGGTTTTAAGATTCTTACTAGTCAGATATGTTCTTGGGTGGTGAATAGGGGGTATTGAGTCCAGTTCACTGAGCAAGGAGTAGGTCTTGTCTATTACATATTGGGTTTATGGAACGGTATCTGAGCTAATTTGACACCCGTGTTTTATGCATCACCCCACCTCACCTTTCCCGTTAAGCAGCCATAGTGTGTTTTCTAAACGTGTGATTCTGTGCCGTTTTGTAATTCAGCTCAAGTATAGCGGTTTTTAAATTCCCTCTATAAGTGACATCTTATGAGAAGTGTCTTTTTCTGTGTGACTTATTTCACTTGGAATTGTCGTACCTAAATCCACTCATCATGCTGCTACTAGCCTTATGACGTTGATTTCATGGCTGAGTGATATTCCATTGTACATAAGGACCACAACTTCTTTATCCATTTTTCTCTTTCCTGGGATATTTAAGGTGTAACGGAGTGGAGGTTCTTGTCAAGAGAGCAGCCCTAAACTTTGGGGTCCCTGTGTCTTGCTGATTTTTAGTTTTCCCAATTTATACGCCCATGAGTGGAAGTGCCCTATGCTGTCTAAGCTGAGTTTTTTAGATGTTTCAGGACACACCGTACACTTCTCCAGAGTGGCTGTTGGCAATTTACATCCCGCCCATCAGCGTAGCAAGGCTCCCGTTTCTCCATGGCCTGTCCTGCATTTCTGGTTTTGACACTTTATTCAGCATGGCCCTTTTGACCGATGGGAAGCGAGACTTCTTTGTAGCGCTGATTTGCCTTTCCAGGTTGCTTGGTTGGCCAAAAAGGGCGTATGCGTTTTTTTCTGAATATATTCAGGAAAAAACGCATACGCCCTTTTTGGCCAAGGGCATGGTTGTCGAGGTTTGGCCGCTTTTCCTGTGCTTTCAAGGCGATTCGAATCTACCTCCTGAAATCTGTTTCCTGCAATTCTGACTTGCTTTCAAATCCTCTTCGTTGCCTTCCCTCAATATATTTGTGGACGAGAGTTATCATTTATAACTCTGCAGGTTTGTGAATTGCAGTGCCCCTGAGCTCCATTTTCCAACTCGCTTTCTTCGGAGCTGGCCGCAAAAGCACAGGATTGCTTCAGGCCCTATTCTGGTTCCGGGCGGCAGGCTGAGCCTGTGGTTAATTCTTCTTCCTGATGGGAAAATAGAGTGACCTGTGCCTGTCCCAACACCTAGAGCTAGTCTCTCTTTGGTTCCCCCTCTTCCCGTTCATCCTCAGGACAAATTGCAACCTGTACGGAACAGGAGGTGAAAGGTGCTGAGTCTCCAAGGAGGGAGATTGCTAGTCAAGCGGCTGGAATGGCGAACCCGAGCACAAGGAGATGAGAAATGAGGTGCGTTTTAGAAACCTTTCCCGATCACACGGTGTACCATCTTCTGGGTTTCTCATGCATGTTTTCGATGTAGGAAGATGCCCTTGAAACTGGAGATTTGGGACCCATGGGATGGGTACGACGCAGTATTACTTTAAAGGGTCTGCGTTTGCTCACCCAACCTCACCAAAACTCTCAGCCCCAAGAGTGTCCACCCTTATGTCTCCATCAGCTGTGGGTCTAGATATGGTCAATCCAGGTGGCATCACAGCCCCTGAACGAATTTTGTAAGAATTTCTCTCTCTTTGACTGTCTTTGTTTCACGGGTTTTTAAAAGTAATTGATTTTTATAATGGGGTTTAGCTGCTTTTCACTGCTGTGTTTATGCCGCTTTACACCCACTTGACTCACTTAGAGAGAGATATCATTACATAGGTTTTAAGATTCTTACTAGTCAGATATGTTCTTGGGTGTTGAATAGGGGGTGTTGAGTCCAGTTCACTGAGCAAGGAGTAGGTCTTGTCTATTACATATTGGGTTTATGGAACGGTATCTGAGCTAATTTGAAACCCGTGTTTTATGCATCACCCCACCTCACCTTTCCCGTTAAGCAGCCATAGTGTGTTTTCTAAACGTGTGACTCTGTGCCGTTTTGTAATTCAGCTCAAGTATAGCGGTTTTTACATTCCCTCTATAAGAGATATCTTATGACAAGTGTCTTTTTCTGTGTGACTTATTTCACTTGGAATTGTCGTACCTAAATCCACTCATCATGCTGCTACTAGCCTTATGACGTTGATTTCATGGCTGAGTGATATTCCATTGTACATAAGGACCACAACTTCTTTATCCATTTTTCTCTTTCCTGGGATATTTAAGGTGTAACGGAGTGGAGGTTCTTGTCAAGAGAGCAGCCCTAAACTTTGGGGTCCCTGTGTCTTGCTGATTTTTAGTTTTCCCAATTTATACGCCCATGAGTGGAAGTGCCCTATGCTCTCTAAGCTGAGTTTTTTAGATGTTTCAGGACACACCGTACACTTCTCCAGAGTGGCTGTTGGCAATTTACATCCCGCCCATCAGCGTAGCAAGGCTCCCGTTTCTCCATGGCCTGTCCTGCATTTCTGGTTTTGACACTTTATTCAGCATGGCCCTTTTGACCGATGGGAAGCGAGACTTATTTGTAGCGCTGATTTTCCTTTCCAGTTTGCTTGGTTGGCCAAAAAGGGCGTATGCGTTTTTTCCTGAATATATTCAGGAAAAAACGCATACGCCCTTTTTGGCCAAGGGCATCGTTGTCGAGGTTTGGCCGCTTTTCCTGTGCTTTCAAGGCGATTCGAATCTACCTCCTGAAATCTGTTTCCTGCAATTCTGCCTTGCTTTCAAATCCTCTTCGTTGCCTTCCCTCAATATATTTGTGGACGAGAGTTATCATTTATAACTCTGCAGGTTTGTGAATTGCAGTGCCCCTGAGCTGCATTTTCAAACTCGCTTTCTTGGGAGCTGGCCGCAAAAGCGCAGGATTGCTTCAGGCCCTATTCTGGTTCCGGGCGGCAGGCTGAGCCTGTGGTTAATTCTTTTTCCTGATGGGAAAATAGAGTGGCCTGTGCCTGTCCCAACACCTAGAGCTAGTCTCTCATTGGTTCCCCCTCTTCCCGTTCATCCTCAGGACAAATTGCAACCTGTACGGAACAGGAGGTGAAAGGTGCTGAGTCTCCAAGGAGGGAGATTGCTAGTCAAGCGGCTGGAATGGCGTACCCGAGCACAAGGAGATGAGAAATGAGGTGCGTTTTAGAAACCTTTCCCGATCACACGGTGTACCATCTTCTGGGTTTCTCTTGCATGTTTTCGATGTAGGAAGATGCCCTTGCACCTGGAGATTTGGGACCCATGGGATGGGTACCACGCAGTATTACTTTAAAAGGTCTGCGTTTGCTCACCCAACCTCACCAAACCTCTCAGCCCCAAGAGTGTCCACCCTTATGTCTCCATCAGCTGTGGGTCTAGATATGGTCAATCCAGGTGGCATCACAGCCCCTGAACGAATTTTGTAAGAATTTCTCTCTCTTTCACTGTCTTTGTTTCACGGGTTTTTAGAAGTAATTGATTTTTATAAAGGGGTTTAGCTGCTTTTCACTGCCGTGTTTATGCCTCTTTGCACCCAGGTGACTCACTTACAGAGAGATATCAATACATAGGTTTTAATATTCTTACTAGTCAGATATGTTCTTGGGCGGTGAATAGGGGGTATTGAGTCCAGTTCACTGAGCAAGGAGTAGGTCTTGTCTATTACATATTGGGTTTATGGAACGGTATCTGAGCTAATTTGACACCCGTGTTTTATGCATCACCCCACCTCACCTTTCCCGTTAAACAGCCATAGTGTGTTTTCTAAACGTGTGACTCTGTGCCTTTTTGTAATTCAGCTCAAGTGTAGCGGTTTTTACATTCCCTCTATAAGAGATATCTTATGATAAGTTTTTTTTTCTGTGTGACTTATTTCACTTAGAATCGTCGTACCTAAATCCACTCATCATGCTGCTACTAGCCTTATGACGTTGATTTCATGGCTGAGTGATATTCCATTGTACATAAGGACCACAACTTCTTTATCCATTTTTCTCTTTCCTGGGATATTGAAGGTGTAACGGAGTGGAGGTTCTTGTCAAGAGAGCAGCCCTAAACTTTGGGGTGCCTGTGTCCTGCTGATTTTTAGTTTTCCCAATTTATATGCCCATGAGTGGAAGTGCCCTATGCTCTCTAAGCTGAGTTTTTTAGATGTTTCAGCACACACCGTACACTTCTCCAGAGTGGCTGTTGGCAATTTACATCCCGCCCATCAGCTTAGCAAGGCTCCCGTTTCTCCATGGCCTGTCCTGCATTTCTGGTTTTGACACTTTATTCAGCATGGCCCTTTTGACCGATGGGAAGCGAGGCTTCTTTGTAGCGCTGATTTGCCTTTCCAGGTTGCTTGGTTGGCCAAAAAGGGCGTATGCGTTTTTTCCTGAATATATTCAGGAAAAAACGCATACGCCCTTTTTGGCCAAGGGCATCGTTGTCGAGGTTTGGCCGCTTTTCCTGTGCTTTCAAGGCGATTCGAATCTACCTCCTGAAATCTGTTTCCTACAATTCTGCCTTGCTTTCAAATACTCTTCGTTGCCTTCCCTCAATATATTTGTGGACGAGAGTTATCATTTATAACTCTGCAGGTTTGTGAATTGCAGTGCCCCTGAGCTCCGTTTTTCAACTCGCTTTCTTGGGAGCTGGCCGCAAACGCGCAGGATTGCTTCAGGCCCTATTCTGGTTCCGGGCGGCAGGCTGAGCCTGTGGTTAATTCTTCTTCCTGATGGGAAAATAGAGTGACCTGTGCCTGTCCCAACACCTAGAGCTAGTCTCTCATTGGTTCCCCCTCTTCCCGTTCATCCTCAGGACAAATTGCAACCTGTACGGAACAGGAGGTGAAAGGTGCTGAGTCTCCAAGGAGGGAGATTCCTAGTCAAGCGGCTGGAATGGCGTACCCGAGCACAAGGAGATGAGAAATGAGGTGCGTTTTAGAAACCTTTCCAGATCACACGGTGTACCATCTTCTGGGTTTCTCATGCATGTTTTCGATGTAGGAAGATGCCCTTGAAACTGGAGATCTGGGGCCCATGGGATTGGTACCACGCAGTATTACTTTAAAGGGTCTGCGTTTGCTCACCCAAACTCACCAAACCTCTCAGCCCCAAGAGTGTCCACCCTTATGTCTCCATCAGCTGTGGGTCTAGATATGGTCAATCCAGGTGGCATCACAGCCCCTGAACGAATTTTGTAAGAATTTCTCTCTCTTTGACTGTCTTTGTTTCACGGGTTTTTAAAAGTAATTGATTTTTATAATGGGGTTTAGCTGCTTTTCACTGCTGTGTTTATGCCGCTTTACACCCACTTGACTCACTTAGAGAGGGATATCAATACATATGTTTTAAGATTCTTACTAGTCAGATATGTTCTTGGGCGGTGAATAGGGGGTATTGAGTCCAGTTCACTGAGCAAGGAGTAGGTCTTGTCTATTACATATTGGGTTTATGGAACGGTATCTGAGCTAATTTGACACCCGTGTTTTATGCATCACCCCACCTCACCTTTCCCGTTAAGCAGCCATAGTGTGTTTTCTAAACGTGTGATTCTGTGCCGTTTTGTAATTCAGCTCAAGTATAGCGGTTTTTAAATTCCCTCTATAAGTGACATCTTATGAGAAGTGTCTTTTTCTGTGTGACTTATTTCACTTGGAATTGTCGTACCTAAATCCACTCATCATGCTGCTACTAGCCTTATGACGTTGATTTCATGGCTGAGTGATATTCCATTGTACATAAGGACCACAACTTCTTTATCCATTTTTCTCTTTCCTGGGATATTTAAGGTGTAACGGAGTGGAGGTTCTTGTCAAGAGAGCAGCCCTAAACTTTGGGGTCCCTGTGTCTTGCTGATTTTTAGTTTTCCCAATTTATACGCCCATGAGTGGAAGTGCCCTATGCTGTCTAAGCTGAGTTTTTTAGATGTTTCAGGACACACCGTACACTTCTCCAGAGTGGCTGTTGGCAATTCACATCCCGCCCATCAGCGTAGCAAGTCCCCCTTGTCTCCATGGCCTGTCCTGCATTTCTGGTTTTGACACTTTATTCAGCATGGCCCTTTTGACCGATGGGAAGCGAGACTTCTTTGTAGCGCTGATTTGCCTTTCCAGGTTGCTTGGTTGGCCAAAAAGGGCGTATGCGTTTTTTTCTGAATATATTCAGGAAAAAACGCATACGCCCTTTTTGGCCAAGGGCATGGTTGTCGAGGTTTGGCCGCTTTTCCTGTGCTTTCAAGGCGATTCGAATCTACCTCCTGAAATCTGTTTCCTGCAATTCTGACTTGCTTTCAAATCCTCTTCGTTGCCTTCCCTCAATATATTTGTGGACGAGAGTTATCATTTATAACTCTGCAGGTTTGTGAATTGCAGTGCCCCTGAGCTCCATTTTCCAACTCGCTTTCTTGGGAGCTGGCCGCAAAAGCACTGGATTGCTTCAGGCCCTATTCTGGTTCCGGGCGACAGGCTGAGCCTGTGGTTAATTCTTCTTCCTGATGGGAAAATAGAGTGACCTGTGCCTGTCCCAACACCTAGAGCTAGTCTCTCTTTGGTTCCCCCTCTTTCCGTTCATCCTCAGGACAAATTGCAACATGTACGGAACAGGAGGTGAAAGGTGCTGAGTCTCCAAGGAGGGAGATTGCTAGTCAAGCGGCTGGAATGGCGAACCCGAGCACAAGGAGATGAGAAATGAGGTGCGTTTTAGAAACCTTTCCCGATCACACGGTGTACCATCTTCTGGGTTTCTCATGCATGTTTTCGATGTAGGAAGATGCCCTTGCACCTGGAGATTTGGGACCCATGGGATGGGTACGACGCAGTATTACTTTAAAGGGTCTGCATTTGCTCACCCAACCTCACCAAACCTCTCAGCCCCAAGAGTGTCCACCCTTATGTCTCCATCAGCTGTGCGTCTAGATATGGTCAATCCAGGTGGCATCACAGCCCCTGAACGAATTTTGTAAGAATTTCTCTCTCTTTGACTGTCTTTGTTTCACGGGTTTTTAAAAGTAATTGATTTTTATAATGGGGTTTAGCTGCTTTTCACTGCTGTGTTTATGCCGCTTTACACCCACTTGACTCACTTAGAGAGAGATATCATTACATAGGTTTTAAGATTCTTACTAGTCAGATATGTTCTTGGGTGGTGAATAGGGGGTATTGAGTCCAGTTCACTGAGCAAGGAGTAGGTCTTGTCTATTACATATTGGGTTTATGGAACGGTATCTGAGCTAATTTGACACCCGTGTTTTATGCATCACCTCACCTCACCTTTCCCGTTAAGCAGCCATAGTGTGTTTTCTAAACGTGTGACTCTGTGCCGTTTTGTAATTCAGCTCAAGTGTAGCGGTTTTTACATTCCCTCTATAAGAGATATCTTATGATAAGTGTCTTTTTCTGTGTGACTTATTTCACTTAGAATCGTCGTACCTAAATCCACTCATCATGCTGCTACTAGCCTTATGACGTTGATTTCATGGCTGAGTGATATTCCATTGTACATAAGGACCACAACTTCTTTATCCATTTTTCTCTTTCCTGGGATATTGAAGGTGTAACGGAGTGGAGGTTCTTGTCAAGAGAGCAGCCCTAAACTTTGGGGTGGCTGTGTCTTGCTGATTTTTAGTTTTCCCAATTTATACGCCCATGAGTGGAAGTGCCCTATGCTCTCTAAGCTGAGTTTTTGTGATGTTTCAGGACACACCGTACACTTCTCCAGAGTGGCTGTTGGCAATTTACATCCCGCCCATCAGCGTAGCAATGCTCCCGTTTCTCCATGGCCTGTCCTGCATTTCTGCTTTTGACACTTTATTCAGCATGGCCCTTTTGACCGATGGGAAGCGAGACTTCTTTGTAGCGCTGATTTGCCTTTCCAGGTTTCTTGGTTGGCCAAAGAGGGCGTATGCGTTTTTCCTGAATATATTCAGGAAAAAACGCATACGCCCTTTTTGGCCAAGGGCATCGTTGTCGAGGTTTGGCCGCTTTTCCTGTGCTTTCAAGGCGATTCGAATCTACCTCCTGAAATCTGTTTCCTGCAATTCTGCCTTGCTTTCAAATCCTCTTCGTTGCCTTCCCTCAATACATTTGTGGACGAGAGTTATCATTTATAACTCTGCATGTTTGTGAATTGCAGTGCCCCTGAGCTCCATTTTCCAACTCGCTTTCTTGGGAGCTGGCCGCAAAAGCGCAGGATTGCTTCAGGCCCTATTCTGGTTCCGGGCGGCAGGCTGAGCCTGTGGTTAATTCTTCTTCCTGATGGGAAAATAGAGTGACCTGTGCCTGTCCCAACACCTAGAGCTAGTCTCTCATTGGTTCCCCCTCTTCCCGTTCATCCTCAGGACAAATTGCAACCTGTACGGAACAGGAGGTGAAAGGTGCTGAGTCTCCAAGGAGGGAGATTGCTATTCAAGCGGCTGGAATGGCGAACCCGAGCACAAGGAGATGAGAAATGAGGTGCGTTTTAGAAACCTTTCCCGATCACACGGTGTACCATCTTCTGGGTTTCTCATGCATGTTTTCGATGTAGGAAGATGCCCTTGAAACTGGAGATTTGGGGCCCATGGGATGGGTACCACGCAGTATTACTTTAACGGGTCTGCGTTTGCTCACCCAACCTCACCAAACCTCTCAGCCCCAAGAGTGTCCACCCTTATGTCTCCATCAGCTGTGGGTCTAGATATGGTCAATCCAGGTGGCATCACAGCCCCTGAACGAATTTTGTAAGAATTTCTCTCTCTTTCACTGTCTTTGTTTCACGGGTTTTTAAAAGTAATTGATTTTTATAATGGTGTTTAGCTGCTTTTCACTGCTGTGTTTATGCCTCTTTACACCCACGTGACTCACTTACAGAGAGATATCAATACATAGGTTTTAAGATTCTTACTAGTCAGATATGTTCTTGGGCGGTGAATAGGGGGTATTGAGTCCAGTTCACTGAGCAAGGAGTAGGTCTTGTCTATTACATATTGGGTTTATGGAACGGTATCTGAGCTAATTTGACACCCGTGTTTTATGCATCACACCACCTCACCTTTCCCGTTCAGCAGCCATAGTGTGTTTTCTAAACGTGTGACTCTGTGCCGTTTTGTAATTCAGCTCAAGTGTAGCGGTTTTTACATTCCCTCTATAAGAGATAGCTTATGATAAGTGTCGTTTTCTGTGTGACTTATTTCACTTAGAATCGTCGTACCTAAATCCACTCATCATGCTTCTACTAGCCTTATGACGTTGATTTCATGGCTGAGTGATATTCCATTGTACATAAGGACCACAACTTCTTTACCCATTTTTCTCTTTCCTGGGATATTGAAGGTGTAACGGAGTGGAGGTTCTTGTCAAGAGAGCAGCCCTAAACTTTGGGGTGCCTGTGTCTTGCTGATTTTTAGTTTTCCCAATTTATACGCCCATGAGTGGAAGTGCCCTATGCTCTCTAAGCTGAGTTTTTGTGATGTTTCAGGACACACCGTACACTTCTCCAGAGTGGCTATTGGCAATTTACATCCCGCCCATCAGCGTAGCAAGGCTCCCGTTTCTCCATGGCCTGTCCTGCATTTCTGCTTTTGACACTTTATTCAGCATGGCCCTTTTGACGGATGGGAAGGGAGACTTCTTTGTAGCGCTGATTTGCCTTTCCAGGTTGCTTGGTTGGCCAAAAAGGGCGTATGCGTTTTTTCCTGAATATATTCAGGAAAAAACGCATACGCCCTTTTTGGCCAAGGGCATGGTTGTCGAGGTTTGGCCGCTTTTCCTGTGCTTTCAAGGCGATTCGAATCTACCTCCTGAAATCTGTTTCCTGCAATTCTGCCTTGCTTTCAAATCCTCTTCGTTGCCTTCCCTCAATATATTTGTGGACGAGAGTTATCATTTATAACTCTGCAGGTTTGTGAATTGCAGTGCCCCTGAGCTCCGTTTTTCAACTCGCTTTCTTGGGAGCTGGCCGCAAACGCGCAGGATTGCTTCAGGCCCTATTCTGGTTCCGGGCGGCAGGCTGAGCCTGTGTTTAATTCTTCTTCCTGATGGGAAAATAGAGTGACCTGTGCCTGTCCCAACACCTAGAGCTAGTCTCACATTGGTTCCCCCTCTTCCCGTTCATCCTCAGGACAAATTGCAACCTGTACGGAACAGGAGGTGAAAGGTGCTGAGTCTCCAAGGAGGGAGATTGCTAGTCAAGCGGCTGGAATGGCGTCCCCGAGCACAAGGAGATGAGAAATGAGGTGCGTTTTAGAAACCTTTCCCGATCACACGGTGTACCATCGTCTGGGTTTCTCTTGCATGTTTTCGATGTAGGAAGATGCCCTTGCGCCTGAAGATCTGGGACCCATGGGATGGGTACCACGCAGTATTACTTTAAAGGGACTGCGTTTGCTCACCCAACCTCACCAAACCTCTCAGCCCCAAGAGTGTCCACCCTTATGTCTCCATCAGCTGTGGGTCTAGATATGGTCAATCCAGGTGGCATCACAGCCCCTGAACGAATTTTGTAAGAATTTCTCTCTCTTTCACTGTATTTGTTTCACGGGTTTTTAAAAGTAATTGATTTTTATAATGGGGTTTAGCTGCTTTTCACTGCTGTGTTTATGCCTCTTTACACCCAGGTGACTCACTTACAGAGAGATATCAATACATAGGTTTTAAGATTCTTACTAGTCAGATATGTTCTTGGGCGGTGAATAGGGGGTATTGAGTCCAGTTCACTGAGCAAGGAGTACGTCTGGTCTATTACATATTGGGTTTATGGAACGGTATCTGAGCTAATTTGACACCCGTGTTTTATGCATCACCTCACCTCACCTTTCCCGTTAAGCAGCCATAGTGTGTTTTCTAAACGTGTGACTCTGTGCCGTTTTGTAATTCAGCTCAAGTGTAGCGGTTTTTACATTCCCTCTATAAGAGATATCTTATGATAAGTGTCTTTTTCTGTGTGACTTATTTCACTTAGAATCGTCGTACCTAAATCCACTCATCATGCTGCTACTAGCCTTATGACGTTGATTTCATGGCTGAGTGATATTCCATTGTACATAAGGACCACAACTTCTTTATCCATTTTTCTCTTTCCTGGGATATTGAAGGTGTAACGGAGTGGAGGTTCTTGTCAAGAGAGCAGCCCTAAACTTTGGGGTGGCTGTGTCTTGCTGATTTTTAGTTTTCCCAATTTATACGCCCATGAGTGGAAGTGCCCTATGCTCTCTAAGCTGAGTTTTTGTGATGTTTCAGGACACACCGTACACTTCTCCAGAGTGGCTGTTGGCAATTTACATCCCGCCCATCAGCGTAGCAATGCTCCCGTTTCTCCATGGCCTGTCCTGCATTTCTGCTTTTGACACTTTATTCAGCATGGCCCTTTTGACCGATGGGAAGCGAGACTTCTTTGTAGCGCTGATTTGCCTTTCCAGGTTTCTTGGTTGGCCAAAGAGGGCGTATGCGTTTTTCCTGAATATATTCAGGAAAAAACGCATACGCCCTCTTTGGCCAAGGGCATCGTTGTCGAGGTTTGGCCGCTTTTCCTGTGCTTTCAAGGCGATTCGAATCTACCTCCTGAAATCTGTTTCCTGCAATTCTGCCTTGCTTTCAAATCCTCTTCTTTGCCTTCCCTCAATACATTTGTGGACGAGAGTTATCATTTATAACTCTGCATGTTTGTGAATTGCAGTGCCCCTGAGCTCCATTTTCCAACTCGCTTTCTTGGGAGCTGGCCGCAAAAGCGCAGGATTGCTTCAGGCCCTATTCTGGTTCCGGGCGGCAGGCTGAGCCTGTGGTTAATTCTTCTTCCTGATGGGAAAATAGAGTGACCTGTGCCTGTCCCAACACCTAGAGCTAGTCTCTCATTGGTTCCCCCTCTTCCCGTTCATCCTCAGGACAAATTGCAACCTGTACGGAACAGGAGGTGAAAGGTGCTGAGTCTCCAAGGAGGGAGATTGCTATTCAAGCGGCTGGAATGGCGAACCCGAGCACAAGGAGATGAGAAATGAGGTGCGTTTTAGAAACCTTTCCCGATCACACGGTGTACCATCTTCTGGGTTTCTCATGCATGTTTTCGATGTAGGAAGATGCCCTTGAAACTGGAGATTTGGGGCCCATGGGATGGGTACCACGCAGTATTACTTTAACGGGTCTGCGTTTGCTCACCCAACCTCACCAAACCTCTCAGCCCCAAGAGTGTCCACCCTTATGTCTCCATCAGCTGTGGGTCTAGATATGGTCAATCCAGGTGGCATCACAGCCCCTGAACGAATTTTGTAAGAATTTCTCTCTCTTTCACTGTCTTTGTTTCACGGGTTTTTAAAAGTAATTGATTTTTATAATGGTGTTTAGCTGCTTTTCACTGCTGTGTTTATGCCTCTTTACACCCACGTGACTCACTTACAGAGAGATATCAATACATAGGTTTTAAGATTCTTACTAGTCAGATATGTTCTTGGGCGGTGAATAGGGGGTATTGAGTCCAGTTCACTGAGCAAGGAGTACGTCTGGTCTATTACATATTGGGTTTATGGAACGGTATCTGAGCTAATTTGACACCCGTGTTTTATGCATCACCCCACCTCACCTTTCCCGTTAAGCAGCCATAGTGTGTTTTCTAAACGTGTGACTCTGTGCCGTTTTGTAATTCAGCTCAAGTGTAGCGGTTTTTACATTCCCTCTATAAGAGATATCTTATGATAAGTGTCTTTTTCTGTGTGACTTATTTCACTTAGAATCGTCGTACCTAAATCCACTCATCATGCTGCTACTAGCCTTATGACGTTGATTTCATGGCTGAGTGATATTCCATTGTACATAAGGACCACAACTTCTTTATCCATTTTTCTCTTTCCTGGGATATTGAAGGTGTAACGGAGTGGAGGTTCCTGTCAAGAGAGCAGCCCTAAACTTTGGGGTGCCTGTGTCTTGCTGATTTTTAGTTTTCCCAATTTATATGCCCATGAGTGGAAGTGCCCTATGCTCTCTAAGCTGAGTTTTTGTGATGTTTCAGGACACACCGTACACTTCTCCAGAGTGGCTGTTGGCAATTTACATCCCGCCCATCAGCGTAGTAAGGCTCCCGTTTCTCCATGGCCTGTCCTGCATTTCTGTTTTTGACACTTTATTCAGCATGGCCCTTTTGACCGATGGGAAGCGAGACTTCTTTGTAGCGCTGATTTGCCTTTCCAGGTTGCTTGGTTGGCCAAAAAGGGCGTATGCGTTTTTTCCTGAATATATTCAGGAAGAAACGCATACGCCCTTTTTGGCCAAGGGCATCGTTGTCGAGGTTTGGCCGCTTTTCCTGTGCTTTCAAGGCGATTCGAATCTACCTCCTGAAATCTGTTTCCTGCAATTCTGCCTTGCTTTCAAATCCTCTTCGTTGCCTTCCCTCAATATATTTGTGGACGAGAGTTATCATTTATAACTCTGCAGGTTTGTGAATTGCAGTGCCCCTGAGCTGCATTTTCAAACTCGCTTTCTTGGGAGCTGGCCGCAAAAGCGCAGGATTGCTTCAGGCCCTATTCTGGTTCCGGGCGGCAGGCTGAGCCTGTGGTTAATTCTTTTTCCTGATGGGAAAATAGAGTGGCCTGTGCCTGTCCCAACACCTAGAGCTAGTCTCTCATTGGTTCCCCCTCTTCCCGTTCATCCTCAGGACAAATTGCAACCTGTACGGAACAGGAGGTGAAAGGTGCTGAGTCTCCAAGGAGTGAGATTGCTAGTCAAGCGGCTGGAATGGCGTACCCGAGCACAAGGAGATGAGAAATGAGGTGCGTTTTAGAAACCTTTCCCGATCACACGGTGTACCATCTTCTGGGTTTCTCTTGCATGTTTTCGATGTAGGAAGATGCCCTTGCACCTGGAGATTTGGGACCCATGGGATGGGTACCACGCAGTATTACTTTAAAGGGTCTGCGTTTGCTCACCCAACCTCACCAAACCTCTCAGCCCCAAGAGTGTCCACCCTTATGTCTCCATCAGCTGTGGGTCTAGATATGGTCAATCCAGGTGGCATCACAGCCCCTGAACGAATTTTGTAAGAATTTCTCTCTCTTTCACTGTCTTTGTTTCACGGGTTTTTAGAAGTAATTGATTTTTATAATGGGGTTTAGCTGCTTTTCACTGCTGTGTTTATGCCTCTTTACACCCAGGTGACTCACTTACAGAGAGATATCAATACATAGGTTTTAATATTCTTACTAGTCAGATATGTTCTTGGGCGGTGAATAGGGGGTATTGAGTCCAGTTCACTGAGCAAGGAGTACGTCTGGTCTATTACATATTGGGTTTATGGAACGGTATCTGAGCTAATTTGACACCCGTGTTTTATGCATCACCCCACCTCACCTTTCCCGTTAAGCAGCCATAGTGTGTTTTCTAAACGTGTGACTCTGTGCCTTTTTGTAATTCAGCTCAAGTGTAGCGGTTTTTACATTCCCTCTATAAGAGATATCTTATGATAAGTTTTTTTTTCTGTGTGACTTATTTCACTTAGAATCGTCGTACCTAAATCCACTCATCATGCTGCTACTAGCCTTATGACGTTGATTTCATGGCTGAGTGATATTCCATTGTACATAAGGACCACAACTTCTTTATCCATTTTTCTCTTTCCTGGGATATTGAAGGTGTAACGGAGTGGAGGTTCTTGTCAAGAGAGCAGCCCTAAACTTTGGGGTGCCTGTGTCCTGCTGATTTTTAGTTTTCCCAATTTATATGCCCATGAGTGGAAGTGCCCTATGCTCTCTAAGCTGAGTTTTTTAGATGTTTCAGCACACACCGTACACTTCTCCAGAGTGGCTGTTGGCAATTTGCATCCCGCCCATCAGCTTAGCAAGGCTCCCGTTTCTCCATGGCCTGTCCTGCATTTCTGGTTTTGACACTTTATTCAGCATGGCCCTTTTGACCGATGGGAAGCGAGGCTTCTTTGTAGCGCTGATTTGCCTTTCCAGGTTGCTTGGTTGGCCAAAAAGGGCGTATGCGTTTTTTCCTGAATATATTCAGGAAAAAACGCATACGCCCTTTTTGGCCAAGGGCATCGTTGTCGAGGTTTGGCCGCTTTTCCTGTGCTTTCAAGGCGATTCGAATCTACCTCCTGAAATCTGTTTCCTACAATTCTGCCTTGCTTTCAAATCCTCTTCGTTGCCTTCCCTCAATATATTTGTGGACGAGAGTTATCATTTATAACTCTGCAGGTTTGTGAATTGCAGTGCCCCTGAGCTCCGTTTTTCAACTCGCTTTCTTGGGAGCTGGCCGCAATCGCGCAGGATTGCTTCAGGCCCTATTCTGGTTCCGGGCGGCAGGCTGAGCCTGTGGTTAATTCTTCTTCCTGATGGGAAAATAGAGTGACCTGTGCCTGTCCCAACACCTAGAGCTAGTCTCTCATTGGTTCCCCGTCTTCCCGTTCATCCTCAGGACAAATTGCAACCTGTACGGAACAGGAGGTGAAAGGTGCTGAGTCTCCAAGGAGGGAGATTCCTAGTCAAGCGGCTGGAATGGCGTACCCGAGCACAAGGAGATGAGAAATGAGGTGCGTTTTAGAAACCTTTCCAGATCACACGGTGTACCATCTTCTGGGTTTCTCATGCATGTTTTCGATGTAGGAAGATGCCCTTGAAACTGGAGATCTGGGGCCCATGGGATTGGTACCACGCAGTATTACTTTAAAGGGTCTGCGTTTGCTCACCCAAACTCACCAAACCTCTCAGCCCCAAGAGTGTCCACCCTTATGTCTCCATCAGCTGTGGGTCTAGATATGGTCAATCCAGGTGGCATCACAGCCCCTGAACGAATTTTGTAAGAATTTCTCTCTCTTTGACTGTCTTTGTTTCACGGGTTTTTAAAAGTAATTGATTTTTATAATGGGGTTTAGCTGCTTTTCACTGCTGTGTTTATGCCGCTTTACACCCACTTGACTCACTTAGAGAGGGATATCAATACATAGGTTTTAAGATTCTTACTAGTCAGATATGTTCTTGGGCGGTGAATAGGGGGTATTGAGTCCAGTTCACTGAGCAAGGAGTAGGTCTTGTCTATTACATATTGGGTTTATGGAACGGTATCTGAGCTAATTTGACACCCGTGTTTTATGCATCACCCCACCTCACCTTTCCCGTTAAGCAGCCATAGTGTGTTTTCTAAACGTGTGATTCTGTGCCGTTTTGTAATTCAGCTCAAGTATAGCGGTTTTTAAATTCCCTCTATAAGTGACATCTTATGAGAAGTGTCTTTTTCTGTGTGACTTATTTCACTTGGAATTGTCGTACCTAAATCCACTCATCATGCTGCTACTAGCCTTATGACGTTGATTTCATGGCTGAGTGATATTCCATTGTACATAAGGACCACAACTTCTTTATCCATTTTTCTCTTTCCTGGGATATTTAAGGTGTAACGGAGTGGAGGTTCTTGTCAAGAGAGCAGCCCTAAACTTTGGGGTGGCTGTGTCTTGCTGATTTTTAGTTTTCCCAATTTATACGCCCATGAGTGGAAGTGCCCTATGCTGTCTAAGCTGAGTTTTTTAGATGTTTCAGGACACACCGTACACTTCTCCAGAGTGGCTGTTGGCAATTTACATCCCGCCCATCAGCGTAGCAAGTCCCCCTTGTCTCCATGGCCTGTCCTGCATTTCTGGTTTTGACACTTTATTCAGCATGGCCCTTTTGACCGATGGGAAGCGAGACTTCTTTGTAGCGCTGATTTGCCTTTCCAGGTTGCTTGGTTGGCCAAAAAGGGCGTATGCGTTTTTTTCTGAATATATTCAGGAAAAAACGCATACGCCCTTTTTGGCCAAGGGCATGGTTGTCGAGGTTTGGCCGCTTTTCCTGTGCTTTCAAGGCGATTCGAATCTACCTCCTGAAATCTGTTTCCTGCAATTCTGACTTGCTTTCAATTCCTCTTCGTTGCCTTCCCTCAATATATTTGTGGACGAGAGTTATCATTTATAACTCTGCAGGTTTGTGAATTGCAGTGCCCCTGAGCTCCATTTTCCAACTCGCTTTCTTGGGAGCTGGCCGCAAAAGCACTGGATTGCTTCAGGCCCTATTCTGGTTCCGGGCGACAGGCTGAGCCTGTGGTTAATTCTTCTTCCTGATGGGAAAATAGAGTGACCTGTGCCTGTCCCAACACCTAGAGCTAGTCTCTCTTTGGTTCCCCCTCTTTCCGTTCATCCTCAGGACAAATTGCAACATGTACGGAACAGGAGGTGAAAGGTGCTGAGTCTCCAAGGAGGGAGATTGCTAGTCAAGCGGCTGGAATGGCGAACCCGAGCACAAGGAGATGAGAAATGAGGTGCGTTTTAGAAACCTTTCCCGATCACACGGTGTACCATCTTCTGGGTTTCTCATGCATGTTTTCGATGTAGGAAGATGCCCTTGCACCTGGAGATTTGGGACCCATGGGATGGGTACGACGCAGTATTACTTTAAAGGGTCTGCATTTGCTCACCCAACCTCACCAAACCTCTCAGCCCCAAGAGTGTCCACCCTTATGTCTCCATCAGCTGTGCGTCTAGATATGGTCAATCCAGGTGGCATCACAGCCCCTGAACGAATTTTGTAAGAATTTCTCTCTCTTTGACTGTCTTTGTTTCACGGGTTTTTAAAAGTAATTGATTTTTATAATGGGGTTTAGCTGCTTTTCACTGCTGTGTTTATGCCGCTTTACACCCACTTGACTCACTTAGAGAGATATATCATTACATAGGTTTTAAGATTCTTACTAGTCAGATATGTTCTTGGGTGGTGAATAGGGGGTATTGAGTCCAGTTCACTGAGCAAGGAGTAGGTCTTGTCTATTACATATTGGGTTTATGGAACGGTATCTGAGCTAATTTGACACCCGTGTTTTATGCATCACCCCACCTCACCTTTCCCGTTAAGCAGCCATAGTGTGTTTTCTAAACGTGTGATTCTGTGCCGTTTTGTAATTCAGCTCAAGTATAGCGGTTTTTAAATTCCCTCTATAAGTGACATCTTATGAGAAGTGTCTTTTTCTGTGTGACTTATTTCACTTGGAATTGTCGTACCTAAATCCACTCATCATGCTGCTACTAGCCTTATGACGTTGATTTCATGGCTGAGTGATATTCCATTGTACATAAGGACCACAACTTCTTTATCCATTTTTCTCTTTCCTGGGATATTGAAGGTGTAACGGAGTGGAGGTTCTTGTCAAGAGAGCAGCCCTAAACTTTGGGGTCCCTGTGTCTTGCTGATTTTTAGTTTTCCCAATTTATACGCCCATGAGTGGAAGTGCCCTATGCTGTCTAAGCTGAGTTTTTTAGATGTTTCAGGACACACCGTACACTTCTCCAGAGTGGCTGTTGGCAATTTACATCCCGCCCATCAGCGTAGCAAGGCTCCCGTTTCTCCATGGCCTGTCCTGCATTTCTGGTTTTGACACTTTATTCAGCATGGCCCTTTTGACCGATGGGAAGCGAGACTTCTTTGTAGCGCTGATTTGCCTTTCCAGGTTGCTTGGTTGGCCAAAAAGGGCGTATGCGTTTTTTCCTGAATATATTCAGGAAAAAACGCATACGCCCTTTTTGGCCAAGGGCATGGTTGTCGAGGTTTGGCCGCTTTTCCTGTGCTTTCAAGGCGATTCGAATCTACCTCCTGAAATCTGTTTCCTGCAATTCTGCCTTGCTTTCAAATCCTCTTCGTTGCCTTCCCTCAATATATTTGTGGACGAGAGTTATCATTTATAACTCTGCAGGTTTGTGAATTGCAGTGCCCCTGAGCTCCATTTTCCAACTCGCTTTCTTCGGAGCTGGCCGCAAAAGCACAGGATTGCTTCAGGCCCTATTCTGGTTCCGGGCGGCAGGCTGAGCCTGTGGTTAATTCTTCTTCCTGATGGGAAAATAGAGTGACCTGTGCCTGTCCCAACACCTAGAGCTAGTCTCTCTTTGGTTCCCCCTCTTCCCGTTCATCCTCAGGACAAATTGCAACCTGTACGGAACAGGAGGTGAAAGGTGCTGAGTCTCCAAGGAGGGAGATTGCTAGTCAAGCGGCTGGAATGGCGAACCCGAGCACAAGGAGATGAGAAATGAGGTGCGTTTTAGAAACCTTTCCCGATCACACGGTGTACCATCTTCTGGGTTTCTCATGCATGTTTTCGATGTAGGAAGATGCCCTTGAAACTGGAGATTTGGGACCCATGGGATGGGTACGACGCAGTATTACTTTAAAGGGTCTGCGTTTGCTCACCCAACCTCACCAAAACTCTCAGCCCCAAGAGTGTCCACCCTTATGTCTCCATCAGCTGTGGGTCTAGATATGGTCAATCCAGGTGGCATCACAGCCCCTGAACGAATTTTGTAAGAATTTCTCTCTCTTTGACTGTCTTTGTTTCACGGGTTTTTAAAAGTAATTGATTTTTATAATGGGGTTTAGCTGCTTTTCACTGCTGTGTTTATGCCGCTTTACACCCACTTGACTCACTTAGAGAGATATCATTACATAGGTTTTAAGATTCTTACTAGTCAGATATGTTCTTGGGTGGTGAATAGGGGGTGTTGAGTCCAGTTCACTGAGCAAGGAGTAGGTCTTGTCTATTACATATTGGGTTTATGGAACGGTATCTGAGCTAATTTGAAACCCGTGTTTTATGCATCACCCCACCTCACCTTTCCCGTTAAGCAGCCATAGTGTGTTTTCTAAACGTGTGACTCTGTGCCGTTTTGTAATTCAGCTCAAGTATAGCGGTTTTTACATTCCCTCTATAAGAGATATCTTATGACAAGTGTCTTTTTCTGTGTGACTTATTTCACTTGGAATTGTCGTACCTAAATCCACTCATCATGCTGCTACTAGCCTTATGACGTTGATTTCATGGCTGAGTGATATTCCATTGTACATAAGGACCACAACTTCTTTATCCATTTTTCTCTTTCCTGGGATATTTAAGGTGTAACGGAGTGGAGGTTCTTGTCAAGAGAGCAGCCCTAAACTTTGGGGTCCCTGTGTCTTGCTGATTTTTAGTTTTCCCAATTTATACGCCCATGAGTGGAAGTGCCCTATGCTCTCTAAGCTGAGTTTTTTAGATGTTTCAGGACACACCGTACACTTCTCCAGAGTGGCTGTTGGCAATTTACATCCCGCCCATCAGCGTAGCAAGGCTCCCGTTTCTCCATGGCCTGTCCTGCATTTCTGGTTTTGACACTTTATTCAGCATGGCCCTTTTGACCGATGGGAAGCGAGACTTATTTGTAGCGCTGATTTTCCTTTCCAGTTTGCTTGGTTGGCCAAAAAGGGCGTATGCGTTTTTTCCTGAATATATTCAGGAAAAAACGCATACGCCCTTTTTGGCCAAGGGCATCGTTGTCGAGGTTTGGCCGCTTTTCCTGTGCTTTCAAGGCGATTCGAATCTACCTCCTGAAATCTGTTTCCTGCAATTCTGCCTTGCTTTCAAATCCTCTTCGTTGCCTTCCCTCAATATATTTGTGGACGAGAGTTATCATTTATAACTCTGCAGGTTTGTGAATTGCAGTGCCCCTGAGCTGCATTTTCAAACTCGCTTTCTTGGGAGCTGGCCGCAAAAGCGCAGGATTGCTTCAGGCCCTATTCTGGTTCCGGGCGGCAGGCTGAGCCTGTGGTTAATTCTTTTTCCTGATGGGAAAATAGAGTGGCCTGTGCCTGTCCCAACACCTAGAGCTAGTCTCTCATTGGTTCCCCCTCTTCCCGTTCATCCTCAGGACAAATTGCAACCTGTACGGAACAGGAGGTGAAAGGTGCTGAGTCTCCAAGGAGGGAGATTGCTAGTCAAGCGGCTGGAATGGCGTACCCGAGCACAAGGAGATGAGAAATGAGGTGCGTTTTAGAAACCTTTCCCGATCACACGGTGTACCATCTTCTGGGTTTCTCTTGCATGTTTTCGATGTAGGAAGATGCCCTTGCACCTGGAGATTTGGGACCCATGGGATGGGTACCACGCAGTATTACTTTAAAAGGTCTGCGTTTGCTCACCCAACCTCACCAAACCTCTCAGCCCCAAGAGTGTCCACCCTTATGTCTCCATCAGCTGTGGGTCTAGATATGGTCAATCCAGGTGGCATCACAGCCCCTGAACGAATTTTGTAAGAATTTCTCTCTCTTTCACTGTCTTTGTTTCACGGGTTTTTAGAAGTAATTGATTTTTATAAAGGGGTTTAGCTGCTTTTCACTGCCGTGTTTATGCCTCTTTGCACCCAGGTGACTCACTTACAGAGAGATATCAATACATAGGTTTTAATATTCTTACTAGTCAGATATGTTCTTGGGCGGTGAATAGGGGGTATTGAGTCCAGTTCACTGAGCAAGGAGTAGGTCTTGTCTATTACATATTGGGTTTATGGAACGGTATCTGAGCTAATTTGACACCCGTGTTTTATGCATCACCCCACCTCACCTTTCCCGTTAAACAGCCATAGTGTGTTTTCTAAACGTGTGACTCTGTGCCTTTTTGTAATTCAGCTCAAGTGTAGCGGTTTTTACATTCCCTCTATAAGAGATATCTTATGATAAGTTTTTTTTTCTGTGTGACTTATTTCACTTAGAATCGTCGTACCTAAATCCACTCATCATGCTGCTACTAGCCTTATGACGTTGATTTCATGGCTGAGTGATATTCCATTGTACATAAGGACCACAACTTCTTTATCCATTTTTCTCTTTCCTGGGATATTGAAGGTGTAACGGAGTGGAGGTTCTTGTCAAGAGAGCAGCCCTAAACTTTGGGGTGCCTGTGTCCTGCTGATTTTTAGTTTTCCCAATTTATATGCCCATGAGTGGAAGTGCCCTATGCTCTCTAAGCTGAGTTTTTTAGATGTTTCAGCACACACCGTACACTTCTCCAGAGTGGCTGTTGGCAATTTACATCCCGCCCATCAGCTTAGCAAGGCTCCCGTTTCTCCATGGCCTGTCCTGCATTTCTGGTTTTGACACTTTATTCAGCATGGCCCTTTTGACCGATGGGAAGCGAGGCTTCTTTGTAGCGCTGATTTGCCTTTCCAGGTTGCTTGGTTGGCCAAAAAGGGCGTATGCGTTTTTTCCTGAATATATTCAGGAAAAAACGCATACGCCCTTTTTGGCCAAGGGCATCGTTGTCGAGGTTTGGCCGCTTTTCCTGTGCTTTCAAGGCGATTCGAATCTACCTCCTGAAATCTGTTTCCTACAATTCTGCCTTGCTTTCAAATCCTCTTCGTTGCCTTCCCTCAATATATTTGTGGACGAGAGTTATCATTTATAACTCTGCAGGTTTGTGAATTGCAGTGCCCCTGAGCTCCGTTTTTCAACTCGCTTTCTTGGGAGCTGGCCGCAAACGCGCAGGATTGCTTCAGGCCCTATTCTGGTTCCGGGCGGCAGGCTGAGCCTGTGGTTAATTCTTCTTCCTGATGGGAAAATAGAGTGACCTGTGCCTGTCCCAACACCTAGAGCTAGTCTCTCATTGGTTCCCCCTCTTCCCGTTCATCATCAGGACAAATTGCAACCTGTACGGAACAGGAGGTGAAAGGTGCTGAGTCTCCAAGGAGGGAGATTCCTAGTCAAGCGGCTGGAATGGCGTACCCGAGCACAAGGAGATGAGAAATGAGGTGCGTTTTAGAAACCTTTCCAGATCACACGGTGTACCATCTTCTGGGTTTCTCATGCATGTTTTCGATGTAGGAAGATGCCCTTGAAACTGGAGATCTGGGGCCCATGGGATTGGTACCACGCAGTATTACTTTAAAGGGTCTGCGTTTGCTCACCCAAACTCACCAAACCTCTCAGCCCCAAGAGTGTCCACCCTTATGTCTCCATCAGCTGTGGGTCTAGATATGGTCAATCCAGGTGGCATCACAGCCCCTGAACGAATTTTGTAAGAATTTCTCTCTCTTTGACTGTCTTTGTTTCACGGGTTTTTAAAAGTAATTGATTTTTATAATGGGGTTTAGCTGCTTTTCACTGCTGTGTTTATGCCGCTTTACACCCACTTGACTCACTTAGAGAGGGATATCAATACATATGTTTTAAGATTCTTACTAGTCAGATATGTTCTTGGGCGGTGAATAGGGGGTATTGAGTCCAGTTCACTGAGCAAGGAGTAGGTCTTGTCTATTACATATTGGGTTTATGGAACGGTATCTGAGCTAATTTGACACCCGTGTTTTATGCATCACCCCACCTCACCTTTCCCGTTAAGCAGCCATAGTGTGTTTTCTAAACGTGTGATTCTGTGCCGTTTTGTAATTCAGCTCAAGTATAGCGGTTTTTAAATTCCCTCTATAAGTGACATCTTATGAGAAGTGTCTTTTTCTGTGTGACTTATTTCACTTGGAATTGTCGTACCTAAATCCACTCATCATGCTGCTACTAGCCTTATGACGTTGATTTCATGGCTGAGTGATATTCCATTGTACATAAGGACCACAACTTCTTTATCCATTTTTCTCTTTCCTGGGATATTTAAGGTGTAACGGAGTGGAGGTTCTTGTCAAGAGAGCAGCCCTAAACTTTGGGGTCCCTGTGTCTTGCTGATTTTTAGTTTTCCCAATTTATACGCCCATGAGTGGAAGTGCCCTATGCTGTCTAAGCTGAGTTTTTTAGATGTTTCAGGACACACCGTACACTTCTCCAGAGTGGCTGTTGGCAATTTACATCCCGCCCATCAGCGTAGCAAGTCTCCCGTTTCTCCATGGCCTGTCCTGCATTTCTGGTTTTGACACTTTATTCAGCATGGCCCTTTTGACCGATGGGAAGCGAGACTTCTTTGTAGCGCTGATTTGCCTTTCCAGGTTGCTTGGTTGGCCAAAAAGGGCGTATGCGTTTTTCTCTGAATATATTCAGGAAAAAACGCATACGCCCTTTTTCGCCAAGGGCATGGTTGTCGAGGTTTGGCCGCTTTTCCTGTGCTTTCAAGGCGATTCGAATCTACCTCCTGAAATCTGTTTCCTGCAATTCTGACTTGCTTTCAAATCCTCTTCGTTGCCTTCCCTCAATATATTTGTGGACGAGAGTTATCATTTATAACTCTGCAGGTTTGTGAATTGCAGTGCCCCTGAGCTCCATTTTCCAACTCGCTTTCTTGGGAGCTGGCCGCAAAAGCACTGGATTGCTTCAGGCCCTATTCTGGTTCCGGGCGACAGGCTGAGCCTGTGGTTAATTCTTCTTCCTGATGGGAAAATAGAGTGACCTGTGCCTGTCCCAACACCTAGAGCTAGTCTCTCTTTGGTTCCCCCTCTTTCCGTTCATCCTCAGGACAAATTGCAACATGTACGGAACAGGAGGTGAAAGGTGCTGAGTCTCCAAGGAGGGAGATTGCTAGTCAAGCGGCTGGAATGGCGAACCCGAGCACAAGGAGATGAGAAATGAGGTGCGTTTTAGAAACCTTTCCCGATCACACGGTGTACCATCTTCTGGGTTTCTCATGCATGTTTTCGATGTAGGAAGATGCCCTTGCACCTGGAGATTTGGGACCCATGGGATGGGTACGACGCAGTATTACTTTAAAGGGTCTGCATTTGCTCACCCAACCTCACCAAACCTCTCAGCTCCAAGAGTGTCCACCCTTATGTCTCCATCAGCTGTGCGTCTAGATATGGTCAATCCAGGTGGCATCACAGCCCCTGAACGAATTTTGTAAGAATTTCTCTCTCTTTGACTGTCTTTGTTTCACGGGTTTTTAAAAGTAATTGATTTTTATAATGGGGTTTAGCTGATTTTCACTGCTGTGTTTATGCCGCTTTACACCCACTTGACTCACTTAGAGAGAGATATCATTACATAGGTTTTAAGATTCTTACTAGTCAGATATGTTCTTGGGTGGTGAATAGGGGGTATTGAGTCCAGTTCACTGAGCAAGGAGTAGGTCTTGTCTATTACATATTGGGTTTATGGAACGGTATCTGAGCTAATTTGACACCCGTGTTTTATGCATCACCCCACCTCACCTTTCCCGTTAAGCAGCCATAGTGTGTTTTCTAAACGTGTGATTCTGTGCCGTTTTGTAATTCAGCTCAAGTATAGCGGTTTTTAAATTCCCTCTATAAGTGACATCTTATGAGAAGTGTCTTTTTCTGTGTGACTTATTTCACTTGGAATTGTCGTACCTAAATCCACTCATCATGCTGCTACTAGCCTTATGACGTTGATTTCATGGCTGAGTGATATTCCATTGTACATAAGGACCACAACTTCTTTATCCATTTTTCTCTTTCCTGGGATATTTAAGGTGTAACGGAGTGGAGGTTCTTGTCAAGAGAGCAGCCCTAAACTTTGGGGTGGCTGTGTCTTGCTGATTTTTAGTTTTCCCAATTTATACGCCCATGAGTGGAAGTGCCCTATGCTGTCTAAGCTGAGTTTTTTAGATGTTTCAGGACACACCGTACACTTCTCCAGAGTGGCTGTTGGCAATTTACATCCCGCCCATCAGCGTAGCAAGGCTCCCGTTTCTCCATGGCCTGTCCTGCATTTCTGGTTTTGACACTTTATTCAGCATGGCCCTTTTGACCGATGGGAAGCGAGACTTCTTTGTAGCGCTGATTTGCCTTTCCAGGTTGCTTGGTTGGCCAAAAAGGGCGTATGCGTTTTTTTCTGAATATATTCAGGAAAAAACGCATACGCCCTTTTTGGCCAAGGGCATGGTTTTCGAGGTTTGGCCGCTTTTCCTGTGCTTTCAAGGCGATTCGAATCTACCTCCTGAAATCTGTTTCCTGCAATTCTGACTTGCTTTCAAATCCTCTTCGTTGCCTTCCCTCAATATATTTGTGGACGAGAGTTATCATTTATAACTCTGCAGGTTTGTGAATTGCAGTGCCCCTGAGCTCCATTTTCCAACTCGCTTTCTTCGGAGCTGGCCGCAAAAGCACAGGATTGCTTCAGGCCCTATTCTGGTTCCGGGCGGCAGGCTGAGCCTGTGGTTAATTCTTCTTCCTGATGGGAAAATAGAGTGACCTGTGCCTGTCCCAACACCTAGAGCTAGTCTCTCTTTGGTTCCCCCTCTTCCCGTTCATCCTCAGGACAAATTGCAACCTGTACGGAACAGGAGGTGAAAGGTGCTGAGTCTCCAAGGAGGGAGATTGCTAGTCAAGCGGCTGGAATGGCGAACCCGAGCACAAGGAGATGAGAAATGAGGTGCGTTTTAGAAACCTTTCCCGATCACACGGTGTACCATCTTCTGGGTTTCTCATGCATGTTTTCGATGTAGGAAGATGCCCTTGAAACTGGAGATTTGGGACCCATGGGATGGGTACGACGCAGTATTACTTTAAAGGGTCTGCGTTTGCTCACCCAACCTCACCAAAACTCTCAGCCCCAAGAGTGTCCACCCTTATGTCTCCATCAGCTGTGGGTCTAGATATGGTCAATCCAGGTGGCATCACAGCCCCTGAACGAATTTTGTAAGAATTTCTCTCTCTTTGACTGTCTTTGTTTCACGGGTTTTTAAAAGTAATTGATTTTTATAATGGGGTTTAGCTGCTTTTCACTGCTGTGTTTATGCCGCTTTACACCCACTTGACTCACTTAGAGAGAGATATCATTACATAGGTTTTAAGATTCTTACTAGTCAGATATGTTCTTGGGTGGTGAATAGGGGGTGTTGAGTCCAGTTCACTGAGCAAGGAGTAGGTCTTGTCTATTACATATTGGGTTTATGGAACGGTATCTGAGCTAATTTGAAACCCGTGTTTTATGCATCACCCCACCTCACCTTTCCCGTTAAGCAGCCATAGTGTGTTTTCTAAACGTGTGACTCTGTGCCGTTTTGTAATTCAGCTCAAGTATAGCGGTTTTTACATTCCCTCTATAAGAGATATCTTATGACAAGTGTCTTTTTCTGTGTGACTTATTTCACTTGGAATTGTCGTACCTAAATCCACTCATCATGCTGCTACTAGCCTTATGACGTTGATTTCATGGCTGAGTGATATTCCATTGTACATAAGGACCACAACTTCTTTATCCATTTTTCTCTTTCCTGGGATATTTAAGGTGTAACGGAGTGGAGGTTCTTGTTAAGAGAGCAGCCCTAAACTTTGGGGTCCCTGTGTCTTGCTGATTTTTAGTTTTCCCAATTTATACGCCCATGAGTGGAAGTGCCCTATGCTCTCTAAGCTGAGTTTTTTAGATATTTCAGGACACACCGTACACTTCTCCAGAGTGGCTGTTGGCAATTTACATCCCGCCCATCAGCGTAGCAAGGCTCCCGTTTCTCCATGGCCTGTCCTGCATTTCTGGTTTTGACACTTTATTCAGCATGGCCCTTTTGACCGATGGGAAGCGAGACTTATTTGTAGCGCTGATTTTCCTTTCCAGTTTGCTTGGTTGGCCAAAAAGGGCGTATGCGTTTTTTCCTGAATATATTCAGGAAAAAACGCATACGCCCTTTTTGGCCAAGGGCATCGTTGTCGAGGTTTGGCCGCTTTTCCTGTGCTTTCAAGGCGATTCGAATCTGCCTCCTGAAATCTGTTTCCTGCAATTCTGCCTTGCTTTCAAATCCTCTTCGTTGCCTTCCCTCAATATATTTGTGGACGAGAGTTATCATTTATAACTCTGCAGGTTTGTGAATTGCAGTGCCCCTGAGCTGCATTTTCAAACTCGCTTTCTTGGGAGCTGGCCGCAAAAGCGCAGGATTGCTTCAGGCCCTATTCTGGTTCCGGGCGGCAGGCTGAGCCTGTGGTTAATTCTTTTTCCTGATGGGAAAATAGAGTGGCCTGTGCCTGTCCCAACACCTAGAGCTAGTCTCTCATTGGTTCCCCCTCTTCCCGTTCATCCTCAGGACAAATTGCAACCTGTACGGAACAGGAGGTGAAAGGTGCTGAGTCTCCAAGGAGTGAGATTGCTAGTCAAGCGGCTGGAATGGCGTACCCGAGCACAAGGAGATGAGAAATGAGGTGCGTTTTAGAAACCTTTCCCGATCACACGGTGTACCATCTTCTGGGTTTCTCTTGCATGTTTTCGATGTAGGAAGATGCCCTTGCACCTGGAGATTTGGGACCCATGGGATGGGTACCACGCAGTATTACTTTAAAGGGTCTGCGTTTGCTCACCCAACCTCACCAAACCTCTCAGCCCCAAGAGTGTCCACCCTTATGTCTCCATCAGCTGTGGGTCTAGATATGGTCAATCCAGGTGGCATCACAGCCCCTGAACGAATTTTGTAAGAATTTCTCTCTCTTTCACTGTCTTTGTTTCACGGGTTTTTAGAAGTAATTGATTTTTATAAAGGGGTTTAGCTGCTTTTCACTGCCGTGTTTATGCCTCTTTGCACCCAGGTGACTCACTTACAGAGAGATATCAATACATAGGTTTTAATATTCTTACTAGTCAGATATGTTCTTGGGCGGTGAATAGGGGGTATTGAGTCCAGTTCACTGAGCAAGGAGTAGGTCTTGTCTATTACATATTGGGTTTATGGAACGGTATCTGAGCTAATTTGACACCCGTGTTTTATGCATCACCCCACCTCACCTTTCCCGTTAAACAGCCATAGTGTGTTTTCTAAACGTGTGACTCTGTGCCTTTTTGTAATTCAGCTCAAGTGTAGCGGTTTTTACATTCCCTCTATAAGAGATATCTTATGATAAGTTTTTTTTTCTGTGTGACTTATTTCACTTAGAATCGTCGTACCTAAATCCACTCATCATGCTGCTACTAGCCTTATGACGTTGATTTCATGGCTGAGTGATATTCCATTGTACATAAGGACCACAACTTCTTTATCCATTTTTCTCTTTCCTGGGATATTGAAGGTGTAACGGAGTGGAGGTTCTTGTCAAGAGAGCAGCCCTAAACTTTGGGGTGCCTGTGTCCTGCTGATTTTTAGTTTTCCCAATTTATATGCCCATGAGTGGAAGTGCCCTATGCTCTCTAAGCTGAGTTTTTTAGATGTTTCAGCACACACCGTACACTTCTCCAGAGTGGCTGTTGGCAATTTACATCCCGCCCATCAGCTTAGCAAGGCTCCCGTTTCTCCATGGCCTGTCCTGCATTTCTGGTTTTGACACTTTATTCAGCATGGCCCTTTTGACCGATGGGAAGCGAGGCTTCTTTGTAGCGCTGATTTGCCTTTCCAGGTTGCTTGGTTGGCCAAAAAGGGCGTATGCGTTTTTTCCTGAATATATTCAGGAAAAAACGCATACGCCCTTTTTGGCCAAGGGCATCGTTGTCGAGGTTTGGCCGCTTTTCCTGTGCTTTCAAGGCGATTCGAATCTACCTCCTGAAATCTGTTTCCTACAATTCTGCCTTGCTTTCAAATCCTCTTCGTTGCCTTCCCTCAATATATTTGTGGACGAGAGTTATCATTTATAACTCTGCAGGTTTGTGAATTGCAGTGCCCCTGAGCTCCGTTTTTCAACTCGCTTTCTTGGGAGCTGGCCGCAAACGCGCAGGATTGCTTCAGGCCCTATTCTGGTTCCGGGCGGCAGGCTGAGCCTGTGGTTAATTCTTCTTCCTGATGGGAAAATAGAGTGACCTGTGCCTGTCCCAACACCTAGAGCTAGTCTCTCATTGGTTCCCCCTCTTCCCGTTCATCCTCAGGACAAATTGCAACCTGTACGGAACAGGAGGTGAAAGGTGCTGAGTCTCCAAGGAGGGAGATTCCTAGTCAAGCGGCTGGAATGGCGTACCCGAGCACAAGGAGATGAGAAATGAGGTGCGTTTTAGAAACCTTTCCAGATCACACGGTGTACCATCTTCTGGGTTTCTCATGCATGTTTTCGATGTAGGAAGATGCCCTTGAAACTGGAGATCTGGGGCCCATGGGATTGGTACCACGCAGTATTACTTTAAAGGGTCTGCGTTTGCTCACCCAAACTCACCAAACCTCTCAGCCCCAAGAGTGTCCACCCTTATGTCTCCATCAGCTGTGGGTCTAGATATGGTCAATCCAGGTGGCATCACAGCCCCTGAACGAATTTTGTAAGAATTTCTCTCTCTTTGACTGTCTTTGTTTCACGGGTTTTTAAAAGTAATTGATTTTTATAATGGGGTTTAGCTGCTTTTCACTGCTGTGTTTATGCCGCTTTACACCCACTTGACTCACTTAGAGAGGGATATCAATACATAGGTTTTAAGATTCTTACTAGTCAGATATGTTCTTGGGCGGTGAATAGGGGGTATTGAGTCCAGTTCACTGAGCAAGGAGTAGGTCTTGTCTATTACATATTGGGTTTATGGAACGGTATCTGAGCTAATTTGACACCCGTGTTTTATGCATCACCCCACCTCACCTTTCCCGTTAAGCAGCCATAGTGTGTTTTCTAAACGTGTGATTCTGTGCCGTTTTGTAATTCAGCTCAAGTATAGCGGTTTTTAAATTCCCTCTATAAGTGACATCTTATGAGAAGTGTCTTTTTCTGTGTGACTTATTTCACTTGGAATTGTCGTACCTAAATCCACTCATCATGCTGCTACTAGCCTTATGACGTTGATTTCATGGCTGAGTGATATTCCATTGTACATAAGGACCACAACTTCTTTATCCATTTTTCTCTTTCCTGGGATATTTAAGGTGTAACGGAGTGGAGGTTCTTGTCAAGAGAGCAGCCCTAAACTTTGGGGTCCCTGTGTCTTGCTGATTTTTAGTTTTCCCAATTTATACGCCCATGAGTGGAAGTGCCCTATGCTGTCTAAGCTGAGTTTTTTAGATGTTTCAGGACACACCGTACACTTCTCCAGAGTGGCTGTTGGCAATTTACATCCCGCCCATCAGCGTAGCAAGTCTCCCGTTTCTCCATGGCCTGTCCTGCATTTCTGGTTTTGACACTTTATTCAGCATGGCCCTTTTGACCGATGGGAAGCGAGACTTCTTTGTAGCGCTGATTTGCCTTTCCAGGTTGCTTGGTTGGCCAAAAAGGGCGTATGCGTTTTTTTCTGAATATATTCAGGAAAAAACGCATACGCCCTTTTTGGCCAAGGGCATGGTTGTCGAGGTTTGGCCGCTTTTCCTGTGCTTTCAAGGCGATTCGAATCTACCTCCTGAAATCTGTTTCCTGCAATTCTGACTTGCTTTCAAATCCTCTTCGTTGCCTTCCCTCAATATATTTGTGGACGAGAGTTATCATTTATAACTCTGCAGGTTTGTGAATTGCAGTGCCCCTGAGCTCCATTTTCCAACTCGCTTTCTTGGGAGCTGGCCGCAAAAGCGCAGGATTGCTTCAGGCCCTATTCTGGTTCCGGGCGGCAGGCTGAGCCTGTGGTTAATTCTTTTTCCTGATGGGAAAATAGAGTGGCCTGTGCCTGTCCCAACACCTAGAGCTAGTCTCTCATTGGTTCCCCCTCTTCCCGTTCATCCTCAGGACAAATTGCAACCTGTACGGAACAGGAGGTGAAAGGTGCTGAGTCTCCAAGGAGTGAGATTGCTAGTCAAGCGGCTGGAATGGCGTCCCCGAGCACAAGGAGATGAGAAATGAGGTGCGTTTTAGAAACCTTTCCCGATCACACGGTGTACCATCTTCTGGGTTTCTCTTGCATGTTTTCGATGTAGGAAGATGCCCTTGCACCTGGAGATTTGGGACCCATGGGATGGGTACCACGCAGTATTACTTTAAAGGGTCTGCGTTTGCTCACCCAACCTCACCAAACCTCTCAGCCCCAAGAGTGTCCACCCTTATGTCTCCATCAGCTGTGGGTCTAGATATGGTCAATCCAGGTGGCATCACAGCCCCTGAACGAATTTTGTAAGAATTTCTCTCTCTTTCACTGTCTTTGTTTCACGGGTTTTTAGAAGTAATTGATTTTTATAAAGGGGTTTAGCTGCTTTTCACTGCCGTGTTTATGCCTCTTTGCACCCAGGTGACTCACTTACAGAGAGATATCAATACATAGGTTTTAATATTCTTACTAGTCAGATATGTTCTTGGGCGGTGAATAGGGGGTATTGAGTCCAGTTCACTGAGCAAGGAGTAGGTCTTGTCTATTACATATTGGGTTTATGGAACGGTATCTGAGCTAATTTGACACCCGTGTTTTATGCATCACCCCACCTCACATTTCCCGTTAAACAGCCATAGTGTGTTTTCTAAACGTGTGACTCTGTGCCTTTTTGTAATTCAGCTCAAGTGTAGCGGTTTTTACATTCCCTCTATAAGAGATATCTTATGATAAGTTTTTTTTTCTGTGTGACTTATTTCACTTAGAATCGTCGTACCTAAATCCACTCATCATGCTGCTACTAGCCTTATGACGTTGATTTCATGGCTGAGTGATATTCCATTGTACATAAGGACCACAACTTCTTTATCCATTTTTCTCTTTCCTGGGATATTGAAGGTGTAACGGAGTGGAGGTTCTTGTCAAGAGAGCAGCCCTAAACTTTGGGGTGCCTGTGTCCTGCTGATTTTTAGTTTTCCCAATTTATATGCCCATGAGTGGAAGTGCCCTATGCTCTCTAAGCTGAGTTTTTTAGATGTTTCAGCACACACCGTACACTTCTCCAGAGTGGCTGTTGGCAATTTACATCCCGCCCATCAGCTTAGCAAGGCTCCCGTTTCTCCATGGCCTGTCCTGCATTTCTGGTTTTGACACTTTATTCAGCATGGCCCTTTTGACCGATGGGAAGCGAGGCTTCTTTGTAGCGCTGATTTGCCTTTCCAGGTTGCTTGGTTGGCCAAAAAGGGCGTATGCGTTTTTTCCTGAATATATTCAGGAAAAAACGCATACGCCCTTTTTGGCCAAGGGCATCGTTGTCGAGGTTTGGCCGCTTTTCCTGTGCTTTCAAGGCGATTCGAATCTACCTCCTGAAATCTGTTTCCTACAATTCTGCCTTGCTTTCAAATCCTCTTCGTTGCCTTCCCTCAATATATTTGTGGACGAGAGTTATCATTTATAACTCTGCAGGTTTGTGAATTGCAGTGCCCCTGAGCTCCGTTTTTCAACTCGCTTTCTTGGGAGCTGGCCGCAAACGCGCAGGATTGCTTCAGGCCCTATTCTGGTTCCGGGCGACAGGCTGAGCCTGTGGTTAATTCTTCTTCCTGATGGGAAAATAGAGTGACCTGTGCCTGTCCCAACACCTAGAGCTAGTCTCTCATTGGTTCCCCCTCTTCCCGTTCATCCTCAGGACAAATTGCAACCTGTACGGAACAGGAGGTGAAAGGTGCTGAGTCTCCAAGGAGGGAGATTCCTAGTCAAGCGGCTGGAATGGCGTACCCGAGCACAAGGAGATGAGAAATGAGGTGCGTTTTAGAAACCTTTCCAGATCACACGGTGTACCATCTTCTGGGTTTCTCATGCATGTTTTCGATGTAGGAAGATGCCCTTGAAACTGGAGATCTGGGGCCCATGGGATTGGTACCACGCAGTATTACTTTAAAGGGTCTGCGTTTGCTCACCCAAACTCACCAAACCTCTCAGCCCCAAGAGTGTCCACCCTTATGTCTCCATCAGCTGTGGGTCTAGATATGGTCAATCCAGGTGGCATCACAGCCCCTGAACGAATTTTGTAAGAATTTCTCTCTCTTTGACTGTCTTTGTTTCACGGGTTTTTAAAAGTAATTGATTTTTATAATGGGGTTTAGCTGCTTTTCACTGCTGTGTTTATGCCGCTTTACACCCACTTGACTCACTTAGAGAGGGATATCAATACATAGGTTTTAAGATTCTTACTAGTCAGATATGTTCTTGGGCGGTGAATAGGGGGTATTGAGTCCAGTTCACTGAGCAAGGAGTAGGTCTTGTCTATTACATATTGGGTTTATGGAACGGTATCTGAGCTAATTTGACACCCGTGTTTTATGCATCACCCCACCTCACCTTTCCCGTTAAGCAGCCATAGTGTGTTTTCTAAACGTGTGATTCTGTGCCGTTTTGTAATTCAGCTCAAGTATAGCGGTTTTTAAATTCCCTCTATAAGTGACATCTTATGAGAAGTGTCTTTTTCTGTGTGACTTATTTCACTTGGAATTGTCGTACCTAAATCCACTCATCATGCTGCTACTAGCCTTATGACGTTGATTTCATGGCTGAGTGATATTCCATTGTACATAAGGACCACAACTTCTTTATCCATTTTTCTCTTTCCTGGGATATTTAAGGTGTAACGGAGTGGAGGTTCTTGTCAAGAGAGCAGCCCTAAACTTTGGGGTCCCTGTGTCTTGCTGATTTTTAGTTTTCCCAATTTATACGCCCATGAGTGGAAGTGCCCTATGCTGTCTAAGCTGAGTTTTTTAGATGTTTCAGGACACACCGTACACTTCTCCAGAGTGGCTGTTGGCAATTTACATCCCGCCCATCAGCGTAGCAAGGCTCCCGTTTCTCCATGGCCTGTCCTGCATTTCTGGTTTTGACACTTTATTCAGCATGGCCCTTTTGACCGATGGGAAGCGAGACTTATTTGTAGCGCTGATTTTCCTTTCCAGTTTGCTTGGTTGGCCAAAAAGGGCGTATGCGTTTTTTCCTGAATATATTCAGGAAAAAACGCATACGCCCTTTTTGGCCAAGGGCATCGTTGTCGAGGTTTGGCCGCTTTTCCTGTGCTTTCAAGGCGATTCGAATCTACCTCCTGAAATCTGTTTCCTGCAATTCTGCCTTGCTTTCAAATCCTCTTCGTTGCCTTCCCTCAATATATTTGTGGACGAGAGTTATCATTTATAACTCTGCAGGTTTGTGAATTGCAGTGCCCCTGAGCTGCATTTTCAAACTCGCTTTCTTGGGAGCTGGCCGCAAAAGCGCAGGATTGCTTCAGGCCCTATTCTGGTTCCGGGCGGCAGGCTGAGCCTGTGGTTAATTCTTCTTCCTGATGGGAAAATAGAGTGACCTGTGCCTGTCCCAACACCTAGAGCTAGTCTCTCTTTGGTTCCCCCTCTTCCCGTTCATCCTCAGGACAAATTGCAACCTGTACGGAACAGGAGGTGAAAGGTGCTGAGTCTCCAAGGAGGGAGATTGCTAGTCAAGCGGCTGGAATGGCGAACCCGAGCACAAGGAGATGAGAAATGAGGTGCGTTTTAGAAACCTTTCCCGATCACACGGTGTACCATCTTCTGGGTTTCTCATGCATGTTTTCGATGTAGGAAGATGCCCTTGAAACTGGAGATTTGGGACCCATGGGATGGGTACGACGCAGTATTACTTTAAAGGGTCTGCGTTTGCTCACCCAACCTCACCAAAACTCTCAGCCCCAAGAGTGTCCACCCTTATGTCTCCATCAGCTGTGGGTCTAGATATGGTCAATCCAGGTGGCATCACAGCCCCTGAACGAATTTTGTAAGAATTTCTCTCTCTTTGACTGTCTTTGTTTCACGGGTTTTTAAAAGTAATTGATTTTTATAATGGGGTTTAGCTGCTTTTCACTGCTGTGTTTATGCCGCTTTACACCCACATGACTCACTTAGAGAGAGATATCATTACATAGGTTTTAAGATTCTTACTAGTCAGATATGTTCTTGGGTGGTGAATAGGGGGTGTTGAGTCCAGTTCACTGAGCAAGGAGTAGGTCTTGTCTATTACATATTGGGTTTATGGAACGGTATCTGAGCTAATTTGAAACCCGTGTTTTATGCATCACCCCACCTCACCTTTCCCGTTAAGCAGCCATAGTGTGTTTTCTAAACGTGTGACTCTGTGCCGTTTTGTAATTCAGCTCAAGTATAGCGGTTTTTACATTCCCTCTATAAGAGATATCTTATGACAAGTGTCTTTTTCTGTGTGACTTATTTCACTTGGAATTGTCGTACCTAAATCCACTCATCATGCTGCTACTAGCCTTATGACGTTGATTTCATGGCTGAGTGATATTCCATTGTACATAAGGACCACAACTTCTTTATCCATTTTTCTCTTTCCTGGGATATTTAAGGTGTAACGGAGTGGAGGTTCTTGTCAAGAGAGCAGCCCTAAACTTTGGGGTCCCTGTGTCTTGCTGATTTTTAGTTTTCCCAATTTATACGCCCATGAGTGGAAGTGCCCTATGCTCTCTAAGCTGAGTTTTTTAGATGTTTCAGGACACACCGTACACTTCTCCAGAGTGGCTGTTGGCAATTTACATCCCGCCCATCAGCGTAGCAAGGCTCCCGTTTCTCCATGGCCTGTCCTGCATTTCTGGTTTTGACACTTTATTCAGCATGGCCCTTTTGACCGATGGGAAGCGAGACTTATTTGTAGCGCTGATTTTCCTTTCCAGTTTGCTTGGTTGGCCAAAAAGGGCGTATGCGTTTTTTCCTGAATATATTCAGGAAAAAACGCATACGCCCTTTTTGGCCAAGGGCATCGTTGTCGAGGTTTGGCCGCTTTTCCTGTGCTTTCAAGGCGATTCGAATCTACCTCCTGAAATCTGTTTCCTGCAATTCTGCCTTGCTTTCAAATCCTCTTCGTTGCCTTCCCTCAATATATTTGTGGACGAGAGTTATCATTTATAACTCTGCAGGTTTGTGAATTGCAGTGCCCCTGAGCTGCATTTTCAAACTCGCTTTCTTGGGAGCTGGCCGCAAAAGCGCAGGATTGCTTCAGGCCCTATTCTGGTTCCGGGCGGCAGGCTGAGCCTGTGGTTAATTCTTTTTCCTGATGGGAAAATAGAGTGGCCTGTGCCTGTCCCAACACCTAGAGCTAGTCTCTCATTGGTTCCCCCTCTTCCCGTTCATCCTCAGGACAAATTGCAACCTGTACGGAACAGGAGGTGAAAGGTGCTGAGTCTCCAAGGAGGGAGATTCCTAGTCAAGCGGCTGGAATGGCGTACCCGAGCACAAGGAGATGAGAAATGAGGTGCGTTTTAGAAACCTTTCCAGATCACACGGTGTACCATCTTCTGGGTTTCTCATGCATGTTTTCGATGTAGGAAGATGCCCTTGAAACTGGAGATCTGGGGCCCATGGGATTGGTACCACGCAGTATTACTTTAAAGGGTCTGCGTTTGCTCACCCAAACTCACCAAACCTCTCAGCCCCAAGAGTGTCCACCCTTATGTCTCCATCAGCTGTGGGTCTAGATATGGTCAATCCAGGTGGCATCACAGCCCCTGAACGAATTTTGTAAGAATTTCTCTCTCTTTGACTGTCTTTGTTTCACGGGTTTTTAAAAGTAATTGATTTTTATAATGGGGTTTAGCTGCTTTTCACTGCTGTGTTTATGCCGCTTTACACCCACTTGACTCACTTAGAGAGGGATATCAATACATATGTTTTAAGATTCTTACTAGTCAGATATGTTCTTGGGCGGTGAATAGGGGGTATTGAGTCCAGTTCACTGAGCAAGGAGTAGGTCTTGTCTATTACATATTGGGTTTATGGAACGGTATCTGAGCTAATTTGACACCCGTGTTTTATGCATCACCCCACCTCACCTTTCCCGTTAAGCAGCCATAGTGTGTTTTCTAAACGTGTGATTCTGTGCCGTTTTGTAATTCAGCTCAAGTATAGCGGTTTTTAAATTCCCTCTATAAGTGACATCTTATGAGAAGTGTCTTTTTCTGTGTGACTTATTTCACTTGGAATTGTCGTACCTAAATCCACTCATCATGCTGCTACTAGCCTTATGACGTTGATTTCATGGCTGAGTGATATTCCATTGTACATAAGGACCACAACTTCTTTATCCATTTTTCTCTTTCCTGGGATATTTAAGGTGTAACGGAGTGGAGGTTCTTGTCAAGAGAGCAGCCCTAAACTTTGGGGTCCCTGTGTCTTGCTGATTTTTAGTTTTCCCAATTTATACGCCCATGAGTGGAAGTGCCCTATGCTGTCTAAGCTGAGTTTTTTAGATGTTTCAGGACACACCGTACACTTCTCCAGAGTGGCTGTTGGCAATTTACATCCCGCCCATCAGCGTAGCAAGTCTCCCGTTTCTCCATGGCCTGTCCTGCATTTCTGGTTTTGACACTTTATTCAGCATGGCCCTTTTGACCGATGGGAAGCGAGACTTCTTTGTAGCGCTGATTTGCCTTTCCAGGTTGCTTGGTTGGCCAAAAAGGGCGTATGCGTTTTTTTCTGAATATATTCAGGAAAAAACGCATACGCCCTTTTTGGCCAAGGGCATGGTTGTCGAGGTTTGGCCGCTTTTCCTGTGCTTTCAAGGCGATTCGAATCTACCTCCTGAAATCTGTTTCCTGCAATTCTGACTTGCTTTCAAATCCTCTTCGTTGCCTTCCCTCAATATATTTGTGGACGAGAGTTTTCATTTATAACTCTGCAGGTTTGTGAATTGCAGTGCCCCTGAGCTCCATTTTCCAACTCGCTTTCTTGGGAGCTGGCCGCAAAAGCACTGCATTGCTTCAGGCCCTATTCTGGTTCCGGGCGACAGGCTGAGCCTGTGGTTAATTCTTCTTCCTGATGGGAAAATAGAGTGACCTGTGCCTGTCCCAACACCTAGAGCTAGTCTCTCTTTGGTTCCCCCTCTTTCCGTTCATCCTCAGGACAAATTGCAACATGTACGGAACAGGAGGTGAAAGGTGCTGAGTCTCCAAGGAGGGAGATTGCTAGTCAAGCGGCTGGAATGGCGAACCCGAGCACAAGGAGATGAGAAATGAGGTGCGTTTTAGAAACCTTTCCCGATCACACGGTGTACCATCTTCTGGGTTTCTCATGCATGTTTTCGATGTAGGAAGATGCCCTTGCACCTGGAGATTTGGGACCCATGGGATGGGTACGACGCAGTATTACTTTAAAGGGTCTGCATTTGCTCACCCAACCTCACCAAACCTCTCAGCCCCAAGAGTGTCCACCCTTATGTCTCCATCAGCTGTGCGTCTAGATATGGTCAATCCAGGTGGCATCACAGCCCCTGAACGAATTTTGTAAGAATTTCTCTCTCTTTGACTGTCTTTGTTTCACGGGTTTTTAAAAGTAATTGATTTTTATAATGGGGTTTAGCTGCTTTTCACTGCTGTGTTTATGCCGCTTTACACCCACTTGACTCACTTAGAGAGAGATATCATTACATAGGTTTTAAGATTCTTACTAGTCAGATATGTTCTTGGGTGGTGAATAGGGGGTGTTGAGTCCAGTTCACTGAGCAAGGAGTAGGTCTTGTCTATTACATATTGGGTTTATGGAACGGTATCTGAGCTAATTTGAAACCCGTGTTTTATGCATCACCCCACCTCACCTTTCCCGTTAAGCAGCCATAGTGTGTTTTCTAAACGTGTGACTCTGTGCCGTTTTGTAATTCAGCTCAAGTATAGCGGTTTTTACATTCCCTCTATAAGAGATATCTTATGACAAGTGTCTTTTTCTGTGTGACTTATTTCACTTGGAATTGTCGTACCTAAATCCACTCATCATGCTGCTACTAGCCTTATGACGTTGATTTCATGGCTGAGTGATATTCCATTGTACATAAGGACCACAACTTCTTTATCCATTTTTCTCTTTCCTGGGATATTTAAGGTGTAACGGAGTGGAGGTTCTTGTCAAGAGAGCAGCCCTAAACTTTGGGGTCCCTGTGTCTTGCTGATTTTTAGTTTTCCCAATTTATACGCCCATGAGTGGAAGTGCCCTATGCTCTCTAAGCTGAGTTTTTTAGATGTTTCAGGACACACCGTACACTTCTCCAGAGTGGCTGTTGGCAATTTACATCCCGCCCATCAGCGTAGCAAGGCTCCCGTTTCTCCATGGCCTGTCCTGCATTTCTGGTTTTGACACTTTATTCAGCATGGCCCTTTTGACCGATGGGAAGCGAGACTTATTTGTAGCGCTGATTTTCCTTTCCAGTTTGCTTGGTTGGCCAAAAAGGGCGTATGCGTTTTTTCCTGAATATATTCAGGAAAAAACGCATACGCCCTTTTTGGCCAAGGGCATCGTTGTCGAGGTTTGGCCGCTTTTCCTGTGCTTTCAAGGCGATTCGAATCTACCTCCTGAAATCTGTTTCCTGCAATTCTGCCTTGCTTTCAAATCCTCTTCGTTGCCTTCCCTCAATATATTTGTGGACGAGAGTTATCATTTATAACTCTGCAGGTTTGTGAATTGCAGTGCCCCTGAGCTGCATTTTCAAACTCGCTTTCTTGGGAGCTGGCCGCAAAAGCGCAGGATTGCTTCAGGCCCTATTCTGGTTCCGGGCGGCAGGCTGAGCCTGTGGTTAATTCTTTTTCCTGATGGGAAAATAGAGTGGCCTGTGCCTGTCCCAACACCTAGAGCTAGTCTCTCATTGGTTCCCCCTCTTCCCGTTCATCCTCAGGACAAATTGCAACCTGTACGGAACAGGAGGTGAAAGGTGCTGAGTCTCCAAGGAGGGAGATTGCTAGTCAAGCGGCTGGAATGGCGTACCCGAGCACAAGGAGATGAGAAATGAGGTGCGTTTTAGAAACCTTTCCCGATCACACGGTGTACCATCTTCTGGGTTTCTCTTGCATGTTTTCGATGTAGGAAGATGCCCTTGCACCTGGAGATTTGGGACCCATGGGATGGGTACCACGCAGTATTACTTTAAAAGGTCTGCGTTTGCTCACCCAACCTCACCAAACCTCTCAGCCCCAAGAGTGTCCACCCTTATGTCTCCATCAGCTGTGGGTCTAGATATGGTCAATCCAGGTGGCATCACAGCCCCTGAACGAATTTTGTAAGAATTTCTCTCTCTTTCACTGTCTTTGTTTCACGGGTTTTTAGAAGTAATTGATTTTTATAAAGGGGTTTAGCTGCTTTTCACTGCCGTGTTTATGCCTCTTTGCACCCAGGTGACTCACTTACAGAGAGATATCAATACATAGGTTTTAATATTCTTACTAGTCAGATATGTTCTTGGGCGGTGAATAGGGGGTATTGAGTCCAGTTCACTGAGCAAGGAGTAGGTCTTGTCTATTACATATTGGGTTTATGGAACGGTATCTGAGCTAATTTGACACCCGTGTTTTATGCATCACCCCACCTCACCTTTCCCGTTAAACAGCCATAGTGTGTTTTCTAAACGTGTGACTCTGTGCCTTTTTGTAATTCAGCTCAAGTGTAGCGGTTTTTACATTCCCTCTATAAGAGATATCTTATGATAAGTTTTTTTTTCTGTGTGACTTATTTCACTTAGAATCGTCGTACCTAAATCCACTCATCATGCTGCTACTAGCCTTATGACGTTGATTTCATGGCTGAGTGATATTCCATTGTACATAAGGACCACAACTTCTTTATCCATTTTTCTCTTTCCTGGGATATTGAAGGTGTAACGGAGTGGAGGTTCTTGTCAAGAGAGCAGCCCTAAACTTTGGGGTGCCTGTGTCCTGCTGATTTTTAGTTTTCCCAATTTATATGCCCATGAGTGGAAGTGCCCTATGCTCTCTAAGCTGAGTTTTTTAGATGTTTCAGCACACACCGTACACTTCTCCAGAGTGGCTGTTGGCAATTTACATCCCGCCCATCAGCGTAGCAATGCTCCCGTTTCTCCATGGCCTGTCCTGCATTTCTGCTTTTGACACTTTATTCAGCATGGCCCTTTTGACCGATGGGAAGCGAGACTTCTTTGTAGCGCTGATTTGCCTTTCCAGGTTTCTTGGTTGGCCAAAGAGGGCGTATGCGTTTTTCCTGAATATATTCAGGAAAAAACGCATACGCCCTCTTTGGCCAAGGGCATGGTTGTCGAGGTTTGGCCGCTTTTCCTGTGCTTTCAAGGCGATTCGAATCTACCTCCTGAAATCTGTTTCCTACAATTCTGCCTTGCTTTCAAATCCTCTTCGTTGCCTTCCCTCAATATATTTGTGGACGAGAGTTATCATTTATAACTCTGCAGGTTTGTGAATTGCAGTGCCCCTGAGCTCCGTTTTTCAACTCGCTTTCTTGGGAGCTGGCCGCAAACGCGCAGGATTGCTTCAGGCCCTATTCTGGTTCCGGGCGGCAGGCTGAGCCTGTGGTTAATTCTTCTTCCTGATGGGAAAATAGAGTGACCTGTGCCTGTCCCAACACCTAGAGCTAGTCTCTCATTGGTTCCCCCTCTTCCCGTTCATCCTCAGGACAAATTGCAACCTGTACGGAACAGGAGGTGAAAGGTGCTGAGTCTCCAAGGAGGGAGATTCCTAGTCAAGCGGCTGGAATGGCGTACCCGAGCACAAGGAGATGAGAAATGAGGTGCGTTTTAGAAACCTTTCCAGATCACACGGTGTACCATCTTCTGGGTTTCTCATGCATGTTTTCGATGTAGGAAGATGCCCTTGAAACTGGAGATCTGGGGCCCATGGGATTGGTACCACGCAGTATTACTTTAAAGGGTCTGCGTTTGCTCACCCAAACTCACCAAACCTCTCAGCCCCAAGAGTGTCCACCCTTATGTCTCCATCAGCTGTGGGTCTAGATATGGTCAATCCAGGTGGCATCACAGCCCCTGAACGAATTTTGTAAGAATTTCTCTCTCTTTGACTGTCTTTGTTTCACGGGTTTTTAAAAGTAATTGATTTTTATAATGGGGTTTAGCTGCTTTTCACTGCTGTGTTTATGCCGCTTTACACCCACTTGACTCACTTAGAGAGGGATATCAATACATATGTTTTAAGATTCTTACTAGTCAGATATGTTCTTGGGCGGTGAATAGGGGGTATTGAGTCCAGTTCACTGAGCAAGGAGTAGGTCTTGTCTATTACATATTGGGTTTATGGAACGGTATCTGAGCTAATTTGACACCCGTGTTTTATGCATCACCCCACCTCACCTTTCCCGTTAAGCAGCCATAGTGTGTTTTCTAAACGTGTGATTCTGTGCCGTTTTGTAATTCAGCTCAAGTATAGCGGTTTTTAAATTCCCTCTATAAGTGACATCTTATGAGAAGTGTGTTTTTCTGTGTGACTTATTTCACTTGGAATTGTCGTACCTAAATCCACTCATCATGCTGCTACTAGCCTTATGACGTTGATTTCATGGCTGAGTGATATTCCATTGTACATAAGGACCACAACTTCTTTATCCATTTTTCTCTTTCCTGGGATATTTAAGGTGTAACGGAGTGGAGGTTCTTGTCAAGAGAGCAGCCCTAAACTTTGGGGTCCCTGTGTCTTGCTGATTTTTAGTTTTCCCAATTTATACGCCCATGAGTGGAAGTGCCCTATGCTGTCTAAGCTGAGTTTTTTAGATGTTTCAGGACACACCGTACACTTCTCCAGAGTGGCTGTTGGCAATTTACATCCCGCCCATCAGCGTAGCAAGTCTCCCGTTTCTCCATGGCCTGTCCTGCATTTCTGGTTTTGACACTTTATTCAGCATGGCCCTTTTGACCGATGGGAAGTGAGACTTCTTTGTAGCGCTGATTTGCCTTTCCAGGTTGCTTGGTTGGCCAAAAAGGGCGTATGCGTTTTTTTCTGAATATATTCAGGAAAAAACGCATACGCCCTTTTTGGCCAAAGGCATGGTTGTCGAGGTTTGGCCGCTTTTCCTGTGCTTTCAAGGCGATTCGAATCTACCTCCTGAAATCTGTTTCCTGCAATTCTGACTTGCTTTCAAATCCTCTTCGTTGCCTTCCCTCAATATATTTGTGGACGAGAGTTATCATTTATAACTCTGCAGGTTTGTGAATTGCAGTGCCCCTGAGCTCCATTTTCCAACTCGCTTTCTTGGGAGCTGGCCGCAAAAGCACTGGATTGCTTCAGGCCCTATTCTGGTTCCGGGCGACAGGCTGAGCCTGTGGTTAATTCTTCTTCCTGATGGGAAAACAGAGTGACCTGTGCCTGTCCCAACACCTAGAGCTAGTCTCTCTTTGGTTCCCCCTCTTTCCGTTCATCCTCAGGACAAATTGCAACATGTACGGAACAGGAGGTGAAAGGTGCTGAGTCTCCAAGGAGGGAGATTGCTAGTCAAGCGGCTGGAATGGCGAACCCGAGCACAAGGAGATGAGAAATGAGGTGCGTTTTAGAAACCTTTCCCGATCACACGGTGTACCATCTTCTGGATTTCTCATGCATGTTTTCGATGTAGGAAGATGCCCTTGCACCTGGAGATTTGGGACCCATGGGATGGGTACGACGCAGTATTACTTTAAAGGGTCTGCATTTGCTCACCCAACCTCACCAAACCTCTCAGCCCCAAGAGTGTCCACCCTTATGTCTCCATCAGCTGTGCGTCTAGATATGGTCAATCCAGGTGGCATCACAGCCCCTGAACGAATTTTGTAAGAATTTCTCTCTCTTTGACTGTCTTTGTTTCACGGGTTTTTAAAAGTAATTGATTTTTATAATGGGGTTTAGCTGCTTTTCACTGCTGTGTTTATGCCGCTTTACACCCACTTGACTCACTTAGAGAGGGATATCAATACATATGTTTTAAGATTCTTACTAGTCAGATATGTTCTTGGGCGGTGAATAGGGGGTATTGGGTCCAGTTCACTGAGCAAGGAGTAGGTCTTGTCTATTACATATTGGGTTTATGGAACGGTATCTGAGCTAATTTGACACCCGTGTTTTATGCATCACCTCACCTCACCTTTCCCGTTAAGCAGCCATAGTGTGTTTTCTAAACGTGTGACTCTGTGCCGTTTTGTAATTCAGCTCAAGTGTAGCGGTTTTTACATTCCCTCTATAAGAGATATGTTATGATAAGTGTCTTTTTCTGTGTGACTTATTTCACTTAGAATCGTCGTACCTAAATCCACTCATCATGCTGCTACTAGCCTTATGACGTTGATTTCATGGCTGAGTGATATTCCATTGTACATAAGGACCACAACTTCTTTATCCATTTTTCTCTTTCCTGGGATATTGAAGGTGTAACGGAGTGGAGGTTCTTGTCAAGAGAGCAGCCCTAAACTTTGGGGTGGCTGTGTCTTGCTGATTTTTAGTTTTCCCAATTTATACGCCCATGAGTGGAAGTGCCCTATGCTCTCTAAGCTGAGTTTTTGTGATGTTTCAGGACACACCGTACACTTCTCCAGAGTGGCTGTTGGCAATTTACATCCCGCCCATCAGCGTAGCAATGCTCCCGTTTCTCCATGGCCTGTCCTGCATTTCTGCTTTTGACACTTTATTCAGCATGGCCCTTTTGACCGATGGGAAGCGAGACTTCTTTGTAGCGCTGATTTGCCTTTCCAGGTTTCTTGGTTGGCCAAAGAGGGCGTATGCGTTTTTCCTGAATATATTCAGGAAAAAACGCATACGCCCTTTTTGGCCAAGGGCATCGTTGTCGAGGTTTGGCCGCTTTTCCTGTGCTTTCAAGGCGATTCGAATCTACCTCCTGAAATCTGTTTCCTGCAATTCTGCCTTGCTTTCAAATCCTCTTCGTTGCCTTCCCTCAATACATTTGTGGACGAGAGTTATCATTTATAACTCTGCATGTTTGTGAATTGCAGTGCCCCTGAGCTCCATTTTCCAACTCGCTTTCTTGGGAGCTGGCCGCAAAAGCGCAGGATTGCTTCAGGCCCTATTCTGGTTCCGGGCGGCAGGCTGAGCCTGTGGTTAATTCTTCTTCCTGATGGGAAAATAGAGTGACCTGTGCCTGTCCCAACACCTAGAGCTAGTCTCTCATTGGTTCCCCCTCTTCCCGTTCATCCTCAGGACAAATTGCAACCTGTACGGAACAGGAGGTGAAAGGTGCTGAGTCTCCAAGGAGGGAGATTGCTATTCAAGCGGCTGGAATGGCGAACCCGAGCACAAGGAGATGAGAAATGAGGTGCGTTTTAGAAACCTTTCCCGATCACACGGTGTACCATCTTCTGGGTTTCTCATGCATGTTTTCGATGTAGGAAGATGCCCTTGAAACTGGAGATTTGGGGCCCATGGGATGGGTACCACGCAGTATTACTTTAACGGGTCTGCGTTTGCTCACCCAACCTCACCAAACCTCTCAGCCCCAAGAGTGTCCACCCTTATGTCTCCATCAGCTGTGGGTCTAGATATGGTCAATCCAGGTGGCATCACAGCCCCTGAACGAATTTTGTAAGAATTTCTCTCTCTTTCACTGTCTTTGTTTCACGGGTTTTTAAAAGTAATTGATTTTTATAATGGTGTTTAGCTGCTTTTCACTGCTGTGTTTATGCCTCTTTACACCCACGTGACTCACTTACAGAGAGATATCAATACAAAGGTTTTAAGATTCTTACTAGTCAGATATGTTCTTGGGCGGTGAATAGGGGGTTTTGAGTCCAGTTCACTGAGCAAGGAGTAGGTCTTGTCTATTACATATTGGGTTTATGGAACGGTATCTGAGCTAATTTGACACCCGTGTTTTATGCATCACACCACCTCACCTTTCCCGTTCAGCAGCCATAGTGTGTTTTCTAAACGTGTGACTCTGTGCCGTTTTGTAATTCAGCTCAAGTGTAGCGGTTTTTACATTCCCTCTATAAGAGATAGCTTATGATAAGTGTCGTTTTCTGTGTGACTTATTTCACTTAGAATCGTCGTACCTAAATCCACTCATCATGCTGCTACTAGCCTTATGACGTTGATTTCATGGCTGAGTGATATTCCATTGTACATAAGGACCACAACTTCTTTACCCATTTTTCTCTTTCCTGGGATATTGAAGGTGTAACGGAGTGGAGGTTCTTGTCAAGAGAGCAGCCCTAAACTTTGGGGTGCCTGTGTCTTGCTGATTTTTAGTTTTCCCAATTTATACGCCCATGAGTGGAAGTGCCCTATGCTCTCTAAGCTGAGTTTTTGTGATGTTTCAGGACACACCGTACACTTCTCCAGAGTGGCTATTGGCAATTTACATCCCGCCCATCAGCGTAGCAAGGCTCCCGTTTCTCCATGGCCTGTCCTGCATTTCTGCTTTTGACACTTTATTCAGCATGGCCCTTTTGACGGATGGAAAGCGAGACTTCTTTGTAGCGCTGATTTGCCTTTCCAGGTTGCTTGGTTGGCCAAAAAGGGCGTATGCGTTTTTTCCTGAATATATTCAGGAAAAAACGCATACGCCCTTTTTGGCCAAGGGCATGGTTGTCGAGGTTTGGCCGCTTTTCCTGTGCTTTCAAGGCGATTCGAATCTACCTCCTGAAATCTGTTTCCTGCAATTCTGCCTTGCTTTCAAATCCTCTTCGTTGCCTTCCCTCAATATATTTGTGGACGAGAGTTATCATTTATAACTCTGCAGGTTTGTGAATTGCAGTGCCCCTGAGCTCCGTTTTTCAACTCGCTTTCTTGGGAGCTGGCCGCAAAAGCGCAGGATTGCTTCAGGCCCTATTCTGGTTCCGGGCGGCAGGCTGAGCCTCTGTTTAATTCTTCTTCCTGATGGGAAAATAGAGTGACCTGTGCCTGTCCCAACACCTAGAGCTAGTCTCACATTGGTTCCCCCTCTTCCCGTTCATCCTGAGGACAAATTGCAACCTGTACGGAACAGGAGGTGAAAGGTGCTGAGTCTCCAAGGAGGGAGATTGCTAGTCAAGCGGCTGGAATGGCGTCCCCGAGCACAAGGAGATGAGAAATGAGGTGCGTTTTAGAAACCTTTCCCGATCACACGGTGTACCATCGTCTGGGTTTCTCTTGCATGTTTTCGATGTAGGAAGATGCCCTTGCGCCTGAAGATCTGGGACCCATGGGATGGGTACCACGCAGTATTACTTTAAAGGGACTGCGTTTGCTCACCCAACCTCACCAAACCTCTCAGCCCCAAGAGTGTCCACCCTAATGTCTCCATCAGCTGTGGGTCTAGATATGGTCAATCCAGGTGGCATCACAGCCCCTGAACGAATTTTGTAAGAATTTCTCTCTCTTTGACTGTCTTTGTTTCACGGGTTTTTAAAAGTAATTGATTTTTATAATGGGGTTTAGCTGCTTTTCACTGCTGTGTTTATGCCGCTTTACACCCACTTGACTCACTTAGAGAGAGATATCATTACATAGGTTTTAAGATTCTTACTAGTCAGATATGTTCTTGGGTGGTGAATAGGGGGTATTGAGTCCAGTTCACTGAGCAAGGAGTAGGTCTTGTCTATTACATATTGGGTTTATGGAACGGTATCTGAGCTAATTTGACACCCGTGTTTTATGCATCACCCCACCTCACCTTTCCCGTTAAGCAGCCATAGTGTGTTTTCTAAACGTGTGATTCTGTGCCGTTTTGTAATTCAGCTCAAGTATAGCGGTTTTCAAATTCCCTCTATAAGTGACATCTTATGAGAAGTGTCTTTTTCTGTGTGACTTATTTCACTTGGAATTGTCGTACCTAAATCCACTCATCATGCTGCTACTAGCCTTATGACGTTGATTTCATGGCTGAGTGATATTCCATTGTACATAAGGACCACAACTTCTTTATCCATTTTTCTCTTTCCTGGGATATTTAAGGTGTAACGGAGTGGAGGTTCTTGTCAAGAGAGCAGCCCTAAACTTTGGGGTCCCTGTGTCTTGCTGATTTTTAGTTTTCCCAATTTATACGCCCATGAGTGGAAGTGCCCTATGCTGTCTAAGCTGAGTTTTTTAGATGTTTCAGGACACACCGTACACTTCTCCAGAGTGGCTGTTGGCAATTTACATCCCGCCCATCAGCGTAGCAAGGCTCCCGTTTCTCCATGGCCTGTCCTGCATTTCTGGTTTTGACACTTTATTCAGCATGGCCCTTTTGACCGATGGGAAGCGAGACTTCTTTGTAGCGCTGATTTGCCTTTCCAGGTTGCTTGGTTGGCCAAAAAGGGCGTATGCGTTTTTTTCTGAATATATTCAGGAAAAAACGCATACGCCCTTTTTGGCCAAGGGCATGGTTGTCGAGGTTTGGCCGCTTTTCCTGTGCTTTCAAGGCGATTCGAATCTACCTCCTGAAATCTGTTTCCTGCAATTCTGACTTGCTTTCAAATCCTCTTCGTTGCCTTCCCTCAATATATTTGTGGACGAGAGTTATCATTTATAACTCTGCAGGTTTGTGAATTGCAGTGCCCCTGAGCTCCATTTTCCAACTCGCTTTCTTCGGAGGTGGCCGCAAAAGCACAGGATTGCTTCAGGCCCTATTCTGGTTCCGGGCGGCAGGCTGAGCCTGTGGTTAATTCTTCTTCCTGATGGGAAAATAGAGTGACCTGTGCCTGTCCCAACACCTAGAGCTAGTCTCTCTTTGGTTCCCCCTCTTCCCGTTCATCCTCAGGACAAATTGCAACCTGTACGGAACAGGAGGTGAAAGGTGCTGAGTCTCCAAGGAGGGAGATTGCTAGTCAAGCGGCTGGAATGGCGAACCCGAGCACAAGGAGATGAGAAATGAGGTGCGTTTTAGAAACCTTTCCCGATCACACGGTGTACCATCTTCTGGGTTTCTCATGCATGTTTTCGATGTAGGAAGATGCCCTTGAAACTGGAGATTTGGGACCCATGGGATGGGTACGACGCAGTATTACTTTAAAGGGTCTGCGTTTGCTCACCCAACCTCACCAAAACTCTCAGCCCCAAGAGTGTCCACCCTTATGTCTCCATCAGCTGTGGGTCTAGATATGGTCAATCCAGGTGGCATCACAGCCCCTGAACGAATTTTGTAAGAATTTCTCTCTCTTTGACTGTCTTTGTTTCACGGGTTTTTAAAAGTAATTGATTTTTATAATGGGGTTTAGCTGCTTTTCACTGCTGTGTTTATGCCGCTTTACACCCACTTGACTCACTTAGAGAGAGATATCATTACATAGGTTTTAAGATTCTTACTAGTCAGATATGTTCTTGGGTGTTGAATAGGGGGTGTTGAGTCCAGTTCACTGAGCAAGGAGTAGGTCTTGTCTATTACATATTGGGTTTATGGAACGGTATCTGAGCTAATTTGAAACCCGTGTTTTATGCATCACCCCACCTCACCTTTCCCGTTAAGCAGCCATAGTGTGTTTTCTAAACGTGTGACTCTGTGCCGTTTTGTAATTCAGCTCAAGTATAGCGGTTTTTACATTCCCTCTATAAGAGATATCTTATGACAAGTGTCTTTTTCTGTGTGACTTATTTCACTTGGAATTGTCGTACCTAAATCCACTCATCATGCTGCTACTAGCCTTATGACGTTGATTTCATGGCTGAGTGATATTCCATTGTACATAAGGACCACAACTTCTTTATCCATTTTTCTCTTTCCTGGGATATTTAAGGTGTAACGGAGTGGAGGTTCTTGTCAAGAGAGCAGCCCTAAACTTTGGGGTCCCTGTGTCTTGCTGATTTTTAGTTTTCCCAATTTATACGCCCATGAGTGGAAGTGCCCTATGCTCTCTAAGCTGAGTTTTTTAGATGTTTCAGGACACACCGTACACTTCTCCAGAGTGGCTGTTGGCAATTTACATCCCGCCCATCAGCGTAGCAAGGCTCCCGTTTCTCCATGGCCTGTCCTGCATTTCTGGTTTTGACACTTTATTCAGCATGGCCCTTTTGACCGATGGGAAGCGAGACTTATTTGTAGCGCTGATTTTCCTTTCCAGTTTGCTTGGTTGGCCAAAAAGGGCGTATGCGTTTTTTCCTGAATATATTCAGGAAAAAACGCATACGCCCTTTTTGGCCAAGGGCATCGTTGTCGAGGTTTGGCCGCTTTTCCTGTGCTTTCAAGGCGATTCGAATCTACCTCCTGAAATCTGTTTCCTGCAATTCTGCCTTGCTTTCAAATCCTCTTCGTTGCCTTCCCTCAATATATTTGTGGACGAGAGTTATCATTTATAACTCTGCAGGTTTGTGAATTGCAGTGCCCCTGAGCTGCATTTTCAAACTCGCTTTCTTGGGAGCTGGCCGCAAAAGCGCAGGATTGCTTCAGGCCCTATTCTGGTTCCGGGCGGCAGGCTGAGCCTGTGGTTAATTCTTTTTCCTGATGGGAAAATAGAGTGGCCTGTGCCTGTCCCAACACCTAGAGCTAGTCTCTCATTGGTTCCCCCTCTTCCCGTTCATCCTCAGGACAAATTGCAACCTGTACGGAACAGGAGGTGAAAGGTGCTGAGTCTCCAAGGAGGGAGATTGCTAGTCAAGCGGCTGGAATGGCGTACCCGAGCACAAGGAGATGAGAAATGAGGTGCGTTTTAGAAACCTTTCCCGATCACACGGTGTACCATCTTCTGGGTTTCTCTTGCATGTTTTCGATGTAGGAAGATGCCCTTGCACCTGGAGATTTGGGACCCATGGGATGGGTACCACGCAGTATTACTTTAAAAGGTCTGCGTTTGCTCACCCAACCTCACCAAACCTCTCAGCCCCAAGAGTGTCCACCCTTATGTCTCCATCAGCTGTGGGTCTAGATATGGTCAATCCAGGTGGCATCACAGCCCCTGAACGAATTTTGTAAGAATTTCTCTCTCTTTCACTGTCTTTGTTTCACGGGTTTTTAGAAGTAATTGATTTTTATAAAGGGGTTTAGCTGCTTTTCACTGCCGTGTTTATGCCTCTTTGCACCCAGGTGACTCACTTACAGAGAGATATCAATACATAGGTTTTAATATTCTTACTAGTCAGATATGTTCTTGGGCGGTGAATAGGGGGTATTGAGTCCAGTTCACTGAGCAAGGAGTAGGTCTTGTCTATTACATATTGGGTTTATGGAACGGTATCTGAGCTAATTTGACACCCGTGTTTTATGCATCACCCCACCTCACCTTTCCCGTTAAACAGCCATAGTGTGTTTTCTAAACGTGTGACTCTGTGCCTTTTTGTAATTCAGCTCAAGTGTAGCGGTTTTTACATTCCCTCTATAAGAGATATCTTATGATAAGTTTTTTTTTCTGTGTGACTTATTTCACTTAGAATCGTCGTACCTAAATCCACTCATCATGCTGCTACTAGCCTTATGACGTTGATTTCATGGCTGAGTGATATTCCATTGTACATAAGGACCACAACTTCTTTATCCATTTTTCTCTTTCCTGGGATATTGAAGGTGTAACGGAGTGGAGGTTCTTGTCAAGAGAGCAGCCCTAAACTTTGGGGTGCCTGTGTCCTGCTGATTTTTAGTTTTCCCAATTTATATGCCCATGAGTGGAAGTGCCCTATGCTCTCTAAGCTGAGTTTTTTAGATGTTTCAGCACACACCGTACACTTCTCCAGAGTGGCTGTTGGCAATTTACATCCCGCCCATCAGCTTAGCAAGGCTCCCGTTTCTCCATGGCCTGTCCTGCATTTCTGGTTTTGACACTTTATTCAGCATGGCCCTTTTGACCGATGGGAAGCGAGGCTTCTTTGTAGCGCTGATTTGCCTTTCCAGGTTGCTTGGTTGGCCAAAAAGGGCGTATGCGTTTTTTCCTGAATATATTCAGGAAAAAACGCATACGCCCTTTTTGGCCAAGGGCATCGTTGTCGAGGTTTGGCCGCTTTTCCTGTGCTTTCAAGGCGATTCGAATCTACCTCCTGAAATCTGTTTCCTACAATTCTGCCTTGCTTTCAAATCCTCTTCGTTGCCTTCCCTCAATATATTTGTGGACGAGAGTTATCATTTATAACTCTGCAGGTTTGTGAATTGCAGTGCCCCTGAGCTCCGTTTTTCAACTCGCTTTCTTGGGAGCTGGCCGCAAACGCGCAGGATTGCTTCAGGCCCTATTCTGGTTCCGGGCGGCAGGCTGAGCCTGTGGTTAATTCTTCTTCCTGATGGGAAAATAGAGTGACCTGTGCCTGTCCCAACACCTAGAGCTAGTCTCTCATTGGTTCCCCCTCTTCCCGTTCATCCTCAGGACAAATTGCAACCTGTACGGAACAGGAGGTGAAAGGTGCTGAGTCTCCAAGGAGGGAGATTCCTAGTCAAGCGGCTGGAATGGCGTACCCGAGCACAAGGAGATGAGAAATGAGGTGCGTTTTAGAAACCTTTCCAGATCACACGGTGTACCATCTTCTGGGTTTCTCATGCATGTTTTCGATGTAGGAAGATGCCCTTGAAACTGGAGATCTGGGGCCCATGGGATTGGTACCACGCAGTATTACTTTAAAGGGTCTGCGTTTGCTCACCCAAACTCACCAAACCTCTCAGCCCCAAGAGTGTCCACCCTTATGTCTCCATCAGCTGTGGGTCTAGATATGGTCAATCCAGGTGGCATCACAGCCCCTGAACGAATTTTGTAAGAATTTCTCTCTCTTTGACTGTCTTTGTTTCACGGGTTTTTAAAAGTAATTGATTTTTATAATGGGGTTTAGCTGCTTTTCACTGCTGTGTTTATGCCGCTTTACACCCACTTGACTCACTTAGAGAGGGATATCAATACATATGTTTTAAGATTCTTACTAGTCAGATATGTTCTTGGGCGGTGAATAGGGGGTATTGAGTCCAGTTCACTGAGCAAGGAGTAGGTCTTGTCTATTACATATTGGGTTTATGGAACGGTATCTGAGCTAATTTGACACCCGTGTTTTATGCATCACCCCACCTCACCTTTCCCGTTAAGCAGCCATAGTGTGTTTTCTAAACGTGTGATTCTGTGCCGTTTTGTAATTCAGCTCAAGTATAGCGGTTTTTAAATTCCCTCTATAAGTGACATCTTATGAGAAGTGTGTTTTTCTGTGTGACTTATTTCACTTGGAATTGTCGTACCTAAATCCACTCATCATGCCTCTACTAGCCTTATGACGTTGATTTCATGGCTGAGTGATATTCCATTGTACATAAGGACCACAACTTCTTTATCCATTTTTCTCTTTCCTGGGATATTTAAGGTGTAACGGAGTGGAGGTTCTTGTCAAGAGAGCAGCCCTAAACTTTGGGGTCCCTGTGTCTTGCTGATTTTTAGTTTTCCCAATTTATACGCCCATGAGTGGAAGTGCCCTATGCTGTCTAAGCTGAGTTTTTTAGATGTTTCAGGACACACCGTACACTTCTCCAGAGTGGCTGTTGGCAATTCACATCCCGCCCATCAGCGTAGCAAGTCTCCCGTTTCTCCATGGCCTGTCCTGCATTTCTGGTTTTGACACTTTATTCAGCATGGCCCTTTTGACCGATGGGAAGCGAGACTTCTTTGTAGCGCTGATTTGCCTTTCCAGGTTGCTTGGTTGGCCAAAAAGGGCGTATGCGTTTTTTTCTGAATATATTCAGGAAAAAACGCATACGCCCTTTTTGGCCAAGGGCATGGTTGTCGAGGTTTGGCCGCTTTTCCTGTGCTTTCAAGGCGATTCGAATCTACCTCCTGAAATCTGTTTCCTGCAATTCTGACTTGCTTTCAAATCCTCTTCGTTGCCTTCCCTCAATATATTTGTGGACGAGAGTTATCATTTATAACTCTGCAGGTTTGTGAATTGCAGTGCCCCTGAGCTCCATTTTCCAACTCGCTTTCTTGGGAGCTGGCCGCAAAAGCACTGGATTGCTTCAGGCCCTATTCTGGTTCCGGGCGACAGGCTGAGCCTGTGGTTAATTCTTCTTCCTGATGGGAAAATAGAGTGACCTGTGCCTGTCCCAACACCTAGAGCTAGTCTCTCTTTGGTTCCCCCTCTTTCCGTTCATCCTCAGGACAAATTGCAACATGTACGGAACAGGAGGTGAAAGGTGCTGAGTCTCCAAGGAGGGAGATTGCTAGTCAAGCGGCTGGAATGGCGAACCCGAGCACAAGGAGATGAGAAATGAGGTGCGTTTTAGAAACCTTTCCCGATCACACGGTGTACCATCTTCTGGGTTTCTCATGCATGTTTTCGATGTAGGAAGATGCCCTTGCACCTGGAGATTCGGGACCCATGGGATGGGTACGACGCAGTATTACTTTAAAGGGTCTGCATTTGCTCACCCAACCTCACCAAACCTCTCAGCCCCAAGAGTGTCCACCCTTATGTCTCCATCAGCTGTGCGTCTAGATATGGTCAATCCAGGTGGCATCACAGCCCCTGAACGAATTTTGTAAGAATTTCTCTCTCTTTGACTGTCTTTGTTTCACGGGTTTTTAAAAGTAATTGATTTTTATAATGGGGTTTAGCTGCTTTTCACTGCTGTGTTTATGCCGCTTTACACCCACTTGACTCACTTAGAGAGAGATATCATTACATAGGTTTTAAGATTCTTACTAGTCAGATATGTTCTTGGGTGGTGAATAGGGGGTATTGAGTCCAGTTCACTGAGCAAGGAGTAGGTCTTGTCTATTACATATTGGGTTTATGGAACGGTATCTGAGCTAATTTGACACCCGTGTTTTATGCATCACCTCACCTCACCTTTCCCGTTAAGCAGCCATAGTGTGTTTTCTAAACGTGTGACTCTGTGCCGTTTTGTAATTCAGCTCAAGTGTAGCGGTTTTTACATTCCCTCTATAAGAGATATCTTATGATAAGTGTCTTTTTCTGTGTGACTTATTTCACTTAGAATCGTCGTACCTAAATCCACTCATCATGCTGCTACTAGCCTTATGACGTTGATTTCATGGCTGAGTGATATTCCATTGTACATAAGGACCACAACTTCTTTATCCATTTTTCTCTTTCCTGGGATATTGAAGGTGTAACGGAGTGGAGGTTCTTGTCAAGAGAGCAGCCCTAAACTTTGGGGTGGCTGTGTCTTGCTGATTTTTAGTTTTCCCAATTTATACGCCCATGAGTGGAAGTGCCCTATGCTCTCTAAGCTGAGTTTTTGTGATGTTTCAGGACACACCGTACACTTCTCCAGAGTGGCTGTTGGCAATTTACATCCCGCCCATCAGCGTAGCAATGCTCCCGTTTCTCCATGGCCTGTCCTGCATTTCTGCTTTTGACACTTTATTCAGCATGGCCCTTTTGACCGATGGGAAGCGAGACTTCTTTGTAGCGCTGATTTGCCTTTCCAGGTTTCTTGGTTGGCCAAAGAGGGCGTATGCGTTTTTCCTGAATATATTCAGGAAAAAACGCATACGCCCTTTTTGGCCAAGGGCATCGTTGTCGAGGTTTGGCCGCTTTTCCTGTGCTTTCAAGGCGATTCGAATCTACCTCCTGAAATCTGTTTCCTGCAATTCTGCCTTGCTTTCAAATCCTCTTCGTTGCCTTCCCTCAATACATTTGTGGACGAGAGTTATCATTTATAACTCTGCATGTTTGTGAATTGCAGTGCCCCTGAGCTCCATTTTCCAACTCGCTTTCTTGGGAGCTGGCCGCAAAAGCGCAGGATTGCTTCAGGCCCTATTCTGGTTCCGGGCGGCAGGCTGAGCCTGTGGTTAATTCTTCTTCCTGATGGGAAAATAGAGTGACCTGTGCCTGTCCCAACACCTAGAGCTAGTCTCTCATTGGTTCCCCCTCTTCCCGTTCATCCTCAGGACAAATTGCAACCTGTACGGAACAGGAGGTGAAAGGTGCTGAGTCTCCAAGGAGGGAGATTGCTATTCAAGCGGCTGGAATGGCGAACCCGAGCACAAGGAGATGAGAAATGAGGTGCGTTTTAGAAACCTTTCCCGATCACACGGTGTACCATCTTCTGGGTTTCTCATGCATGTTTTCGATGTAGGAAGATGCCCTTGAAACTGGAGATTTGGGGCCCATGGGATGGGTACCACGCAGTATTACTTTAACGGGTCTGCGTTTGCTCACCCAACCTCACCAAACCTCTCAGCCCCAAGAGTGTCCACCCTTATGTCTCCATCAGCTGTGGGTCTAGATATGGTCAATCCAGGTGGCATCACAGCCCCTGAACGAATTTTGTAAGAATTTCTCTCTCTTTCACTGTCTTTGTTTCACGGGTTTTTAAAAGTAATTGATTTTTATAATGGTGTTTAGCTGCTTTTCACTGCTGTGTTTATGCCTCTTTACACCCACGTGACTCACTTACAGAGAGATATCAATACATAGGTTTTAAGATTCTTACTAGTCAGATATGTTCTTGGGCGGTGAATAGGGGGTATTGAGTCCAGTTCACTGAGCAAGGAGTAGGTCTTGTCTATTACATATTGGGTTTATGGAACGGTATCTGAGCTAATTTGACACCCGTGTTTTATGCATCACACCACCTCACCTTTCCCGTTCAGCAGCCATAGTGTGTTTTCTAAACGTGTGACTCTGTGCCGTTTTGTAATTCAGCTCAAGTGTAGCGGTTTTTACATTCCCTCTATAAGAGATAGCTTATGATAAGTGTCGTTTTCTGTGTGACTTATTTCACTTAGAATCGTCGTACCTAAATCCACTCATCATGCTTCTACTAGCCTTATGACGTTGATTTCATGGCTGAGTGATATTCCATTGTACATAAGGACCACAACTTCTTTACCCATTTTTCTCTTTCCTGGGATATTGAAGGTGTAACGGAGTGGAGGTTCTTGTCAAGAGAGCAGCCCTAAACTTTGGGGTGCCTGTGTCTTGCTGATTTTTAGTTTTCCCAATTTATACGCCCATGAGTGGAAGTGCCCTATGCTCTCTAAGCTGAGTTTTTGTGATGTTTCAGGACACACCGTACACTTCTCCAGAGTGGCTATTGGCAATTTACATCCCGCCCATCAGCGTAGCAAGGCTCCCGTTTCTCCATGGCCTGTCCTGCATTTCTGCTTTTGACACTTTATTCAGCATGGCCCTTTTGACGGATGGGAAGCGAGACTTCTTTGTAGCGCTGATTTGCCTTTCCAGGTTGCTTGGTTGGCCAAAAAGGGCGTATGCGTTTTTTCCTGAATATATTCAGGAAAAAACGCATACGCCCTTTTTGGCCAAGGGCATGGTTGTCGAGGTTTGGCCGCTTTTCCTGTGCTTTCAAGGCGATTCGAATCTACCTCCTGAAATCTGTTTCCTGCAATTCTGCCTTGCTTTCAAATCCTCTTCGTTGCCTTCCCTCAATATATTTGTGGACGAGAGTTATCATTTATAACTCTGCAGGTTTGTGAATTGCAGTGCCCCTGAGCTCCGTTTTTCAACTCGCTTTCTTGGGAGCTGGCCGCAAAAGCGCAGGATTGCTTCAGGCCCTATTCTGGTTCCGGGCGGCAGGCTGAGCCTGTGTTTAATTCTTCTTCCTGATGGGAAAATAGAGTGACCTGTGCCTGTCCCAACACCTAGAGCTAGTCTCACATTGGTTCCCCCTCTTCCCGTTCATCCTGAGGACAAATTGCAACCTGTACGGAACAGGAGGTGAAAGGTGCTGAGTCTCCAAGGAGGGAGATTGCTAGTCAAGCGGCTGGAATGGCGTCCCCGAGCACAAGGAGATGAGAAATGAGGTGCGTTTTAGAAACCTTTCCCGATCACACGGTGTACCATCGTCTGGGTTTCTCTTGCATGTTTTCGATGTAGGAAGATGCCCTTGCGCCTGAAGATCTGGGACCCATGTGATGGGTACCACGCAGTATTACTTTAAAGGGACTGCGTTTGCTCACCCAACCTCACCAAACCTCTCAGCCCCAAGAGTGTCCACCCTTATGTCTCCATCAGCTGTGGGTCTAGATATGGTCAATCCAGGTGGCATCACAGCCCCTGAACGAATTTTGTAAGAATTTCTCTCTCTTTCACTGTATTTGTTTCACGGGTTTTTAAAAGTAATTGATTTTTATAATGGGGTTTAGCTGCTTTTCACTGCTGTGTTTATGCCTCTTTACACCCAGGTGACTCACTTACAGAGAGATATCAATACATAGGTTTTAAGATTCTTACTAGTCAGATATGTTCTTGGGCGGTGAATAGGGGGTATTGAGTCCAGTTCACTGAGCAAGGAGTACGTCTGGTCTATTACATATTGGGTTTATGGAACGGTATCTGAGCTAATTTGACACCCGTGTTTTATGCATCACCTCACCTCACCTTTCCCGTTAAGCAGCCATAGTGTGTTTTCTAAACGTGTGACTCTGTGCCGTTTTGTAATTCAGCTCAAGTGTAGCGGTTTTTACATTCCCTCTATAAGAGATATCTTATGATAAGTGTCTTTTTCTGTGTGACTTATTTCACTTAGAATCGTCGTACCTAAATCCACTCATCATGCTGCTACTAGCCTTATGACGTTGATTTCATGGCTGAGTGATATTCCATTGTACATAAGGACCACAACTTCTTTATCCATTTTTCTCTTTCCTGGGATATTGAAGGTGTAACGGAGTGGAGGTTCTTGTCAAGAGAGCAGCCCTAAACTTTGGGGTGGCTGTGTCTTGCTGATTTTTAGTTTTCCCAATTTATACGCCCATGAGTGGAAGTGCCCTATGCTCTCTAAGCTGAGTTTTTGTGATGTTTCAGGACACACCGTACACTTCTCCAGAGTGGCTGTTGGCAATTTACATCCCGCCCATCAGCGTAGCAATGCTCCCGTTTCTCCATGGCCTGTCCTGCATTTCTGCTTTTGACACTTTATTCAGCATGGCCCTTTTGACCGATGGGAAGCGAGACTTCTTTGTAGCGCTGATTTGCCTTTCCAGGTTTCTTGGTTGGCCAAAGAGGGCGTATGCGTTTTTCCTGAATATATTCAGGAAAAAACGCATACGCCCTCTTTGGCCAAGGGCATGGTTGTCGAGGTTTGGCCGCTTTTCCTGTGCTTTCAAGGCGATTCGAATCTACCTCCTGAAATCTGTTTCCTACAATTCTGCCTTGCTTTCAAATCCTCTTCGTTGCCTTCCCTCAATATATTTGTGGACGAGAGTTATCATTTATAACTCTGCAGGTTTGTGAATTGCAGTGCCCCTGAGCTCCGTTTTTCAACTCGCTTTCTTGGGAGCTGGCCGCAAACGCGCAGGATTGCTTCAGGCCCTATTCTGGTTCCGGGCGGCAGGCTGAGCCTGTGGTTAATTCTTCTTCCTGATGGGAAAATAGAGTGACCTGTGCCTGTCCCAACACCTAGAGCTAGTCTCTCATTGGTTCCCCCTCTTCCCGTTCATCCTCAGGACAAATTGCAACCTGTACGGAACAGGAGGTGAAAGGTGCTGAGTCTCCAAGGAGGGAGATTCCTAGTCAAGCGGCTGGAATGGCGTACCCGAGCACAAGGAGATGAGAAATGAGGTGCGTTTTAGAAACCTTTCCCGATCACACGGTGTACCATCTTCTGGGTTTCTCATGCATGTTTTCGATGTAGGAAGATGCCCTTGAAACTGGAGATCTGGGGCCCATGGGATTGGTACCACGCAGTATTACTTTAAAGGGTCTGCGTTTGCTCACCCAAACTCACCAAACCTCTCAGCCCCAAGAGTGTCCACCCTTATGTCTCCATCAGCTGTGGGTCTAGATATGGTCAATCCAGGTGGCATCACAGCCCCTGAACGAATTTTGTAAGAATTTCTCTCTCTTTGACTGTCTTTGTTTCACGGGTTTTTAAAAGTAATTGATTTTTATAATGGGGTTTAGCTGCTTTTCACTGCTGTGTTTATGCCGCTTTACACCCACTTGACTCACTTAGAGAGGGATATCAATACATATGTTTTAAGATTCTTACTAGTCAGATATGTTCTTGGGCGGTGAATAGGGGGTATTGAGTCCAGTTCACTGAGCAAGGAGTAGGTCTTGTCTATTACATATTGGGTTTATGGAACGGTATCTGAGCTAATTTGACACCCGTGTTTTATGCATCACCCCACCTCACCTTTCCCGTTAAGCAGCCATAGTGTGTTTTCTAAACGTGTGATTCTGTGCCGTTTTGTAATTCAGCTCAAGTATAGCGGTTTTTAAATTCCCTCTATAAGTGACATCTTATGAGAAGTGTGTTTTTCTGTGTGACTTATTTCACTTGGAATTGTCGTACCTAAATCCACTCATCATGCTGCTACTAGCCTTATGACGTTGATTTCATGGCTGAGTGATATTCCATTGTACATAAGGACCACAACTTCTTTATCCATTTTTCTCTTTCCTGGGATATTTAAGGTGTAACGGAGTGGAGGTTCTTGTCAAGAGAGCAGCCCTAAACTTTGGGGTCCCTGTGTCTTGCTGATTTTTAGTTTTCCCAATTTATACGCCCATGAGTGGAAGTGCCCTATGCTGTCTAAGCTGAGTTTTTTAGATGTTTCAGGACACACCGTACACTTCTCCAGAGTGGCTGTTGGCAATTCACATCCCGCCCATCAGCGTAGCAAGTCTCCCGTTTCTCCATGGCCTGTCCTGCATTTCTGGTTTTGACACTTTATTCAGCATGGCCCTTTTGACCGATGGGAAGCGAGACTTCTTTGTAGCGCTGATTTGCCTTTCCAGGTTGCTTGGTTGGCCAAAAAGGGCGTATGCGTTTTTTTCTGAATATATTCAGGAAAAAACGCATACGCCCTTTTTGGCCAAGGGCATGGTTGTCGAGGTTTGGCCGCTTTTCCTGTGCTTTCAAGGCGATTCGAATCTACCTCCTGAAATCTGTTTCCTGCAATTCTGACTTGCTTTCAAATCCTCTTCGTTGCCTTCCCTCAATATATTTGTGGACGAGAGTTATCATTTATAACTCTGCAGGTTTGTGAATTGCAGTGCCCCTGAGCTCCATTTTCCAACTCGCTTTCTTGGGAGCTGGCCGCAAAAGCGCAGGATTGCTTCAGGCCCTATTCTGGTTCCGGGCGACAGGCTGAGCCTGTGGTTAATTCTTCTTCCTGATGGGAAAATAGAGTGACCTGTGCCTGTCCCAACACCTAGAGCTAGTCTCTCTTTGGTTCCCCCTCTTTCCGTTCATCCTCAGGACAAATTGCAACATGTACGGAACAGGAGGTGAAAGGTGCTGAGTCTCCAAGGAGGGAGATTGCTAGTCAAGCGGCTGGAATGGCGAACCCGAGCACAAGGAGATGAGAAATGAGGTGCGTTTTAGAAACCTTTCCCGATCACACGGTGTACCATCTTCTGGGTTTCTCATGCATGTTTTCGATGTAGGAAGATGCCCTTGCACCTGGAGATTTGGGACCCATGGGATGGGTACGACGCAGTATTACTTTAAAGGGTCTGCATTTGCTCACCCAACCTCACCAAACCTCTCAGCCCCAAGAGTGTCCACCCTTATGTCTCCATCAGCTGTGCGTCTAGATATGGTCAATCCAGGTGGCATCACAGCCCCTGAACGAATTTTGTAAGAATTTCTCTCTCTTTGACTGTCTTTGTTTCACGGGTTTTTAAAAGTAATTGATTTTTATAATGGGGTTTAGCTGCTTTTCACTGCTGTGTTTATGCCGCTTTACACCCACTTGACTCACTTAGAGAGAGATATCATTACATAGGTTTTAAGATTCTTACTAGTCAGATATGTTCTTGGGTTGTGAATAGGGGGTATTGAGTCCAGTTCACTGAGCAAGGAGTAGGTCTTGTCTATTACATATTGGGTTTATGGAACGGTATCTGAGCTAATTTGACACCCGTGTTTTATGCATCACCTCACCTCACCTTTCCCGTTAAGCAGCCATAGTGTGTTTTCTAAACGTGTGACTCTGTGCCGTTTTGTAATTCAGCTCAAGTGTAGCGGTTTTTACATTCCCTCTATAAGAGATATCTTATGATAAGTGTCTTTTTCTGTGTGACTTATTTCACTTAGAATCGTCGTACCTAAATCCACTCATCATGCTGCTACTAGCCTTATGACGTTGATTTCATGGCTGAGTGATATTCCATTGTACATAAGGACCACAACTTCTTTATCCATTTTTCTCTTTCCTGGGATATTGAAGGTGTAACGGAGTGGAGGTTCTTGTCAAGAGAGCAGCCCTAAACTTTGGGGTGGCTGTGTCTTGCTGATTTTTAGTTTTCCCAATTTATACGCCCATGAGTGGAAGTGCCCTATGCTCTCTAAGCTGAGTTTTTGTGATGTTTCAGGACACACCGTACACTTCTCCAGAGTGGCTGTTGGCAATTTACATCCCGCCCATCAGCGTAGCAATGCTCCCGTTTCTCCATGGCCTGTCCTGCATTTCTGCTTTTGACACTTTATTCAGCATGGCCCTTTTGACCGATGGGAAGCGAGACTTCTTTGTAGCGCTGATTTGCCTTTCCAGGTTTCTTGGTTGGCCAAAGAGGGCGTATGCGTTTTTCCTGAATATATTCAGGAAAAAACGCATACGCCCTTTTTGGCCAAGGGCATCGTTGTCGAGGTTTGGCCGCTTTTCCTGTGCTTTCAAGGCGATTCGAATCTACCTCCTGAAATCTGTTTCCTGCAATTCTGCCTTGCTTTCAAATCCTCTTCGTTGCCTTCCCTCAATACATTTGTGGACGAGAGTTATCATTTATAACTCTGCATGTTTGTGAATTGCAGTGCCCCTGAGCTCCATTTTCCAACTCGCTTTCTTGGGAGCTGGCCGCAAAAGCGCAGGATTGCTTCAGGCCCTATTCTGGTTCCGGGCGGCAGGCTGAGCCTGTGTTTAATTCTTCTTCCTGATGGGAAAATAGAGTGACCTGTGCCTGTCCCAACACCTAGAGCTAGTCTCACATTGGTTCCCCCTCTTCCCGTTCATCCTGAGGACAAATTGCAACCTGTACGGAACAGGAGGTGAAAGGTGCTGAGTCTCCAAGGAGGGAGATTGCTAGTCAAGCGGCTGGAATGGCGTCCCCGAGCACAAGGAGATGAGAAATGAGGTGCGTTTTAGAAACCTTTCCCGATCACACGGTGTACCATCGTCTGGGTTTCTCTTGCATGTTTTCGATGTAGGAAGATGCCCTTGCGCCTGAAGATCTGGGACCCATGTGATGGGTACCACGCAGTATTACTTTAAAGGGACTGCGTTTGCTCACCCAACCTCACCAAACCTCTCAGCCCCAAGAGTGTCCACCCTTATGTCTCCATCAGCTGTGGGTCTAGATATGGTCAATCCAGGTGGCATCACAGCCCCTGAACGAATTTTGTAAGAATTTCTCTCTCTTTCACTGTATTTGTTTCACGGGTTTTTAAAAGTAATTGATTTTTATAATGGGGTTTAGCTGCTTTTCACTGCTGTGTTTATGCCTCTTTACACCCAGGTGACTCACTTACAGAGAGATATCAATACATAGGTTTTAAGATTCTTACTAGTCAGATATGTTCTTGGGCGGTGAATAGGGGGTATTGAGTCCAGTTCACTGAGCAAGGAGTACGTCTGGTCTATTACATATTGGGTTTATGGAACGGTATCTGAGCTAATTTGACACCCGTGTTTTATGCATCACCTCACCTCACCTTTCCCGTTAAGCAGCCATAGTGTGTTTTCTAAACGTGTGACTCTGTGCCGTTTTGTAATTCAGCTCAAGTGTAGCGGTTTTTACATTCCCTCTATAAGAGATATCTTATGATAAGTGTCTTTTTCTGTGTGACTTATTTCACTTAGAATCGTCGTACCTAAATCCACTCATCATGCTGCTACTAGCCTTATGACGTTGATTTCATGGCTGAGTGATATTCCATTGTACATAAGGACCACAACTTCTTTATCCATTTTTCTCTTTCCTGGGATATTGAAGGTGTAACGGAGTGGAGGTTCTTGTCAAGAGAGCAGCCCTAAACTTTGGGGTGGCTGTGTCTTGCTGATTTTTAGTTTTCCCAATTTATACGCCCATGAGTGGAAGTGCCCTATGCTCTCTAAGCTGAGTTTTTGTGATGTTTCAGGACACACCGTACACTTCTCCAGAGTGGCTGTTGGCAATTTACATCCCGCCCATCAGCGTAGCAATGCTCCCGTTTCTCCATGGCCTGTCCTGCATTTCTGCTTTTGACACTTTATTCAGCATGGCCCTTTTGACCGATGGGAAGCGAGACTTCTTTGTAGCGCTGATTTGCCTTTCCAGGTTTCTTGGTTGGCCAAAGAGGGCGTATGCGTTTTTCCTGAATATATTCAGGAAAAAACGCATACGCCCTCTTTGGCCAAGGGCATGGTTGTCGAGGTTTGGCCGCTTTTCCTGTGCTTTCAAGGCGATTCGAATCTACCTCCTGAAATCTGTTTCCTACAATTCTGCCTTGCTTTCAAATCCTCTTCGTTGCCTTCCCTCAATATATTTGTGGACGAGAGTTATCATTTATAACTCTGCAGGTTTGTGAATTGCAGTGCCCCTGAGCTCCGTTTTTCAACTCGCTTTCTTGGGAGCTGGCCGCAAACGCGCAGGATTGCTTCAGGCCCTATTCTGGTTCCGGGCGGCAGGCTGAGCCTGTGGTTAATTCTTCTTCCTGATGGGAAAATAGAGTGACCTGTGCCTGTCCCAACACCTAGAGCTAGTCTCTCATTGGTTCCCCCTCTTCCCGTTCATCCTCAGGACAAATTGCAACCTGTACGGAACAGGAGGTGAAAGGTGCTGAGTCTCCAAGGAGGGAGATTCCTAGTCAAGCGGCTGGAATGGCGTACCCGAGCACAAGGAGATGAGAAATGAGGTGCGTTTTAGAAACCTTTCCCGATCACACGGTGTACCATCTTCTGGGTTTCTCATGCATGTTTTCGATGTAGGAAGATGCCCTTGAAACTGGAGATCTGGGGCCCATGGGATTGGTACCACGCAGTATTACTTTAAAGGGTCTGCGTTTGCTCACCCAAACTCACCAAACCTCTCAGCCCCAAGAGTGTCCACCCTTATGTCTCCATCAGCTGTGGGTCTAGATATGGTCAATCCAGGTGGCATCACAGCCCCTGAACGAATTTTGTAAGAATTTCTCTCTCTTTGACTGTCTTTGTTTCACGGGTTTTTAAAAGTAATTGATTTTTATAATGGGGTTTAGCTGCTTTTCACTGCTGTGTTTATGCCGCTTTACACCCACTTGACTCACTTAGAGAGGGATATCAATACATATGTTTTAAGATTCTTACTAGTCAGATATGTTCTTGGGCGGTGAATAGGGGGTATTGAGTCCAGTTCACTGAGCAAGGAGTAGGTCTTGTCTATTACATATTGGGTTTATGGAACGGTATCTGAGCTAATTTGACACCCGTGTTTTATGCATCACCCCACCTCACCTTTCCCGTTAAGCAGCCATAGTGTGTTTTCTAAACGTGTGATTCTGTGCCGTTTTGTAATTCAGCTCAAGTATAGCGGTTTTTAAATTCCCTCTATAAGTGACATCTTATGAGAAGTGTGTTTTTCTGTGTGACTTATTTCACTTGGAATTGTCGTACCTAAATCCACTCATCATGCTGCTACTAGCCTTATGACGTTGATTTCATGGCTGAGTGATATTCCATTGTACATAAGGACCACAACTTCTTTATCCATTTTTCTCTTTCCTGGGATATTTAAGGTGTAACGGAGTGGAGGTTCTTGTCAAGAGAGCAGCCCTAAACTTTGGGGTCCCTGTGTCTTGCTGATTTTTAGTTTTCCCAATTTATACGCCCATGAGTGGAAGTGCCCTATGCTGTCTAAGCTGAGTTTTTTAGATGTTTCAGGACACACCGTACACTTCTCCAGAGTGGCTGTTGGCAATTCACATCCCGCCCATCAGCGTAGCAAGTCTCCCGTTTCTCCATGGCCTGTCCTGCATTTCTGGTTTTGACACTTTATTCAGCATGGCCCTTTTGACCGATGGGAAGCGAGACTTCTTTGTAGCGCTGATTTGCCTTTCCAGGTTGCTTGGTTGGCCAAAAAGGGCGTATGCGTTTTTTTCTGAATATATTCAGGAAAAAACGCATACGCCCTTTTTGGCCAAGGGCATGGTTGTCGAGGTTTGGCCGCTTTTCCTGTGCTTTCAAGGCGATTCGAATCTACCTCCTGAAATCTGTTTCCTGCAATTCTGACTTGCTTTCAAATCCTCTTCGTTGCCTTCCCTCAATATATTTGTGGACGAGAGTTATCATTTATAACTCTGCAGGTTTGTGAATTGCAGTGCCCCTGAGCTCCATTTTCCAACTCGCTTTCTTGGGAGCTGGCCGCAAAAGCGCAGGATTGCTTCAGGCCCTATTCTGGTTCCGGGCGACAGGCTGAGCCTGTGGTTAATTCTTCTTCCTGATGGGAAAATAGAGTGACCTGTGCCTGTCCCAACACCTAGAGCTAGTCTCTCTTTGGTTCCCCCTCTTTCCGTTCATCCTCAGGACAAATTGCAACATGTACGGAACAGGAGGTGAAAGGTGCTGAGTCTCCAAGGAGGGAGATTGCTAGTCAAGCGGCTGGAATGGCGAACCCGAGCACAAGGAGATGAGAAATGAGGTGCGTTTTAGAAACCTTTCCCGATCACACGGTGTACCATCTTCTGGGTTTCTCATGCATGTTTTCGATGTAGGAAGATGCCCTTGCACCTGGAGATTTGGGACCCATGGGATGGGTACGACGCAGTATTACTTTAAAGGGTCTGCATTTGCTCACCCAACCTCACCAAACCTCTCAGCCCCAAGAGTGTCCACCCTTATGTCTCCATCAGCTGTGCGTCTAGATATGGTCAATCCAGGTGGCATCACAGCCCCTGAACGAATTTTGTAAGAATTTCTCTCTCTTTGACTGTCTTTGTTTCACGGGTTTTTAAAAGTAATTGATTTTTATAATGGGGTTTAGCTGCTTTTCACTGCTGTGTTTATGCCGCTTTACACCCACTTGACTCACTTAGAGAGAGATATCATTACATAGGTTTTAAGATTCTTACTAGTCAGATATGTTCTTGGGTTGTGAATAGGGGGTATTGAGTCCAGTTCACTGAGCAAGGAGTAGGTCTTGTCTATTACATATTGGGTTTATGGAACGGTATCTGAGCTAATTTGACACCCGTGTTTTATGCATCACCTCACCTCACCTTTCCCGTTAAGCAGCCATAGTGTGTTTTCTAAACGTGTGACTCTGTGCCGTTTTGTAATTCAGCTCAAGTGTAGCGGTTTTTACATTCCCTCTATAAGAGATATCTTATGATAAGTGTCTTTTTCTGTGTGACTTATTTCACTTAGAATCGTCGTACCTAAATCCACTCATCATGCTGCTACTAGCCTTATGACGTTGATTTCATGGCTGAGTGATATTCCATTGTACATAAGGACCACAACTTCTTTATCCATTTTTCTCTTTCCTGGGATATTGAAGGTGTAACGGAGTGGAGGTTCTTGTCAAGAGAGCAGCCCTAAACTTTGGGGTGGCTGTGTCTTGCTGATTTTTAGTTTTCCCAATTTATACGCCCATGAGTGGAAGTGCCCTATGCTCTCTAAGCTGAGTTTTTGTGATGTTTCAGGACACACCGTACACTTCTCCAGAGTGGCTGTTGGCAATTTACATCCCGCCCATCAGCGTAGCAATGCTCCCGTTTCTCCATGGCCTGTCCTGCATTTCTGCTTTTGACACTTTATTCAGCATGGCCCTTTTGACCGATGGGAAGCGAGACTTCTTTGTAGCGCTGATTTGCCTTTCCAGGTTTCTTGGTTGGCCAAAGAGGGCGTATGCGTTTTTCCTGAATATATTCAGGAAAAAACGCATACGCCCTTTTTGGCCAAGGGCATCGTTGTCGAGGTTTGGCCGCTTTTCCTGTGCTTTCAAGGCGATTCGAATCTACCTCCTGAAATCTGTTTCCTGCAATTCTGCCTTGCTTTCAAATCCTCTTCGTTGCCTTCCCTCAATACATTTGTGGACGAGAGTTATCATTTATAACTCTGCATGTTTGTGAATTGCAGTGCCCCTGAGCTCCATTTTCCAACTCGCTTTCTTGGGAGCTGGCCGCAAAAGCGCAGGATTGCTTCAGGCCCTATTCTGGTTCCGGGCGGCAGGCTGAGCCTGTGGTTAATTCTTCTTCCTGATGGGAAAATAGAGTGACCTGTGCCTGTCCCAACACCTAGAGCTAGTCTCTCATTGGTTCCCCCTCTTCCCGTTCATCCTCAGGACAAATTGCAACCTGTACGGAACAGGAGGTGAAAGGTGCTGAGTCTCCAAGGAGGGAGATTGCTATTCAAGCGGCTGGAATGGCGAACCCGAGCACAAGGAGATGAGAAATGAGGTGCGTTTTAGAAACCTTTCCCGATCACACGGTGTACCATCTTCTGGGTTTCTCATGCATGTTTTCGATGTAGGAAGATGCCCTTGAAACTGGAGATTTGGGGCCCATGGGATGGGTACCACGCAGTATTACTTTAACGGGTCTGCGTTTGCTCACCCAACCTCACCAAACCTCTCAGCCCCAAGAGTGTCCACCCTTATGTCTCCATCAGCTGTGGGTCTAGATATGGTCAATCCAGGTGGCATCACAGCCCCTGAACGAATTTTGTAAGAATTTCTCTCTCTTTCACTGTCTTTGTTTCACGGGTTTTTAAAAGTAATTGATTTTTATAATGGTGTTTAGCTGCTTTTCACTGCTGTGTTTATGCCTCTTTACACCCACGTGACTCACTTACAGAGAGATATCAATACATAGGTTTTAAGATTCTTACTAGTCAGATATGTTCTTGGGCGGTGAATAGGGGGTATTGAGTCCAGTTCACTGAGCAAGGAGTAGGTCTTGTCTATTACATATTGGGTTTATGGAACGGTATCTGAGCTAATTTGACACCCGTGTTTTATGCATCACACCACCTCACCTTTCCCGTTCAGCAGCCATAGTGTGTTTTCTAAACGTGTGACTCTGTGCCGTTTTGTAATTCAGCTCAAGTGTAGCGGTTTTTACATTCCCTCTATAAGAGATAGCTTATGATAAGTGTCGTTTTCTGTGTGACTTATTTCACTTAGAATCGTCGTACCTAAATCCACTCATCATGCTTCTACTAGCCTTATGACGTTGATTTCATGGCTGAGTGATATTCCATTGTACATAAGGACCACAACTTCTTTACCCATTTTTCTCTTTCCTGGGATATTGAAGGTGTAACGGAGTGGAGGTTCTTGTCAAGAGAGCAGCCCTAAACTTTGGGGTGCCTGTGTCTTGCTGATTTTTAGTTTTCCCAATTTATACGCCCATGAGTGGAAGTGCCCTATGCTCTCTAAGCTGAGTTTTTGTGATGTTTCAGGACACACCGTACACTTCTCCAGAGTGGCTATTGGCAATTTACATCCCGCCCATCAGCGTAGCAAGGCTCCCGTTTCTCCATGGCCTGTCCTGCATTTCTGCTTTTGACACTTTATTCAGCATGGCCCTTTTGACGGATGGGAAGCGAGACTTCTTTGTAGCGCTGATTTGCCTTTCCAGGTTGCTTGGTTGGCCAAATGGGCGTATGCGTTTTTTCCTGAATATATTCAGGAAAAAACGCATACGCCCTTTTTGGCCAAGGGCATGGTTGTCGAGGTTTGGCCGCTTTTCCTGTGCTTTCAAGGCGATTCGAATCTACCTCCTGAAATCTGTTTCCTGCAATTCTGCCTTGCTTTCAAATCCTCTTCGTTGCCTTCCCTCAATATATTTGTGGACGAGAGTTATCATTTATAACTCTGCAGGTTTGTGAATTGCAGTGCCCCTGAGCTCCGTTTTTCAACTCGCTTTCTTGGGAGCTGGCCGCAAACGCGCAGGATTGCTTCAGGCCCTATTCTGGTTCCGGGCGGCAGGCTGAGCCTGTGTTTAATTCTTCTTCCTGATGGGAAAATAGAGTGACCTGTGCCTGTCCCAACACCTAGAGCTAGTCTCACATTGGTTCCCCCTCTTCCCGTTCATCCTGAGGACAAATTGCAACCTGTACGGAACAGGAGGTGAAAGGTGCTGAGTCTCCAAGGAGGGAGATTGCTAGTCAAGCGGCTGGAATGGCGTCCCCGAGCACAAGGAGATGAGAAATGAGGTGCGTTTTAGAAACCTTTCCCGATCACACGGTGTACCATCGTCTGGGTTTCTCTTGCATGTTTTCGATGTAGGAAGATGCCCTTGCGCCTGAAGATCTGGGACCCATGGGATGGGTACCACGCAGTATTACTTTAAAGGGACTGCGTTTGCTCACCCAACCTCACCAAACCTCTCAGCCCCAAGAGTGTCCACCCTTATGTCTCCATCAGCTGTGGGTCTAGATATGGTCAATCCAGGTGGCATCACAGCCCCTGAACGAATTTTGTAAGAATTTCTCTCTCTTTCACTGTATTTGTTTCACGGGTTTTTAAAAGTAATTGATTTTTATAATGGGGTTTAGCTGCTTTTCACTGCTGTGTTTATGCCTCTTTACACCCAGGTGACTCACTTACAGAGAGATATCAATACATAGGTTTTAAGATTCTTACTAGTCAGATATGTTCTTGGGCGGTGAATAGGGGGTATTGAGTCCAGTTCACTGAGCAAGGAGTACGTCTGGTCTATTACATATTGGGTTTATGGAACGGTATCTGAGCTAATTTGACACCCGTGTTTTATGCATCACCTCACCTCACCTTTCCCGTTAAGCAGCCATAGTGTGTTTTCTAAACGTGTGACTCTGTGCCGTTTTGTAATTCAGCTCAAGTGTAGCGGTTTTTACATTCCCTCTATAAGAGATATCTTATGATAAGTGTCTTTTTCTGTGTGACTTATTTCACTTAGAATCGTCGTACCTAAATCCACTCATCATGCTGCTACTAGCCTTATGACGTTGATTTCATGGCTGAGTGATATTCCAATGTACATAAGGACCACAACTTCTTTATCCATTTTTCTCTTTCCTGGGATATTGAAGGTGTAACGGAGTGGAGGTTCTTGTCAAGAGAGCAGCCCTAAACTTTGGGGTGGCTGTGTCTTGCTGATTTTTAGTTTTCCCAATTTATACGCCCATGAGTGGAAGTGCCCTATGCTCTCTAAGCTGAGTTTTTGTGATGTTTCAGGACACACCGTACACTTCTCCAGAGTGGCTGTTGGCAATTTACATCCCGCCCATCAGCGTAGCAATGCTCCCGTTTCTCCATGGCCTGTCCTGCATTTCTGCTTTTGACACTTTATTCAGCATGGCCCTTTTGACCGATGGGAAGCGAGACTTCTTTGTAGCGCTGATTTGCCTTTCCAGGTTTCTTGGTTGGCCAAAGAGGGCGTATGCGTTTTTTCCTGAATATATTCAGGAAAAAACGCATACGCCCTCTTTGGCCAAGGGCATCGTTGTCGAGGTTTGGCCGCTTTTCCTGTGCTTTCAAGGCGATTCGAATCTACCTCCTGAAATCTGTTTCCTGCAATTCTGCCTTGCTTTCAAATCCTCTTCTTTGCCTTCCCTCAATACATTTGTGGACGAGAGTTATCATTTATAACTCTGCATGTTTGTGAATTGCAGTGCCCCTGAGCTCCATTTTCCAACTCGCTTTCTTGGGAGCTGGCCGCAAAAGCGCAGGATTGCTTCAGGCCCTATTCTGGTTCCGGGCGGCAGGCTGAGCCTGTGGTTAATTCTTCTTCCTGATGGGAAAATAGAGTGACCTGTGCCTGTCCCAACACCTAGAGCTAGTCTCTCATTGGTTCCCCCTCTTCCCGTTCATCCTCAGGACAAATTGCAACCTGTACGGAACAGGAGGTGAAAGGTGCTGAGTCTCCAAGGAGGGAGATTGCTATTCAAGCGGCTGGAATGGCGAACCCGAGCACAAGGAGATGAGAAATGAGGTGCGTTTTAGAAACCTTTCCCGATCACACGGTGTACCATCTTCTGGGTTTCTCATGCATGTTTTCGATGTAGGAAGATGCCCTTGAAACTGGAGATTTGGGGCCCATGGGATGGGTACCACGCAGTATTACTTTAACGGGTCTGCGTTTGCTCACCCAACCTCACCAAACCTCTCAGCCCCAAGAGTGTCCACCCTTATGTCTCCATCAGCTGTGGGTCTAGATATGGTCAATCCAGGTGGCATCACAGCCCCTGAACGAATTTTGTAAGAATTTCTCTCTCTTTCACTGTCTTTGTTTCACGGGTTTTTAAAAGTAATTGATTTTTATAATGGTGTTTAGCTGCTTTTCACTGCTGTGTTTATGCCTCTTTACACCCACGTGACTCACTTACAGAGAGATATCAATACATAGGTTTTAAGATTCTTACTAGTCAGATATGTTCTTGGGCGGTGAATAGGGGGTATTGAGTCCAGTTCACTGAGCAAGGAGTACGTCTGGTCTATTACATATTGGGTTTATGGAACGGTATCTGAGCTAATTTGACACCCGTGTTTTATGCATCACCCCACCTCACCTTTCCCGTTAAGCAGCCATAGTGTGTTTTCTAAACGTGTGACTCTGTGCCGTTTTGTAATTCAGCTCAAGTGTAGCGGTTTTTACATTCCCTCTATAAGAGATATCTTATGATAAGTGTCTTTTTCTGTGTGACTTATTTCACTTAGAATCGTCGTACCTAAATCCACTCATCATGCTGCTACTAGCCTTATGACGTTGATTTCATGGCTGAGTGATATTCCATTGTACATAAGGACCACAACTTCTTTATCCATTTTTCTCTTTCCTGGGATATTGAAGGTGTAACGGAGTGGAGGTTCCTGTCAAGAGAGCAGCCCTAAACTTTGGGGTGCCTGTGTCTTGCTGATTTTTAGTTTTCCCAATTTATATGCCCATGAGTGGAAGTGCCCTATGCTCTCTAAGCTGAGTTTTTTAGATGTTTCAGCACACACCGTACACTTCTCCAGAGTGGCTGTTGGCAATTTACATCCCGCCCATCAGCGTAGTAAGGCTCCCGTTTCTCCATGGCCTGTCCTGCATTTCTGTTTTTGACACTTTATTCAGCATGGCCCTTTTGACCGATGGGAAGCGAGACTTCTTTGTAGCGCTGATTTGCCTTTCCAGGTTGCTTGGTTGGCCAAAAAGGGCGTATGCGTTTTTTCCTGAATATATTCAGGAAGAAACGCATACGCCCTTTTTGGCCAAGGGCATCGTTGTCGAGGTTTGGCCGCTTTTCCTGTGCTTTCAAGGCGATTCGAATCTACCTCCTGAAATCTGTTTCCTGCAATTCTGCCTTGCTTTCAAATCCTCTTCGTTGCCTTCCCTCAATATATTTGTGGACGAGAGTTATCATTTATAACTCTGCAGGTTTGTGAATTGCAGTGCCCCTGAGCTGCATTTTCAAACTCGCTTTCTTGGGAGCTGGCCGCAAAAGCGCAGGATTGCTTCAGGCCCTATTCTGGTTCCGGGCGGCAGGCTGAGCCTGTGGTTAATTCTTTTTCCTGATGGGAAAATAGAGTGGCCTGTGCCTGTCCCAACACCTAGAGCTAGTCTCTCATTGGTTCCCCCTCTTCCCGTTCATCCTCAGGACAAATTGCAACCTGTACGGAACAGGAGGTGAAAGGTGCTGAGTCTCCAAGGAGTGAGATTGCTAGTCAAGCGGCTGGAATGGCGTACCCGAGCACAAGGAGATGAGAAATGAGGTGCGTTTTAGAAACCTTTCCCGATCACACGGTGTACCATCTTCGGGGTTTCTCTTGCATGTTTTCGATGTAGGAAGATGCCCTTGCACCTGGAGATTTGGGACCCATGGGATGGGTACCACGCAGTATTACTTTAAAGGGTCTGCGTTTGCTCACCCAACCTCACCAAACCTCTCAGCCCCAAGAGTGTCCACCCTTATGTCTCCATCAGCTGTGGGTCTAGATATGGTCAATCCAGGTGGCATCACAGCCCCTGAACGAATTTTGTAAGAATTTCTCTCTCTTTCACTGTCTTTGTTTCACGGGTTTTTAGAAGTAATTGATTTTTATAATGGGGTTTAGCTGCTTTTCACTGCTGTGTTTATGCCTCTTTACACCCAGGTGACTCACTTACAGAGAGATATCAATACATAGGTTTTAATATTCTTACTAGTCAGATATGTTCTTGGGCGGTGAATAGGGGGTATTGAGTCCAGTTCACTGAGCAAGGAGTACGTCTGGTCTATTACATATTGGGTTTATGGAACGGTATCTGAGCTAATTTGACACCCGTGTTTTATGCATCACCCCACCTCACCTTTCCCGTTAAGCAGCCATAGTGTGTTTTCTAAACGTGTGACTCTGTGCCTTTTTGTAATTCAGCTCAAGTGTAGCGGTTTTTACATTCCCTCTATAAGAGATATCTTATGATAAGTTTTTTTTTCTGTGTGACTTATTTCACTTAGAATCGTCGTACCTAAATCCACTCATCATGCTGCTACTAGCCTTATGACGTTGATTTCATGGCTGAGTGATATTCCATTGTACATAAGGACCACAACTTCTTTATCCATTTTTCTCTTTCCTGGGATATTGAAGGTGTAACGGAGTGGAGGTTCTTGTCAAGAGAGCAGCCCTAAACTTTGGGGTGCCTGTGTCCTGCTGATTTTTAGTTTTCCCAATTTATATGCCCATGAGTGGAAGTGCCCTATGCTCTCTAAGCTGAGTTTTTTAGATGTTTCAGCACACACCGTACACTTCTCCAGAGTGGCTGTTGGCAATTTGCATCCCGCCCATCAGCTTAGCAAGGCTCCCGTTTCTCCATGGCCTGTCCTGCATTTCTGGTTTTGACACTTTATTCAGCATGGCCCTTTTGACCGATGGGAAGCGAGGCTTCTTTGTAGCGCTGATTTGCCTTTCCAGGTTGCTTGGTTGGCCAAAAAGGGCGTATGCGTTTTTTCCTGAATATATTCAGGAAAAAACGCATACGCCCTTTTTGGCCAAGGGCATCGTTGTCGAGGTTTGGCCGCTTTTCCTGTGCTTTCAAGGCGATTCGAATCTACCTCCTGAAATCTGTTTCCTACAATTCTGCCTTGCTTTCAAATCCTCTTCGTTGCCTTCCCTCAATATATTTGTGGACGAGAGTTATCATTTATAACTCTGCAGGTTTGTGAATTGCAGTGCCCCTGAGCTCCGTTTTTCAACTCGCTTTCTTGGGAGCTGGCCGCAATCGCGCAGGATTGCTTCAGGCCCTATTCTGGTTCCGGGCGGCAGGCTGAGCCTGTGGTTAATTCTTCTTCCTGATGGGAAAATAGAGTGACCTGTGCCTGTCCCAACACCTAGAGCTAGTCTCTCATTGGTTCCCCGTCTTCCCGTTCATCCTCAGGACAAATTGCAACCTGTACGGAACAGGAGGTGAAAGGTGCTGAGTCTCCAAGGAGGGAGATTCCTAGTCAAGCGGCTGGAATGGCGTACCCGAGCACAAGGAGATGAGAAATGAGGTGCGTTTTAGAAACCTTTCCAGATCACACGGTGTACCATCTTCTGGGTTTCTCATGCATGTTTTCGATGTAGGAAGATGCCCTTGAAACTGGAGATCTGGGGCCCATGGGATTGGTACCACGCAGTATTACTTTAAAGGGTCTGCGTTTGCTCACCCAAACTCACCAAACCTCTCAGCCCCAAGAGTGTCCACCCTTATGTCTCCATCAGCTGTGGGTCTAGATATGGTCAATCCAGGTGGCATCACAGCCCCTGAACGAATTTTGTAAGAATTTCTCTCTCTTTGACTGTCTTTGTTTCACGGGTTTTTAAAAGTAATTGATTTTTATAATGGGGTTTAGCTGCTTTTCACTGCTGTGTTTATGCCGCTTTACACCCACTTGACTCACTTAGAGAGGGATATCAATACATAGGTTTTAAGATTCTTACTAGTCAGATATGTTCTTGGGCGGTGAATAGGGGGTATTGAGTCCAGTTCACTGAGCAAGGAGTAGGTCTTGTCTATTACATATTGGGTTTATGGAACGGTATCTGAGCTAATTTGACACCCGTGTTTTATGCATCACCCCACCTCACCTTTCCCGTTAAGCAGCCATAGTGTGTTTTCTAAACGTGTGATTCTGTGCCGTTTTGTAATTCAGCTCAAGTATAGCGGTTTTAAAATTCCCTCTATAAGTGACATGTTATGAGAAGTGTCTTTTTCTGTGTGACTTATTTCACTTGGAATTGTCGTACCTAAATCCACTCATCATGCTGCTACTAGCCTTATGACGTTGATTTCATGGCTGAGTGATATTCCATTGTACATAAGGACCACAACTTCTTTATCCATTTTTCTCTTTCCTGGGATATTTAAGGTGTAACGGAGTGGAGGTTCTTGTCAAGAGAGCAGCCCTAAACTTTGGGGTCCCTGTGTCTTGCTGATTTTTAGTTTTCCCAATTTATACGCCCATGAGTGGAAGTGCCCTATGCTGTCTAAGCTGAGTTTTTTAGATGTTTTAGGACACACCGTACACTTCTCCAGAGTGGCTGTTGGCAATTTACATCCCGCCCATCAGCGTAGCAAGTCCCCCTTGTCTCCATGGCCTGTCCTGCATTTCTGGTTTTGACACTTTATTCAGCATGGCCCTTTTGACCGATGGGAAGCGAGACTTCTTTGTAGCGCTGATTTGCCTTTCCAGGTTGCTTGGTTGGCCAAAAAGGGCGTATGCGTTTTTTTCTGAATATATTCAGGAAAAAACGCATACGCCCTTTTTGGCCAAGGGCATGGTTGTCGAGGTTTGGCCGCTTTTCCTGTGCTTTCAAGGCGATTCGAATCTACCTCCTGAAATCTGTTTCCTGCAATTCTGACTTGCTTTCAAATCCTCTTCGTTGCCTTCCCTCAATATATTTGTGGACGAGAGTTATCATTTATAACTCTGCATGTTTGTGAATTGCAGTGCCCCTGAGCTCCATTTTCCAACTCGCTTTCTTGGGAGCTGGCCGCAAAAGCGCAGGATTGCTTCAGGCCCTATTCTGGTTCCGGGCGGCAGGCTGAGCCTGTGGTTAATTCTTCTTCCTGATGGGAAAATAGAGTGACCTGTGCCTGTCCCAACACCTAGAGCTAGTCTCTCATTGGTTCCCCCTCTTCCCGTTCATCCTCAGGACAAATTGCAACCTGTACGGAACAGGAGGTGAAAGGTGCTGAGTCTCCAAGGAGGGAGATTGCTATTCAAGCGGCTGGAATGGCGAACCCGAGCACAAGGAGATGAGAAATGAGGTGCGTTTTAGAAACCTTTCCCGATCACACGGTGTACCATCTTCTGGGTTTCTCATGCATGTTTTCGATGTAGGAAGATGCCCTTGAAACTGGAGATTTGGGGCCCATGGGATGGGTACCACGCAGTATTACTTTAACGGGTCTGCGTTTGCTCACCCAACCTCACCAAACCTCTCAGCCCCAAGAGTGTCCACCCTTATGTCTCCATCAGCTGTGGGTCTAGATATGGTCAATCCAGGTGGCATCACAGCCCCTGAACGAATTTTGTAAGAATTTCTCTCTCTTTCACTGTCTTTGTTTCACGGGTTTTTAAAAGTAATTGATTTTTATAATGGTGTTTAGCTGCTTTTCACTGCTGTGTTTATGCCTCTTTACACCCACGTGACTCACTTACAGAGAGATATCAATACATAGGTTTTAAGATTCTTACTAGTCAGATATGTTCTTGGGCGGTGAATAGGGGGTATTGAGTCCAGTTCACTGAGCAAGGAGTACGTCTGGTCTATTACATATTGGGTTTATGGAACGGTATCTGAGCTAATTTGACACCCGTGTTTTATGCATCACCCCACCTCACCTTTCCCGTTAAGCAGCCATAGTGTGTTTTCTAAACGTGTGACTCTGTGCCGTTTTGTAATTCAGCTCAAGTGTAGCGGTTTTTACATTCCCTCTATAAGAGATATCTTATGATAAGTGTCTTTTTCTGTGTGACTTATTTCACTTAGAATCGTCGTACCTAAATCCACTCATCATGCTGCTACTAGCCTTATGACGTTGATTTCATGGCTGAGTGATATTCCATTGTACATAAGGACCACAACTTCTTTATCCATTTTTCTCTTTCCTGGGATATTGAAGGTGTAACGGAGTGGAGGTTCCTGTCAAGAGAGCAGCCCTAAACTTTGGGGTGCCTGTGTCTTGCTGATTTTTAGTTTTCCCAATTTATATGCCCATGAGTGGAAGTGCCCTATGCTCTCTAAGCTGAGTTTTTTAGATGTTTCAGCACACACCGTACACTTCTCCAGAGTGGCTGTTGGCAATTTACATCCCGCCCATCAGCGTAGTAAGGCTCCCGTTTCTCCATGGCCTGTCCTGCATTTCTGTTTTTGACACTTTATTCAGCATGGCCCTTTTGACCGATGGGAAGCGAGACTTCTTTGTAGCGCTGATTTGCCTTTCCAGGTTGCTTGGTTGGCCAAAAAGGGCGTATGCGTTTTTTCCTGAATATATTCAGGAAGAAACGCATACGCCCTTTTTGGCCAAGGGCATCGTTGTCGAGGTTTGGCCGCTTTTCCTGTGCTTTCAAGGCGATTCGAATCTACCTCCTGAAATCTGTTTCCTGCAATTCTGCCTTGCTTTCAAATCCTCTTCGTTGCCTTCCCTCAATATATTTGTGGACGAGAGTTATCATTTATAACTCTGCAGGTTTGTGAATTGCAGTGCCCCTGAGCTGCATTTTCAAACTCGCTTTCTTGGGAGCTGGCCGCAAAAGCGCAGGATTGCTTCAGGCCCTATTCTGGTTCCGGGCGGCAGGCTGAGCCTGTGGTTAATTCTTTTTCCTGATGGGAAAATAGAGTGGCCTGTGCCTGTCCCAACACCTAGAGCTAGTCTCTCATTGGTTCCCCCTCTTCCCGTTCATCCTCAGGACAAATTGCAACCTGTACGGAACAGGAGGTGAAAGGTGCTGAGTCTCCAAGGAGTGAGATTGCTAGTCAAGCGGCTGGAATGGCGTACCCGAGCACAAGGAGATGAGAAATGAGGTGCGTTTTAGAAACCTTTCCCGATCACACGGTGTACCATCTTCGGGGTTTCTCTTGCATGTTTTCGATGTAGGAAGATGCCCTTGCACCTGGAGATTTGGGACCCATGGGATGGGTACCACGCAGTATTACTTTAAAGGGTCTGCGTTTGCTCACCCAACCTCACCAAACCTCTCAGCCCCAAGAGTGTCCACCCTTATGTCTCCATCAGCTGTGGGTCTAGATATGGTCAATCCAGGTGGCATCACAGCCCCTGAACGAATTTTGTAAGAATTTCTCTCTCTTTCACTGTCTTTGTTTCACGGGTTTTTAGAAGTAATTGATTTTTATAATGGGGTTTAGCTGCTTTTCACTGCTGTGTTTATGCCTCTTTACACCCAGGTGACTCACTTACAGAGAGATATCAATACATAGGTTTTAATATTCTTACTAGTCAGATATGTTCTTGGGCGGTGAATAGGGGGTATTGAGTCCAGTTCACTGAGCAAGGAGTACGTCTGGTCTATTACATATTGGGTTTATGGAACGGTATCTGAGCTAATTTGACACCCGTGTTTTATGCATCACCCCACCTCACCTTTCCCGTTAAGCAGCCATAGTGTGTTTTCTAAACGTGTGACTCTGTGCCTTTTTGTAATTCAGCTCAAGTGTAGCGGTTTTTACATTCCCTCTATAAGAGATATCTTATGATAAGTTTTTTTTTCTGTGTGACTTATTTCACTTAGAATCGTCGTACCTAAATCCACTCATCATGCTGCTACTAGCCTTATGACGTTGATTTCATGGCTGAGTGATATTCCATTGTACATAAGGACCACAACTTCTTTATCCATTTTTCTCTTTCCTGGGATATTGAAGGTGTAACGGAGTGGAGGTTCTTGTCAAGAGAGCAGCCCTAAACTTTGGGGTGCCTGTGTCCTGCTGATTTTTAGTTTTCCCAATTTATATGCCCATGAGTGGAAGTGCCCTATGCTCTCTAAGCTGAGTTTTTTAGATGTTTCAGCACACACCGTACACTTCTCCAGAGTGGCTGTTGGCAATTTGCATCCCGCCCATCAGCTTAGCAAGGCTCCCGTTTCTCCATGGCCTGTCCTGCATTTCTGGTTTTGACACTTTATTCAGCATGGCCCTTTTGACCGATGGGAAGCGAGGCTTCTTTGTAGCGCTGATTTGCCTTTCCAGGTTGCTTGGTTGGCCAAAAAGGGCGTATGCGTTTTTTCCTGAATATATTCAGGAAAAAACGCATACGCCCTTTTTGGCCAAGGGCATCGTTGTCGAGGTTCGGCCGCTTTTCCTGTGCTTTCAAGGCGATTCGAATCTACCTCCTGAAATCTGTTTCCTACAATTCTGCCTTGCTTTCAAATCCTCTTCGTTGCCTTCCCTCAATATATTTGTGGACGAGAGTTATCATTTATAACTCTGCAGGTTTGTGAATTGCAGTGCCCCTGAGCTCCGTTTTTCAACTCGCTTTCTTGGGAGCTGGCCGCAATCGCGCAGGATTGCTTCAGGCCCTATTCTGGTTCCGGGCGGCAGGCTGAGCCTGTGGTTAATTCTTCTTCCTGATGGGAAAATAGAGTGACCTGTGCCTGTCCCAACACCTAGAGCTAGTCTCTCATTGGTTCCCCGTCTTCCCGTTCATCCTCAGGACAAATTGCAACCTGTACGGAACAGGAGGTGAAAGGTGCTGAGTCTCCAAGGAGGGAGATTCCTAGTCAAGCGGCTGGAATGGCGTACCCGAGCACAAGGAGATGAGAAATGAGGTGCGTTTTAGAAACCTTTCCAGATCACACGGTGTACCATCTTCTGGGTTTCTCATGCATGTTTTCGATGTAGGAAGATGCCCTTGAAACTGGAGATCTGGGGCCCATGGGATTGGTACCACGCAGTATTACTTTAAAGGGTCTGCGTTTGCTCACCCAAACTCACCAAACCTCTCAGCCCCAAGAGTGTCCACCCTTATGTCTCCATCAGCTGTGGGTCTAGATATGGTCAATCCAGGTGGCATCACAGCCCCTGAACGAATTTTGTAAGAATTTCTCTCTCTTTGACTGTCTTTGTTTCACGGGTTTTTAAAAGTAATTGATTTTTATAATGGGGTTTAGCTGCTTTTCACTGCTGTGTTTATGCCGCTTTACACCCACTTGACTCACTTAGAGAGGGATATCAATACATAGGTTTTAAGATTCTTACTAGTCAGATATGTTCTTGGGCGGTGAATAGGGGGTATTGAGTCCAGTTCACTGAGCAAGGAGTAGGTCTTGTCTATTACATATTGGGTTTATGGAACGGTATCTGAGCTAATTTGACACCCGTGTTTTATGCATCACCCCACCTCACCTTTCCCGTTAAGCAGCCATAGTGTGTTTTCTAAACGTGTGATTCTGTGCCGTTTTGTAATTCAGCTCAAGTATAGCGGTTTTAAAATTCCCTCTATAAGTGACATGTTATGAGAAGTGTCTTTTTCTGTGTGACTTATTTCACTTGGAATTGTCGTACCTAAATCCACTCATCATGCTGCTACTAGCCTTATGACGTTGATTTCATGGCTGAGTGATATTCCATTGTACATAAGGACCACAACTTCTTTATCCATTTTTCTCTTTCCTGGGATATTTAAGGTGTAACGGAGTGGAGGTTCTTGTCAAGAGAGCAGCCCTAAACTTTGGGGTCCCTGTGTCTTGCTGATTTTTAGTTTTCCCAATTTATACGCCCATGAGTGGAAGTGCCCTATGCTGTCTAAGCTGAGTTTTTTAGATGTTTTAGGACACACCGTACACTTCTCCAGAGTGGCTGTTGGCAATTTACATCCCGCCCATCAGCGTAGCAAGTCCCCCTTGTCTCCATGGCCTGTCCTGCATTTCTGGTTTTGACACTTTATTCAGCATGGCCCTTTTGACCGATGGGAAGCGAGACTTCTTTGTAGCGCTGATTTGCCTTTCCAGGTTGCTTGGTTGGCCAAAAAGGGCGTATGCGTTTTTTTCTGAATATATTCAGGAAAAAACGCATACGCCCTTTTTGGCCAAGGGCATGGTTGTCGAGGTTTGGCCGCTTTTCCTGTGCTTTCAAGGCGATTCGAATCTACCTCCTGAAATCTGTTTCCTGCAATTCTGACTTGCTTTCAAATCCTCTTCGTTGCCTTCCCTCAATATATTTGTGGACGAGAGTTATCATTTATAACTCTGCAGGTTTGTGAATTGCAGTGCCCCTGAGCTCCATTTTCCAACTCGCTTTCTTGGGAGCTGGCCGCAAAAGCACTGGATTGCTTCAGGCCCTATTCTGGTTCCGGGCGACAGGCTGAGCCTGTGGTTAATTCTTCTTCCTGATGCGAAAATAGAGTGACCTGTGCCTGTCCCAACACCTAGAGCTAGTCTCTCTTTGGTTCCCCCTCTTTCCGTTCATCCTCAGGACAAATTGCAACATGTACGGAACAGGAGGTGAAAGGTGCTGAGTCTCCAAGGAGGGAGATTGCTAGTCAAGCGGCTGGAATGGCGAACCCGAGCACAAGGAGATGAGAAATGAGGTGCGTTTTAGAAACCTTTCCCGATCACACGGTGTACCATCTTCTGGGTTTCTCATGCATGTTTTCGATGTAGGAAGATGCCCTTGCACCTGGAGATTTGGGACCCATGGGATGGGTACGACGCAGTATTACTTTAAAGGGTCTGCATTTGCTCACCCAACCTCACCAAACCTCTCAGCCCCAAGAGTGTCCACCCTTATGTCTCCATCAGCTGTGCGTCTAGATATGGTCAATCCAGGTGGCATCACAGCCCCTGAACGAATTTTGTAAGAATTTCTCTCTCTTTGACTGTCTTTGTTTCACGGGTTTTTAAAAGTAATTGATTTTTATAATGGGGTTTAGCTGCTTTTCACTGCTGTGTTTATGCCGCTTTACACCCACTTGACTCACTTAGAGAGAGATATCATTACATAGGTTTTAAGATTCTTACTAGTCAGATATGTTCTTGGGTGGTGAATAGGGGGTATTGAGTCCAGTTCACTGAGCAAGGAGTAGGTCTTGTCTATTACATATTGGGTTTATGGAACGGTATCTGAGCTAATTTGACACCCGTGTTTTATGCATCACCCCACCTCACCTTTCCCGTTAAGCAGCCATAGTGTGTTTTCTAAACGTGTGATTCTGTGCCGTTTTGTAATTCAGCTCAAGTATAGCGGTTTTTAAATTCCCTCTATAAGTGACATCTTATGAGAAGTGTCTTTTTCTGTGTGACTTATTTCACTTGGAATTGTCGTACCTAAATCCACTCATCATGCTGCTACTAGCCTTATGACGTTGATTTCATGGCTGAGTGATATTCCATTGTACATAAGGACCACAACTTCTTTATCCATTTTTCTCTTTCCTGGGATATTTAAGGTGTAACGGAGTGGAGGTTCTTGTCAAGAGAGCAGCCCTAAACTTTGGGGTGGCTGTGTCTTGCTGATTTTTAGTTTTCCCAATTTATACGCCCATGAGTGGAAGTGCCCTATGCTGTCTAAGCTGAGTTTTTTAGATGTTTCAGGACACACCGTACACTTCTCCAGAGTGGCTGTTGGCAATTTACATCCCGCCCATCAGCGTAGCAAGTCTCCCGTTTCTCCATGGCCTGTCCTGCATTTCTGGTTTTGACACTTTATTCAGCATGGCCCTTTTGACCGATGGGAAGCGAGACTTCTTTGTAGCGCTGATTTGCCTTTCCAGGTTGCTTGGTTGGCCAAAAAGGGCGTATGCGTTTTTTTCTGAATATATTCAGGAAAAAACGCATACGCCCTTTTTGGCCAAGGGCATGGTTGTCGAGGTTTGGCCGCTTTTCCTGTGCTTTCAAGGCGATTCGAATCTACCTCCTGAAATCTGTTTCCTGCAATTCTGCCTTGCTTTCAAATCCTCTTCGTTGCCTTCCCTCAATATATTTGTGGACGAGAGTTATCATTTATAACTCTGCAGGTTTGTGAATTGCAGTGCCCCTGAGCTCCATTTTCCAACTCGCTTTCTTCGGAGCTGGCCGCAAAAGCACAGGATTGCTTCAGGCCCTATTCTGGTTCCGGGCGGCAGGCTGAGCCTGTGGTTAATTCTTCTTCCTGATGGGAAAATAGAGTGACCTGTGCCTGTCCCAACACCTAGAGCTAGTCTCTCTTTGGTTCCCCCTCTTCCCGTTCATCCTCAGGACAAATTGCAACCTGTACGGAACAGGAGGTGAAAGGTGCTGAGTCTCCAAGGAGGGAGATTGCTAGTCAAGCGGCTGGAATGGCGAACCCGAGCACAAGGAGATGAGAAATGAGGTGCGTTTTAGAAACCTTTCCCGATCACACGGTGTACCATCTTCTGGGTTTCTCATGCATGTTTTCGATGTAGGAAGATGCCCTTGAAACTGGAGATTTGGGACCCATGGGATGGGTACGACGCAGTATTACTTTAAAGGGTCTGCGTTTGCTCACCCAACCTCACCAAAACTCTCAGCCCCAAGAGTGTCCACCCTTATGTCTCCATCAGCTGTGGGTCTAGATATGGTCAATCCAGGTGGCATCACAGCCCCTGAACGAATTTTGTAAGAATTTCTCTCTCTTTGACTGTCTTTGTTTCACGGGTTTTTAAAAGTAATTGATTTTTATAATGGGGTTTAGCTGCTTTTCACTGCTGTGTTTATGCCGCTTTACACCCACTTGACTCACTTAGAGAGAGATATCATTACATAGGTTTTAAGATTCTTACTAGTCAGATATGTTCTTGGGTGGTGAATAGGGGGTGTTGAGTCCAGTTCACTGAGCAAGGAGTAGGTCTTGTCTATTACATATTGGGTTTATGGAACGGTATCTGAGCTAATTTGAAACCCGTGTTTTATGCATCACCCCACCTCACCTTTCCCGTTAAGCAGCCATAGTGTGTTTTCTAAACGTGTGACTCTGTGCCGTTTTGTAATTCAGCTCAAGTATAGCGGTTTTTACATTCCCTCTATAAGAGATATCTTATGACAAGTGTCTTTTTCTGTGTGACTTATTTCACTTGGAATTGTCGTACCTAAATCCACTCATCATGCTGCTACTAGCCTTATGACGTTGATTTCATGGCTGAGTGATATTCCATTGTACATAAGGACCACAACTTCTTTATCCATTTTTCTCTTTCCTGGGATATTTAAGGTGTAACGGAGTGGAGGTTCTTGTCAAGAGAGCAGCCCTAAACTTTGGGGTCCCTGTGTCTTGCTGATTTTTAGTTTTCCCAATTTATACGCCCATGAGTGGAAGTGCCCTATGCTCTCTAAGCTGAGTTTTTTAGATGTTTCAGGACACACCGTACACTTCTCCAGAGTGGCTGTTGGCAATTTACATCCCGCCCATCAGCGTAGCAAGGCTCCCGTTTCTCCATGGCCTGTCCTGCATTTCTGGTTTTGACACTTTATTCAGCATGGCCCTTTTGACCGATGGGAAGCGAGACTTATTTGTAGCGCTGATTTTCCTTTCCAGTTTGCTTGGTTGGCCAAAAAGGGCATATGCGTTTTTTCCTGAATATATTCAGGAAAAAACGCATACGCCCTTTTTGGCCAAGGGCATCGTTGTCGAGGTTTGGCCGCTTTTCCTGTGCTTTCAAGGCGATTCGAATCTACCTCCTGAAATCTGTTTCCTGCAATTCTGCCTTGCTTTCAAATCCTCTTCGTTGCCTTCCCTCAATATATTTGTGGACGAGAGTTATCATTTATAACTCTGCAGGTTTGTGAATTGCAGTGCCCCTGAGCTGCATTTTCAAACTCGCTTTCTTGGGAGCTGGCCGCAAAAGCGCAGGATTGCTTCAGGCCCTATTCTGGTTCCGGGCGGCAGGCTGAGCCTGTGGTTAATTCTTTTTCCTGATGGGAAAATAGAGTGGCCTGTGCCTGTCCCAACACCTAGAGCTAGTCTCTCATTGGTTCCCCCTCTTCCCGTTCATCCTCAGGACAAATTGCAACCTGTACGGAACAGGAGGTGAAAGGTGCTGAGTCTCCAAGGAGGGAGATTGCTAGTCAAGCGGCTGGAATGGCGTACCCGAGCACAAGGAGATGAGAAATGAGGTGCGTTTTAGAAACCTTTCCCGATCACACGGTGTACCATCTTCTGGGTTTCTCTTGCATGTTTTCGATGTAGGAAGATGCCCTTGCACCTGGAGATTTGGGACCCATGGGATGGGTACCACGCAGTATTACTTTAAAGGGTCTGCGTTTGCTCACCCAACCTCACCAAACCTCTCAGCCCCAAGAGTGTCCACCCTTACGTCTCCATCAGCTGTGGGTCTAGATATGGTCAATCCAGGTGGCATCACAGCCCCTGAACGAATTTTGTAAGAATTTCTCTCTCTTTCACTGTCTTTGTTTCACGGGTTTTTAGAAGTAATTGATTTTTATAAAGGGGTTTAGCTGCTTTTCACTGCCGTGTTTATGCCTCTTTGCACCCAGGTGACTCACTTACAGAGAGATATCAATACATAGGTTTTAATATTCTTACTAGTCAGATATGTTCTTGGGCGGTGAATAGGGGGTATTGAGTCCAGTTCACTGAGCAAGGAGTAGGTCTTGTCTATTACATATTGGGTTTATGGAACGGTATCTGAGCTAATTTGACACCCGTGTTTTATGCATCACCCCACCTCACCTTTCCCGTTAAACAGCCATAGTGTGTTTTCTAAACGTGTGACTCTGTGCCTTTTTGTAATTCAGCTCAAGTGTAGCGGTTTTTACATTCCCTCTATAAGAGATATCTTATGATAAGTTTTTTTTTCTGTGTGACTTATTTCACTTAGAATCGTCGTACCTAAATCCACTCATCATGCTGCTACTAGCCTTATGACGTTGATTTCATGGCTGAGTGATATTCCATTGTACATAAGGACCACAACTTCTTTATCCATTTTTCTCTTTCCTGGGATATTGAAGGTGTAACGGAGTGGAGGTTCTTGTCAAGAGAGCAGCCCTAAACTTTGGGGTGCCTGTGTCCTGCTGATTTTTAATTTTCCCAATTTATATGCCCATGAGTGGAAGTGCCCTATGCTCTCTAAGCTGAGTTTTTTAGATGTTTCAGCACACACCGTACACTTCTCCAGAGTGGCTGTTGGCAATTTACATCCCGCCCATCAGCTTAGCAAGGCTCCCGTTTCTCCATGGCCTGTCCTGCATTTCTGGTTTTGACACTTTATTCAGCATGGCCCTTTTGACCGATGGGAAGCGAGGCTTCTTTGTAGCGCTGATTTGCCTTTCCAGGTTGCTTGGTTGGCCAAAAAGGGCGTATGCGTTTTTTCCTGAATATATTCAGGAAAAAACGAATACGCCCTTTTTGGCCAAGGGCATCGTTGTCGAGGTTTGGCCGCTTTTCCTGTGCTTTCAAGGCGATTCGAATCTACCTCCTGAAATCTGTTTCCTACAATTCTGCCTTGCTTTCAAATCCTCTTCGTTGCCTTCCCTCAATATATTTGTGGACGAGAGTTATCATTTATAACTCTGCAGGTTTGTGAATTGCAGTGCCCCTGAGCTCCGTTTTTCAACTCGCTTTCTTGGGAGCTGGCCGCAAACGCGCAGGATTGCTTCAGGCCCTATTCTGGTTCCGGGCGGCAGGCTGAGCCTGTGGTTAATTCTTCTTCCTGATGGGAAAATAGAGTGACCTGTGCCTGTCCCAACACCTAGAGCTAGTCTCTCATTGGTTCCCCCTCTTCCCGTTCATCCTCAGGACAAATTGCAACCTGTACAGAACAGGAGGTGAAAGGTGCTGAGTCTCCAAGGAGGGAGATTCCTAGTCAAGCGGCTGGAATGGCGTACCCGAGCACAAGGAGATGAGAAATGAGGTGCGTTTTAGAAACCTTTCCAGATCACACGGTGTACCATCTTCTGGGTTTCTCATGCATGTTTTCGATGTAGGAAGATGCCCTTGAAACTGGAGATCTGGGGCCCATGGGATTGGTACCACGCAGTATTACTTTAAAGGGTCTGCGTTTGCTCACCCAAACTCACCAAACCTCTCAGCCCCAAGAGTGTCCACCCTTATGTCTCCATCAGCTGTGGGTCTAGATATGGTCAATCCAGGTGGCATCACAGCCCCTGAACGAATTTTGTAAGAATTTCTCTCTCTTTGACTGTCTTTGTTTCACGGGTTTTTAAAAGTAATTGATTTTTATAATGGGGTTTAGCTGCTTTTCACTGCTGTGTTTATGCCGCTTTACACCCACTTGACTCACTTAGAGAGGGATATCAATACATAGGTTTTAAGATTCTTACTAGTCAGATATGTTCTTGGGCGGTGAATAGGGGGTATTGAGTCCAGTTCACTGAGCAAGGAGTAGGTCTTGTCTATTACATATTGGGTTTATGGAACGGTATCTGAGCTAATTTGACACCCGTGTTTTATGCATCACCCCACCTCACCTTTCCCGTTAAGCAGCCATAGTGTGTTTTCTAAACGTGTGATTCTGTGCCGTTTTGTAATTCAGCTCAAGTATAGCGGTTTTTAAATTCCCTCTATAAGTGACATCTTATGAGAAGTGTCTTTTTCTGTGTGACTTATTTCACTTGGAATTGTCGTACCTAAATCCACTCATCATGCTGCTACTAGCCTTATGACGTTGATTTCATGGCTGAGTGATATTCCATTGTACATAAGGACCACAACTTCTTTATCCATTTTTCTCTTTCCTGGGATATTTAAGGTGTAACGGAGTGGAGGTTCTTGTCAAGAGAGCAGCCCTAAACTTTGGGGTCCCTGTGTCTTGCTGATTTTTAGTTTTCCCAATTTATACGCCCATGAGTGGAAGTGCCCTATGCTGTCTAAGCTGAGTTTTTTAGATGTTTCAGGACACACCGTACACTTCTCCAGAGTGGCTGTTGGCAATTTACATCCCGCCCATCAGCGTAGCAAGTCTCCCGTTTCTCCATGGCCTGTCCTGCATTTCTGGTTTTGACACTTTATTCAGCATGGCCCTTTTGACGGATGGGAAGCGAGACTTCTTTGTAGCGCTGATTTGCCTTTCCAGGTTGCTTGGTTGGCCAAAAAGGGCGTATGCGTTTTTTCCTGAATATATTCAGGAAAAAACGCATACGCCCTTTTTGGCCAAGGGCATGGTTGTCGAGGTTTGGCCGCTTTTCCTGTGCTTTCAAGGCGATTCAAATCTACCTCCTGAAATCTGTTTCCTGCAATTCTGCCTTGCTTTCAAATCCTCTTCGTTGCCTTCCCTCAATATATTTGTGGACGAGAGTTATCATTTATAACTCTGCAGGTTTGTGAATTGCAGTGCCCCTGAGCTCCGTTTTTCAACTCGCTTTCTTGGGAGCTGGCCGCAAACGCGCAGGATTGCTTCAGGCCCTATTCTGGTTCCGGGCGGCAGGCTGAGCCTGTGGTTAATTCTTCTTCCTGATGGGAAAATAGAGTGACCTGTGCCTGTCCCAACACCTAGAGCTAGTCTCTCTTTGGTTCCCCCTCTTCCCGTTCATCCTCAGGACAAATTGCAACCTGTACGGAACAGGAGGTGAAAGGTGCTGAGTCTCCAAGGAGGCAGATTGCTAGTCAAGCGGCTGGAATGGCGAACCCGAGCACAAGGAGATGAGAAATGAGGTGCGTTTTAGAAACCTTTCCCGATCACACGGTGTACCATCTTCTGGGTTTCTCATGCATGTTTTCGATGTAGGAAGATGCCCTTGAAACTGGAGATTTGGGACCCATGGGATGGGTACGACGCAGTATTACTTTAAAGGGTCTGCGTTTGCTCACCCAACCTCACCAAAACTCTCAGCCCCAAGAGTGTCCACCCTTATGTCTCCATCAGCTGTGGGTCTAGATATGGTCAATCCAGGTGGCATCACAGCCCCTGAACGAATTTTGTAAGAATTTCTCTCTCTTTGACTGTCTTTGTTTCACGGGTTTTTAAAAGTAATTGATTTTTATAATGGGGTTTAGCTGCTTTTCACTGCTGTGTTTATGCTGCTTTACACCCACTTGACTCACTTAGAGAGAGATATCATTACATAGGTTTTAAGATTCTTACTAGTCAGATATGTTCTTGGGTGGTGAATAGGGGGTGTTGAGTCCAGTTCACTGAGCAAGGAGTAGGTCTTGTCTATTACATATTGGGTTTATGGAACGGTATCTGAGCTAATTTGAAACCCGTGTTTTATGCATCACCCCACCTCACCTTTCCCGTTAAGCAGCCATAGTGTGTTTTCTAAACGTGTGACTCTGTGCCGTTTTGTAATTCAGCTCAAGTATAGCGGTTTTTACATTCCCTCTATAAGAGATATCTTATGACAAGTGTCTTTTTCTGTGTGACATATTTCACTTGGAATTGTCGTACCTAAATCCACTCATCATGCTGCTACTAGCCTTATGACGTTGATTTCATGGCTGAGTGATATTCCATTGTACATAAGGACCACAACTTCTTTATCCATTTTTCTCTTTCCTGGGATATTTAAGGTGTAACGGAGTGGAGGTTCTTGTCAAGAGAGCAGCCCTAAACTTTGGGGTCCCTGTGTCTTGCTGATTTTTAGTTTTCCCAATTTATACGCCCATGAGTGGAAGTGCCCTATGCTCTCTAAGCTGAGTTTTTTAGATGTTTCAGGACACACCGTACACTTCTCCAGAGTGGCTGTTGGCAATTTACATCCCGCCCATCAGCGTAGCAAGGCTCCCGTTTCTCCATGGCCTGTCCTGCATTTCTGGTTTTGACACTTTATTCAGCATGGCCCTTTTGACCGATGGGAAGCGAGACTTATTTGTAGCGCTGATTTTCCTTTCCAGTTTGCTTGGTTGGCCAAAAAGGGCATATGCGTTTTTTCCTGAATATATTCAGGAAAAAACGCATACGCCCTTTTTGGCCAAGGGCATCGTTGTCGAGGTTTGGCCGCTTTTCCTGTGCTTTCAAGGCGATTCGAATCTACCTCCTGAAATCTGTTTCCTGCAATTCTGCCTTGCTTTCAAATCCTCTTCGTTGCCTTCCCTCAATATATTTGTGGACGAGAGTTATCATTTATAACTCTGCAGGTTTGTGAATTGCAGTGCCCCTGAGCTGCATTTTCAAACTCGCTTTCTTGGGAGCTGGCCGCAAAAGCGCAGGATTGCTTCAGGCCCTATTCTGGTTCCGGGCGGCAGGCTGAGCCTGTGGTTAATTCTTTTTCCTGATGGGAAAATAGAGTGGCCTGTGCCTGTCCCAACACCTAGAGCTAGTCTCTCATTGGTTCCCCCTCTTCCCGTTCATCCTCAGGACAAATTGCAACCTGTACGGAACAGGAGGTGAAAGGTGCTGAGTCTCCAAGGAGGGAGATTGCTAGTCAAGCGGCTGGAATGGCGTACCCGAGCACAAGGAGATGAGAAATGAGGTGCGTTTTAGAAACCTTTCCCGATCACACGGTGTACCATCTTCTGGGTTTCTCTTGCATGTTTTCGATGTAGGAAGATGCCCTTGCACCTGGAGATTTGGGACCCATGGGATGGGTACCACGCAGTATTACTTTAAAGGGTCTGCGTTTGCTCACCCAACCTCACCAAACCTCTCAGCCCCAAGAGTGTCCACCCTTACGTCTCCATCAGCTGTGGGTCTAGATATGGTCAATCCAGGTGGCATCACAGCCCCTGAACGAATTTTGTAAGAATTTCTCTCTCTTTCACTGTCTTTGTTTCACGGGTTTTTAGAAGTAATTGATTTTTATAAAGGGGTTTAGCTGCTTTTCACTGCCGTGTTTATGCCTCTTTGCACCCAGGTGACTCACTTACAGAGAGATATCAATACATAGGTTTTAATATTCTTACTAGTCAGATATGTTCTTGGGCGGTGAATAGGGGGTATTGAGTCCAGTTCACTGAGCAAGGAGTAGGTCTTGTCTATTACATATTGGGTTTATGGAACGGTATCTGAGCTAATTTGACACCCGTGTTTTATGCATCACCCCACCTCACCTTTCCCGTTAAACAGCCATAGTGTGTTTTCTAAACGTGTGACTCTGTGCCTTTTTGTAATTCAGCTCAAGTGTAGCGGTTTTTACATTCCCTCTATAAGAGATATCTTATGATAAGTTTTTTTTTCTGTGTGACTTATTTCACTTAGAATCGTCGTACCTAAATCCACTCATCATGCTGCTACTAGCCTTATGACGTTGATTTCATGGCTGAGTGATATTCCATTGTACATAAGGACCACAACTTCTTTATCCATTTTTCTCTTTCCTGGGATATTGAAGGTGTAACGGAGTGGAGGTTCTTGTCAAGAGAGCAGCCCTAAACTTTGGGGTGCCTGTGTCCTGCTGATTTTTAGTTTTCCCAATTTATATGCCCATGAGTGGAAGTGCCCTATGCTCTCTAAGCTGAGTTTTTTAGATGTTTCAGCACACACCGTACACTTCTCCAGAGTGGCTGTTGGCAATTTACATCCCGCCCATCAGCTTAGCAAGGCTCCCGTTTCTCCATGGCCTGTCCTGCATTTCTGGTTTTGACACTTTATTCAGCATGGCCCTTTTGACCGATGGGAAGCGAGGCTTCTTTGTAGCGCTGATTTGCCTTTCCAGGTTGCTTGGTTGGCCAAAAAGGGCGTATGCGTTTTTTCCTGAATATATTCAGGAAAAAACGCATACGCCCTTTTTGGCCAAGGGCATCGTTGTCGAGGTTTGGCCGCTTTTCCTGTGCTTTCAAGGCGATTCGAATCTACCTCCTGAAATCTGTTTCCTACAATTCTGCCTTGCTTTCAAATCCTCTTCGTTGCCTTCCCTCAATATATTTGTGGACGAGAGTTATCATTTATAACTCTGCAGGTTTGTGAATTGCAGTGCCCCTGAGCTCCGTTTTTCAACTCGCTTTCTTGGGAGCTGGCCGCAAACGCGCAGGATTGCTTCAGGCCCTATTCTGGTTCCGGGCGGCAGGCTGAGCCTGTGGTTAATTCTTCTTCCTGATGGGAAAATAGAGTGACCTGTGCCTGTCCCAACACCTAGAGCTAGTCTCTCATTGGTTCCCCCTCTTCCCGTTCATCCTCAGGACAAATTGCAACCTGTACAGAACAGGAGGTGAAAGGTGCTGAGTCTCCAAGGAGGGAGATTCCTAGTCAAGCGGCTGGAATGGCGTACCCGAGCACAAGGAGATGAGAAATGAGGTGCGTTTTAGAAACCTTTCCAGATCACACGGTGTACCATCTTCTGGGTTTCTCATGCATGTTTTCGATGTAGGAAGATGCCCTTGAAACTGGAGATCTGGGGCCCATGGGATTGGTACCACGCAGTATTACTTTAAAGGGTCTGCGTTTGCTCACCCAAACTCACCAAACCTCTCAGCCCCAAGAGTGTCCACCCTTATGTCTCCATCAGCTGTGGGTCTAGATATGGTCAATCCAGGTGGCATCACAGCCCCTGAACGAATTTTGTAAGAATTTCTCTCTCTTTGACTGTCTTTGTTTCACGGGTTTTTAAAAGTAATTGATTTTTATAATGGGGTTTAGCTGCTTTTCACTGCTGTGTTTATGCCGCTTTACACCCACTTGACTCACTTAGAGAGGGATATCAATACATAGGTTTTAAGATTCTTACTAGTCAGATATGTTCTTGGGCGGTGAATAGGGGGTATTGAGTCCAGTTCACTGAGCAAGGAGTAGGTCTTGTCTATTACATATTGGGTTTATGGAACGGTATCTGAGCTAATTTGACACCCGTGTTTTATGCATCACCCCACCTCACCTTTCCCGTTAAGCAGCCATAGTGTGTTTTCTAAACGTGTGATTCTGTGCCGTTTTGTAATTCAGCTCAAGTATAGCGGTTTTTAAATTCCCTCTATAAGTGACATCTTATGAGAAGTGTCTTTTTCTGTGTGACTTATTTCACTTGGAATTGTCGTACCTAAATCCACTCATCATGCTGCTACTAGCCTTATGACGTTGATTTCATGGCTGAGTGATATTCCATTGTACATAAGGACCACAACTTCTTTATCCATTTTTCTCTTTCCTGGGATATTTAAGGTGTAACGGAGTGGAGGTTCTTGTCAAGAGAGCAGCCCTAAACTTTGGGGTCCCTGTGTCTTGCTGATTTTTAGTTTTCCCAATTTATACGCCCATGAGTGGAAGTGCCCTATGCTGTCTAAGCTGAGTTTTTTAGATGTTTCAGGACACACCGTACACTTCTCCAGAGTGGCTGTTGGCAATTTACATCCCGCCCATCAGCGTAGCAAGTCTCCCGTTTCTCCATGGCCTGTCCTGCATTTCTGGTTTTGACACTTTATTCAGCATGGCCCTTTTGACGGATGGGAAGCGAGACTTCTTTGTAGCGCTGATTTGCCTTTCCAGGTTGCTTGGTTGGCCAAAAAGGGCGTATGCGTTTTTTCCTGAATATATTCAGGAAAAAACGCATACGCCCTTTTTGGCCAAGGGCATGGTTGTCGAGGTTTGGCCGCTTTTCCTGTGCTTTCAAGGCGATTCGAATCTACCTCCTGAAATCTGTTTCCTGCAATTCTGCCTTGCTTTCAAATCCTCTTCGTTGCCTTCCCTCAATATATTTGTGGACGAGAGTTATCATTTATAACTCTGCAGGTTTGTGAATTGCAGTGCCCCTGAGCTCCATTTTCCAACTCGCTTTCTTGGGAGCTGGCCGCAAACGCGCAGGATTGCTTCAGGCCCTATTCTGGTTCCGGGCGGCAGGCTGAGCCTGTGTTTAATTCTTCTTCCTGATGGGAAAATAGAGTGACCTGTGCCTGTCCCAACACCTAGAGCTAGTCTCTCATTGGTTCCCCCTCTTCCCGTTCATCCTCAGGACAAATTGCAACCTGTACGGAACAGGAGGTGAAAGGTGCTGAGTCTCCAAGGAGGGAGATTGCTATTCAAGCGGCTGGAATGGCGAACCCGAGCACAAGGAGATGAGAAATGAGGTGCGTTTTAGAAACCTTTCCCGATCACACGGTGTACCATCTTCTGGGTTTCTCATGCATGTTTTCGATGTAGGAAGATGCCCTTGAAACTGGAGATTTGGGGCCCATGGGATGGGTACCACGCAGTATTACTTTAACGGGTCTGCGTTTGCTCACCCAACCTCACCAAACCTCTCAGCCCCAAGAGTGTCCACCCTTATGTCTCCATCAGCTGTGGGTCTAGATATGGTCAATCCAGGTGGCATCACAGCCCCTGAACGAATTTTGTAAGAATTTCTCTCTCTTTCACTGTCTTTGTTTCACGGGTTTTTAAAAGTAATTGATTTTTATAATGGTGTTTAGCTGCTTTTCACTGCTGTGTTTATGCCTCTTTACACCCACGTGACTCACTTACAGAGAGATATCAATACACAGGTTTTAAGATTCTTACTAGTCAGATATGTTCTTGGGCGGTGAATAGGGGGTATTGAGTCCAGTTCACTGAGCAAGGAGTAGGTCTTGTCTATTACATATTGGGTTTATGGAACGGTATCTGAGCTAATTTGACACCCGTGTTTTATGCATCACACCACCTCACCTTTCCCGTTCAGCAGCCATAGTGTGTTTTCTAAACGTGTGACTCTGTGCCGTTTTGTAATTCAGCTCAAGTGTAGCGGTTTTTACATTCCCTCTATAAGAGATAGCTTATGATAAGTGTCGTTTTCTGTGTGACTTATTTCACTTAGAATCGTCGTACCTAAATCCACTCATCATGCTTCTACTAGCCTTATGACGTTGATTTCATGGCTGAGTGATATTCCATTGTACATAAGGACCACAACTTCTTTACCCATTTTTCTCTTTCCTGGGATATTGAAGGTGTAACGGAGTGGAGGTTCTTGTCAAGAGAGCAGCCCTAAACTTTGGGGTGCCTGTGTCTTGCTGATTTTTAGTTTTCCCAATTTATACGCCCATGAGTGGAAGTGCCCTATGCTCTCTAAGCTGAGTTTTTGTGATGTTTCAGGACACACCGTACACTTCTCCAGAGTGGCTATTGGCAATTTACATCCCGCCCATCAGCGTAGCAAGGCTCCCGTTTCTCCATGGCCTGTCCTGCATTTCTGCTTTTGACACTTTATTCAGCATGGCCCTTTTGACGGATGGGAAGCGAGACTTCTTTGTAGCGCTGATTTGCCTTTCCAGGTTGCTTGGTTGGCCAAAAAGGGCGTATGCGTTTTTTCCTGAATATATTCAGGAAAAAACGCATACGCCCTTTTTGGCCAAGGGCATCGTTGTCGAGGTTTGGCCGCTTTTCCTGTGCTTTCAAGGCGATTCGAATCTACCTCCTGAAATCTGTTTCCTGCAATTCTGCCTTGCTTTCAAATCCTCTTCGTTGCCTTCCCTCAATATATTTGTGGACGAGAGTTATCATTTATAACTCTGCAGGTTTGTGAATTGCAGTGCCCCTGAGCTCCGTTTTTCAACTCGCTTTCTTGGGAGCTGGCCGCAAACGCGCAGGATTGCTTCAGGCCCTATTCTGGTTCCGGGCGGCAGGCTGAGCCTGTGTTTAATTCTTCTTCCTGATGGGAAAATAGAGTGACCTGTGCCTGTCCCAACACCTAGAGCTAGTCTCACATTGGTTCCCCCTCTTCCCGTTCATCCTGAGGACAAATTGCAACCTGTACGGAACAGGAGGTGAAAGGTGCTGAGTCTCCAAGGAGGGAGATTGCTAGTCAAGCGGCTGGAATGGCGTCCCCGAGCACAAGGAGATGAGAAATGAGGTGCGTTTTAGAAACCTTTCCCGATCACACGGTGTACCATCGTCTGGGTTTCTCTTGCATGTTTTCGATGTAGGAAGATGCCCTTGCGCCTGAAGATCTGGGACCCATGGGATGGGTACCACGCAGTATTACTTTAAAGGGACTGCGTTTGCTCACCCAACCTCACCAAACCTCTCAGCCCCAAGAGTGTCCACCCTTATGTCTCCATCAGCTGTGGGTCTAGATATGGTCAATCCAGGTGGCATCACAGCCCCTGAACGAATTTTGTAAGAATTTCTCTCTCTTTCACTGTATTTGTTTCACGGGTTTTTAAAAGTAATTGATTTTTATAATGGGGTTTAGCTGCTTTTCACTGCTGTGTTTATGCCTCTTTACACCCAGGTGACTCACTTACAGAGAGATATCAATACATAGGTTTTAAGATTCTTACTAGTCAGATATGTTCTTGGGCGGTGAATAGGGGGTATTGAGTCCAGTTCACTGAGCAAGGAGTACGTCTGGTCTATTACATATTGGGTTTATGGAACGGTATCTGAGCTAATTTGACACCCGTGTTTTATGCATCACCTCACCTCACCTTTCCCGTTAAGCAGCCATAGTGTGTTTTCTAAACGTGTGACTCTGTGCCGTTTTGTAATTCAGCTCAAGTGTAGCGGTTTTTACATTCCCTCTATAAGAGATATCTTATGACAAGTGTCTTTTTCTGTGTGACATATTTCACTTGGAATTGTCGTACCTAAATCCACTCATCATGCTGCTACTAGCCTTATGACGTTGATTTCATGGCTGAGTGATATTCCATTGTACATAAGGACCACAACTTCTTTATCCATTTTTCTCTTTCCTGGGATATTTAAGGTGTAACGGAGTGGAGGTTCTTGTCAAGAGAGCAGCCCTAAACTTTGGGGTCCCTGTGTCTTGCTGATTTTTAGTTTTCCCAATTTATACGCCCATGAGTGGAAGTGCCCTATGCTCTCTAAGCTGAGTTTTTTAGATGTTTCAGGACACACCGTACACTTCTCCAGAGTGGCTGTTGGCAATTTACATCCCGCCCATCAGCGTAGCAAGGCTCCCGTTTCTCCATGGCCTGTCCTGCATTTCTGGTTTTGACACTTTATTCAGCATGGCCCTTTTGACCGATGGGAAGCGAGACTTATTTGTAGCGCTGATTTTCCTTTCCAGTTTGCTTGGTTGGCCAAAAAGGGCATATGCGTTTTTTCCTGAATATATTCAGGAAAAAACGCATACGCCCTTTTTGGCCAAGGGCATCGTTGTCGAGGTTTGGCCGCTTTTCCTGTGCTTTCAAGGCGATTCGAATCTACCTCCTGAAATCTGTTTCCTGCAATTCTGCCTTGCTTTCAAATCCTCTTCGTTGCCTTCCCTCAATATATTTGTGGACGAGAGTTATCATTTATAACTCTGCAGGTTTGTGAATTGCAGTGCCCCTGAGCTGCATTTTCAAACTCGCTTTCTTGGGAGCTGGCCGCAAAAGCGCAGGATTGCTTCAGGCCCTATTCTGGTTCCGGGCGGCAGGCTGAGCCTGTGGTTAATTCTTTTTCCTGATGGGAAAATAGAGTGGCCTGTGCCTGTCCCAACACCTAGAGCTAGTCTCTCATTGGTTCCCCCTCTTCCCGTTCATCCTCAGGACAAATTGCAACCTGTACGGAACAGGAGGTGAAAGGTGCTGAGTCTCCAAGGAGGGAGATTGCTAGTCAAGCGGCTGGAATGGCGTACCCGAGCACAAGGAGATGAGAAATGAGGTGCGTTTTAGAAACCTTTCCCGATCACACGGTGTACCATCTTCTGGGTTTCTCTTGCATGTTTTCGATGTAGGAAGATGCCCTTGCACCTGGAGATTTGGGACCCATGGGATGGGTACCACGCAGTATTACTTTAAAGGGTCTGCGTTTGCTCACCCAACCTCACCAAACCTCTCAGCCCCAAGAGTGTCCACCCTTACGTCTCCATCAGCTGTGGGTCTAGATATGGTCAATCCAGGTGGCATCACAGCCCCTGAACGAATTTTGTAAGAATTTCTCTCTCTTTCACTGTCTTTGTTTCACGGGTTTTTAGAAGTAATTGATTTTTATAAAGGGGTTTAGCTGCTTTTCACTGCCGTGTTTATGCCTCTTTGCACCCAGGTGACTCACTTACAGAGAGATATCAATACATAGGTTTTAATATTCTTACTAGTCAGATATGTTCTTGGGCGGTGAATAGGGGGTATTGAGTCCAGTTCACTGAGCAAGGAGTAGGTCTTGTCTATTACATATTGGGTTTATGGAACGGTATCTGAGCTAATTTGACACCCGTGTTTTATGCATCACCCCACCTCACCTTTCCCGTTAAACAGCCATAGTGTGTTTTCTAAACGTGTGACTCTGTGCCTTTTTGTAATTCAGCTCAAGTGTAGCGGTTTTTACATTCCCTCTATAAGAGATATCTTATGATAAGTTTTTTTTTCTGTGTGACTTATTTCACTTAGAATCGTCGTACCTAAATCCACTCATCATGCTGCTACTAGCCTTATGACGTTGATTTCATGGCTGAGTGATATTCCATTGTACATAAGGACCACAACTTCTTTATCCATTTTTCTCTTTCCTGGGATATTGAAGGTGTAACGGAGTGGAGGTTCTTGTCAAGAGAGCAGCCCTAAACTTTGGGGTGCCTGTGTCCTGCTGATTTTTAGTTTTCCCAATTTATATGCCCATGAGTGGAAGTGCCCTATGCTCTCTAAGCTGAGTTTTTTAGATGTTTCAGCACACACCGTACACTTCTCCAGAGTGGCTGTTGGCAATTTACATCCCGCCCATCAGCTTAGCAAGGCTCCCGTTTCTCCATGGCCTGTCCTGCATTTCTGGTTTTGACACTTTATTCAGCATGGCCCTTTTGACCGATGGGAAGCGAGGCTTCTTTGTAGCGCTGATTTGCCTTTCCAGGTTGCTTGGTTGGCCAAAAAGGGCGTATGCGTTTTTTCCTGAATATATTCAGGAAAAAACGAATACGCCCTTTTTGGCCAAGGGCATCGTTGTCGAGGTTTGGCCGCTTTTCCTGTGCTTTCAAGGCGATTCGAATCTACCTCCTGAAATCTGTTTCCTACAATTCTGCCTTGCTTTCAAATCCTCTTCGTTGCCTTCCCTCAATATATTTGTGGACGAGAGTTATCATTTATAACTCTGCAGGTTTGTGAATTGCAGTGCCCCTGAGCTCCGTTTTTCAACTCGCTTTCTTGGGAGCTGGCCGCAAACGCGCAGGATTGCTTCAGGCCCTATTCTGGTTCCGGGCGGCAGGCTGAGCCTGTGGTTAATTCTTCTTCCTGATGGGAAAATAGAGTGACCTGTGCCTGTCCCAACACCTAGAGCTAGTCTCTCATTGGTTCCCCCTCTTCCCGTTCATCCTCAGGACAAATTGCAACCTGTACAGAACAGGAGGTGAAAGGTGCTGAGTCTCCAAGGAGGGAGATTCCTAGTCAAGCGGCTGGAATGGCGTACCCGAGCACAAGGAGATGAGAAATGAGGTGCGTTTTAGAAACCTTTCCAGATCACACGGTGTACCATCTTCTGGGTTTCTCATGCATGTTTTCGATGTAGGAAGATGCCCTTGAAACTGGAGATCTGGGGCCCATGGGATTGGTACCACGCAGTATTACTTTAAAGGGTCTGCGTTTGCTCACCCAAACTCACCAAACCTCTCAGCCCCAAGAGTGTCCACCCTTATGTCTCCATCAGCTGTGGGTCTAGATATGGTCAATCCAGGTGGCATCACAGCCCCTGAACGAATTTTGTAAGAATTTCTCTCTCTTTGACTGTCTTTGTTTCACGGGTTTTTAAAAGTAATTGATTTTTATAATGGGGTTTAGCTGCTTTTCACTGCTGTGTTTATGCCGCTTTACACCCACTTGACTCACTTAGAGAGGGATATCAATACATAGGTTTTAAGATTCTTACTAGTCAGATATGTTCTTGGGCGGTGAATAGGGGGTATTGAGTCCAGTTCACTGAGCAAGGAGTAGGTCTTGTCTATTACATATTGGGTTTATGGAACGGTATCTGAGCTAATTTGACACCCGTGTTTTATGCATCACCCCACCTCACCTTTCCCGTTAAGCAGCCATAGTGTGTTTTCTAAACGTGTGATTCTGTGCCGTTTTGTAATTCAGCTCAAGTATAGCGGTTTTTAAATTCCCTCTATAAGTGACATCTTATGAGAAGTGTCTTTTTCTGTGTGACTTATTTCACTTGGAATTGTCGTACCTAAATCCACTCATCATGCTGCTACTAGCCTTATGACGTTGATTTCATGGCTGAGTGATATTCCATTGTACATAAGGACCACAACTTCTTTATCCATTTTTCTCTTTCCTGGGATATTTAAGGTGTAACGGAGTGGAGGTTCTTGTCAAGAGAGCAGCCCTAAACTTTGGGGTCCCTGTGTCTTGCTGATTTTTAGTTTTCCCAATTTATACGCCCATGAGTGGAAGTGCCCTATGCTGTCTAAGCTGAGTTTTTTAGATGTTTCAGGACACACCGTACACTTCTCCAGAGTGGCTGTTGGCAATTTACATCCCGCCCATCAGCGTAGCAAGTCTCCCGTTTCTCCATGGCCTGTCCTGCATTTCTGGTTTTGACACTTTATTCAGCATGGCCCTTTTGACGGATGGGAAGCGAGACTTCTTTGTAGCGCTGATTTGCCTTTCCAGGTTGCTTGGTTGGCCAAAAAGGGCGTATGCGTTTTTTCCTGAATATATTCAGGAAAAAACGCATACGCCCTTTTTGGCCAAGGGCATGGTTGTCGAGGTTTGGCCGCTTTTCCTGTGCTTTCAAGGCGATTCGAATCTACCTCCTGAAATCTGTTTCCTGCAATTCTGCCTTGCTTTCAAATCCTCTTCGTTGCCTTCCCTCAATATATTTGTGGACGAGAGTTATCATTTATAACTCTGCAGGTTTGTGAATTGCAGTGCCCCTGAGCTCCGTTTTTCAACTCGCTTTCTTGGGAGCTGGCCGCAAACGCGCAGGATTGCTTCAGGCCCTATTCTGGTTCCGGGCGGCAGGCTGAGCCTGTGTTTAATTCTTCTTCCTGATGGGAAAATAGAGTGACCTGTGCCTGTCCCAACACCTAGAGCTAGTCTCACATTGGTTCCCCCTCTTCCCGTTCATCCTGAGGACAAATTGCAACCTGTACGGAACAGGAGGTGAAAGGTGCTGAGTCTCCAAGGAGGGAGATTGCTAGTCAAGCGGCTGGAATGGCGTCCCCGAGCACAAGGAGATGAGAAATGAGGTGCGTTTTAGAAACCTTTCCCGATCACACGGTGTACCATCGTCTGGGTTTCTCTTGCATGTTTTCGATGTAGGAAGATGCCCTTGCGCCTGAAGATCTGGGACCCATGGGATGGGTACCACGCAGTATTACTTTAAAGGGACTGCGTTTGCTCACCCAACCTCACCAAACCTCTCAGCCCCAAGAGTGTCCACCCTTATGTCTCCATCAGCTGTGGGTCTAGATATGGTCAATCCAGGTGGCATCACAGCCCCTGAACGAATTTTGTAAGAATTTCTCTCTCTTTCACTGTATTTGTTTCACGGGTTTTTAAAAGTAATTGATTTTTATAATGGGGTTTAGCTGCTTTTCACTGCTGTGTTTATGCCTCTTTACACCCAGGTGACTCACTTACAGAGAGATATCAATACATAGGTTTTAAGATTCTTACTAGTCAGATATGTTCTTGGGCGGTGAATAGGGGGTATTGAGTCCAGTTCACTGAGCAAGGAGTACGTCTGGTCTATTACATATTGGGTTTATGGAACGGTATCTGAGCTAATTTGACACCCGTGTTTTATGCATCACCTCACCTCACCTTTCCCGTTAAGCAGCCATAGTGTGTTTTCTAAACGTGTGACTCTGTGCCGTTTTGTAATTCAGCTCAAGTGTAGCGGTTTTTACATTCCCTCTATAAGAGATATCTTATGATAAGTGTCTTTTTCTGTGTGACTTATTTCACTTAGAATCGTCGTACCTAAATCCACTCATCATGCTGCTACTAGCCTTATGACGTTGATTTCATGGCTGAGTGATATTCCATTGTACATAAGGACCACAACTTCTTTATCCATTTTTCTCTTTCCTGGGATATTGAAGGTGTAACGGAGTGGAGGTTCTTGTCAAGAGAGCAGCCCTAAACTTTGGGGTGGCTGTGTCTTGCTGATTTTTAGTTTTCCCAATTTATACGCCCATGAGTGGAAGTGCCCTATGCTCTCTAAGCTGAGTTTTTGTGATGTTTCAGGACACACCGTACACTTCTCCAGAGTGGCTGTTGGCAATTTACATCCCGCCCATCAGCGTAGCAATGCTCCCGTTTCTCCATGGCCTGTCCTGCATTTCTGCTTTTGACACTTTATTCAGCATGGCCCTTTTGACCGATGGGAAGCGAGACTTCTTTGTAGCGCTGATTTGCCTTTCCAGGTTTCTTGGTTGGCCAAAGAGGGCGTATGCGTTTTTCCTGAATATATTCAGGAAAAAACGCATACGCCCTTTTTGGCCAAGGGCATCGTTGTCGAGGTTTGGCCGCTTTTCCTGTGCTTTCAAGGCGATTCGAATCTACCTCCTGAAATCTGTTTCCTGCAATTCTGCCTTGCTTTCAAATCCTCTTCGTTGCCTTCCCTCAATACATTTGTGGACGAGAGTTATCATTTATAACTCTGCATGTTTGTGAATTGCAGTGCCCCTGAGCTCCATTTTCCAACTCGCTTTCTTGGGAGCTGGCCGCAAAAGCGCAGGATTGCTTCAGGCCCTATTCTGGTTCCGGGCGGCAGGCTGAGCCTGTGGTTAATTCTTCTTCCTGATGGGAAAATAGAGTGACCTGTGCCTGTCCCAACACCTAGAGCTAGTCTCTCATTGGTTCCCCCTCTTCCCGTTCATCCTCAGGACAAATTGCAACCTGTACGGAACAGGAGGTGAAAGGTGCTGAGTCTCCAAGGAGGGAGATTGCTATTCAAGCGGCTGGAATGGCGAACCCGAGCACAAGGAGATGAGAAATGAGGTGCGTTTTAGAAACCTTTCCCGATCACACGGTGTACCATCTTCTGGGTTTCTCATGCATGTTTTCGATGTAGGAAGATGCCCTTGAAACTGGAGATTTGGGGCCCATGGGATGGGTACCACGCAGTATTACTTTAACGGGTCTGCGTTTGCTCACCCAACCTCACCAAACCTCTCAGCCCCAAGAGTGTCCACCCTTATGTCTCCATCAGCTGTGGGTCTAGATATGGTCAATCCAGGTGGCATCACAGCCCCTGAACGAATTTTGTAAGAATTTCTCTCTCTTTCACTGTCTTTGTTTCACGGGTTTTTAAAAGTAATTGATTTTTATAATGGTGTTTAGCTGCTTTTCACTGCTGTGTTTATGCCTCTTTACACCCACGTGACTCACTTACAGAGAGATATCAATACACAGGTTTTAAGATTCTTACTAGTCAGATATGTTCTTGGGCGGTGAATAGGGGGTATTGAGTCCAGTTCACTGAGCAAGGAGTAGGTCTTGTCTATTACATATTGGGTTTATGGAACGGTATCTGAGCTAATTTGACACCCGTGTTTTATGCATCACACCACCTCACCTTTCCCGTTCAGCAGCCATAGTGTGTTTTCTAAACGTGTGACTCTGTGCCGTTTTGTAATTCAGCTCAAGTGTAGCGGTTTTTACATTCCCTCTATAAGAGATAGCTTATGATAAGTGTCGTTTTCTGTGTGACTTATTTCACTTAGAATCGTCGTACCTAAATCCACTCATCATGCTTCTACTAGCCTTATGACGTTGATTTCATGGCTGAGTGATATTCCATTGTACATAAGGACCACAACTTCTTTACCCATTTTTCTCTTTCCTGGGATATTGAAGGTGTAACGGAGTGGAGGTTCTTGTCAAGAGAGCAGCCCTAAACTTTGGGGTGCCTGTGTCTTGCTGATTTTTAGTTTTCCCAATTTATACGCCCATGAGTGGAAGTGCCCTATGCTCTCTAAGCTGAGTTTTTGTGATGTTTCAGGACACACCGTACACTTCTCCAGAGTGGCTATTGGCAATTTACATCCCGCCCATCAGCGTAGCAAGGCTCCCGTTTCTCCATGGCCTGTCCTGCATTTCTGCTTTTGACACTTTATTCAGCATGGCCCTTTTGACGGATGGGAAGCGAGACTTCTTTGTAGCGCTGATTTGCCTTTCCAGGTTGCTTGGTTGGCCAAAAAGGGCGTATGCGTTTTTTCCTGAATATATTCAGGAAAAAACGCATACGCCCTTTTTGGCCAAGGGCATGGTTGTCGAGGTTTGGCCGCTTTTCCTGTGCTTTCAAGGCGATTCGAATCTACCTCCTGAAATCTGTTTCCTGCAATTCTGCCTTGCTTTCAAATCCTCTTCGTTGCCTTCCCTCAATATATTTGTGGACGAGAGTTATCATTTATAACTCTGCAGGTTTGTGAATTGCAGTGCCCCTGAGCTCCGTTTTTCAACTCGCTTTCTTGGGAGCTGGCCGCAAACGCGCAGGATTGCTTCAGGCCCTATTCTGGTTCCGGGCGGCAGGCTGAGCCTGTGTTTAATTCTTCTTCCTGATGGGAAAATAGAGTGACCTGTGCCTGTCCCAACACCTAGAGCTAGTCTCACATTGGTTCCCCCTCTTCCCGTTCATCCTGAGGACAAATTGCAACCTGTACGGAACAGGAGGTGAAAGGTGCTGAGTCTCCAAGGAGGGAGATTGCTAGTCAAGCGGCTGGAATGGCGTCCCCGAGCACAAGGAGATGAGAAATGAGGTGCGTTTTAGAAACCTTTCCCGATCACACGGTGTACCATCGTCTGGGTTTCTCTTGCATGTTTTCGATGTAGGAAGATGCCCTTGCGCCTGAAGATCTGGGACCCATGGGATGGGTACCACGCAGTATTACTTTAAAGGGACTGCGTTTGCTCACCCAACCTCACCAAACCTCTCAGCCCCAAGAGTGTCCACCCTTATGTCTCCATCAGCTGTGGGTCTAGATATGGTCAATCCAGGTGGCATCACAGCCCCTGAACGAATTTTGTAAGAATTTCTCTCTCTTTCACTGTATTTGTTTCACGGGTTTTTAAAAGTAATTGATTTTTATAATGGGGTTTAGCTGCTTTTCACTGCTGTGTTTATGCCTCTTTACACCCAGGTGACTCACTTACAGAGAGATATCAATACATAGGTTTTAAGATTCTTACTAGTCAGATATGTTCTTGGGCGGTGAATAGGGGGTATTGAGTCCAGTTCACTGAGCAAGGAGTACGTCTGGTCTATTACATATTGGGTTTATGGAACGGTATCTGAGCTAATTTGACACCCGTGTTTTATGCATCACCTCACCTCACCTTTCCCGTTAAGCAGCCATAGTGTGTTTTCTAAACGTGTGACTCTGTGCCGTTTTGTAATTCAGCTCAAGTGTAGCGGTTTTTACATTCCCTCTATAAGAGATATCTTATGATAAGTGTCTTTTTCTGTGTGACTTATTTCACTTAGAATCGTCGTACCTAAATCCACTCATCATGCTGCTACTAGCCTTATGACGTTGATTTCATGGCTGAGTGATATTCCATTGTACATAAGGACCACAACTTCTTTATCCATTTTTCTCTTTCCTGGGATATTGAAGGTGTAACGGAGTGGAGGTTCTTGTCAAGAGAGCAGCCCTAAACTTTGGGGTGGCTGTGTCTTGCTGATTTTTAGTTTTCCCAATTTATACGCCCATGAGTGGAAGTGCCCTATGCTCTCTAAGCTGAGTTTTTGTGATGTTTCAGGACACACCGTACACTTCTCCAGAGTGGCTGTTGGCAATTTACATCCCGCCCATCAGCGTAGCAATGCTCCCGTTTCTCCATGGCCTGTCCTGCATTTCTGCTTTTGACACTTTATTCAGCATGGCCCTTTTGACCGATGGGAAGCGAGACTTCTTTGTAGCGCTGATTTGCCTTTCCAGGTTTCTTGGTTGGCCAAAGAGGGCGTATGCGTTTTTCCTGAATATATTCAGGAAAAAACGCATACGCCCTCTTTGGCCAAGGGCATCGTTGTCGAGGTTTGGCCGCTTTTCCTGTGCTTTCAAGGCGATTCGAATCTACCTCCTGAAATCTGTTTCCTGCAATTCTGCCTTGCTTTCAAATCCTCTTCTTTGCCTTCCCTCAATACATTTGTGGACGAGAGTTATCATTTATAACTCTGCATGTTTGTGAATTGCAGTGCCCCTGAGCTCCATTTTCCAACTCGCTTTCTTGGGAGCTGGCCGCAAAAGCGCAGGATTGCTTCAGGCCCTATTCTGGTTCCGGGCGGCAGGCTGAGCCTGTGGTTAATTCTTCTTCCTGATGGGAAAATAGAGTGACCTGTGCCTGTCCCAACACCTAGAGCTAGTCTCTCATTGGTTCCCCCTCTTCCCGTTCATCCTCAGGACAAATTGCAACCTGTACGGAACAGGAGGTGAAAGGTGCTGAGTCTCCAAGGAGGGAGATTGCTATTCAAGTGGCTGGAATGGCGAACCCGAGCACAAGGAGATGAGAAATGAGGTGCGTTTTAGAAACCTTTCCCGATCACACGGTGTACCATCTTCTGGGTTTCTCATGCATGTTTTCGATGTAGGAAGATGCCCTTGAAACTGGAGATTTGGGGCCCATGGGATGGGTACCACGCAGTATTACTTTAACGGGTCTGCGTTTGCTCACCCAACCTCACCAAACCTCTCAGCCCCAAGAGTGTCCACCCTTATGTCTCCATCAGCTGTGGGTCTAGATATGGTCAATCCAGGTGGCATCACAGCCCCTGAACGAATTTTGTAAGAATTTCTCTCTCTTTCACTGTCTTTGTTTCACGGGTTTTTAAAAGTAATTGATTTTTATAATGGTGTTTAGCTGCTTTTCACTGCTGTGTTTATGCCTCTTTACACCCACGTGACTCACTTACAGAGAGATATCAATACATAGGTTTTAAGATTCTTACTAGTCAGATATGTTCTTGGGCGGTGAATAGGGGGTATTGAGTCCAGTTCACTGAGCAAGGAGTACGTCTGGTCTATTACATATTGGGTTTATGGAACGGTATCTGAGCTAATTTGACACCCGTGTTTTATGCATCACCCCACCTCACCTTTCCCGTTAAGCAGCCATAGTGTGTTTTCTAAACGTGTGACTCTGTGCCGTTTTGTAATTCAGCTCAAGTGTAGCGGTTTTTACATTCCCTCTATAAGAGATATCTTATGATAAGTGTCTTTTTCTGTGTGACTTATTTCACTTAGAATCGTCGTACCTAAATCCACTCATCATGCTGCTACTAGCCTTATGACGTTGATTTCATGGCTGAGTGATATTCCATTGTACATAAGGACCATAACTTCTTTATCCATTTTTCTCTTTCCTGGGATATTGAAGGTGTAACGGAGTGGAGGTTCCTGTCAAGAGAGCAGCCCTAAACTTTGGGGTGCCTGTGTCTTGCTGATTTTTAGTTTTCCCAATTTATATGCCCATGAGTGGAAGTGCCCTATGCTCTCTAAGCTGAGTTTTTTAGATGTTTCAGCACACACCGTACACTTCTCCAGAGTGGCTGTTGGCAATTTACATCCCGCCCATCAGCGTAGTAAGGCTCCCGTTTCTCCATGGCCTGTCCTGCATTTCTGTTTTTGACACTTTATTCAGCATGGCCCTTTTGACCGATGGGAAGCGAGACTTCTTTGTAGCGCTGATTTGCCTTTCCAGGTTGCTTGGTTGGCCAAAAAGGGCGTATGCGTTTTTTCCTGAATATATTCAGGAAGAAACGCATACGCCCTTTTTGGCCAAGGGCATCGTTGTCGAGGTTTTGCCGCTTTTCCTGTGCTTTCAAGGCGATTCGAATCTACCTCCTGAAATCTGTTTCCTGCAATTCTGCCTTGCTTTCAAATCCTCTTCGTTGCCTTCCCTCAATATATTTGTGGACGAGAGTTATCATTTATAACTCTGCAGGTTTGTGAATTGCAGTGCCCCTGAGCTGCATTTTCAAACTCGCTTTCTTGGGAGCTGGCCGCAAAAGCGCAGGATTGCTTCAGGCCCTATTCTGGTTCCGGGCGGCAGGCTGAGCCTGTGGTTAATTCTTTTTCCTGATGGGAAAATAGAGTGGCCTGTGCCTGTCCCAACACCTAGAGCTAGTCTCTCATTGGTTCCCCCTCTTCCCGTTCATCCTCAGGACAAATTGCAACCTGTACGGAACAGGAGGTGAAAGGTGCTGAGTCTCCAAGGAGTGAGATTGCTAGTCAAGCGGCTGGAATGGCGTACCCGAGCACAAGGAGATGAGAAATGAGGTGCGTTTTAGAAACCTTTCCCGATCACACGGTGTACCATCTTCTGGGTTTCTCTTGCATGTTTTCGATGTAGGAAGATGCCCTTGCACCTGGAGATTTGGGACCCATGGGATGGGTACCACGCAGTATTACTTTAAAGGGTCTGCGTTTGCTCACCCAACCTCACCAAACCTCTCAGCCCCAAGAGTGTCCACCCTTATGTCTCCATCAGCTGTGGGTCTAGATATGGTCAATCCAGGTGGCATCACAGCCCCTGAACGAATTTTGTAAGAATTTCTCTCTCTTTCACTGTCTTTGTTTCACGGGTTTTTAGAAGTAATTGATTTTTATAATGGGGTTTAGCTGCTTTTCACTGCTGTGTTTATGCCTCTTTACACCCAGGTGACTCACTTACAGAGAGATATCAATACATAGGTTTTAATATTCTTACTAGTCAGATATGTTCTTGGGCGGTGAATAGGGGGTATTGAGTCCAGTTCACTGAGCAAGGAGTACGTCTGGTCTATTACATATTGGGTTTATGGAACGGTATCTGAGCTAATTTGACACCCGTGTTTTATGCATCACCCCACCTCACCTTTCCCGTTAAGCAGCCATAGTGTGTTTTCTAAACGTGTGACTCTGTGCCTTTTTGTAATTCAGCTCAAGTGTAGCGGTTTTTACATTCCCTCTATAAGAGATATCTTATGATAAGTTTTTTTTTCTGTGTGACTTATTTCACTTAGAATCGTCGTACCTAAATCCACTCATCATGCTGCTACTAGCCTTATGACGTTGATTTCATGGCTGAGTGATATTCCATTGTACATAAGGACCATAACTTCTTTATCCATTTTTCTCTTTCCTGGGATATTGAAGGTGTAACGGAGTGGAGGTTCTTGTCAAGAGAGCAGCCCTAAACTTTGGGGTGCCTGTGTCCTGCTGATTTTTAGTTTTCCCAATTTATATGCCCATGAGTGGAAGTGCCCTATGCTCTCTAAGCTGAGTTTTTTAGATGTTTCAGCACACACCGTACACTTCTCCAGAGTGGCTGTTGGCAATTTGCATCCCGCCCATCAGCTTAGCAAGGCTCCCGTTTCTCCATGGCCTGTCCTGCATTTCTGGTTTTGACACTTTATTCAGCATGGCCCTTTTGACCGATGGGAAGCGAGGCTTCTTTGTAGCGCTGATTTGCCTTTCCAGGTTGCTTGGTTGGCCAAAAAGGGCGTATGCGTTTTTTCCTGAATATATTCAGGAAAAAACGCATACGCCCTTTTTGGCCAAGGGCATCGTTGTCGAGGTTTGGCCGCTTTTCCTGTGCTTTCAAGGCGATTCGAATCTACCTCCTGAAATCTGTTTCCTACAATTCTGCCTTGCTTTCAAATCCTCTTCGTTGCCTTCCCTCAATATATTTGTGGACGAGAGTTATCATTTATAACTCTGCAGGTTTGTGAATTGCAGTGCCCCTGAGCTCCGTTTTTCAACTCGCTTTCTTGGGAGCTGGCCGCAATCGCGCAGGATTGCTTCAGGCCCTATTCTGGTTCCGGGCGGCAGGCTGAGCCTGTGGTTAATTCTTCTTCCTGATGGGAAAATAGAGTGACCTGTGCCTGTCCCAACACCTAGAGCTAGTCTCTCATTGGTTCCCCGTCTTCCCGTTCATCCTCAGGACAAATTGCAACCTGTACGGAACAGGAGGTGAAAGGTGCTGAGTCTCCAAGGAGGGAGATTCCTAGTCAAGCGGCTGGAATGGCGTACCCGAGCACAAGGAGATGAGAAATGAGGTGCGTTTTAGAAACCTTTCCAGATCACACGGTGTACCATCTTCTGGGTTTCTCATGCATGTTTTCGATGTAGGAAGATGCCCTTGAAACTGGAGATCTGGGGCCCATGGGATTGGTACCACGCAGTATTACTTTAAAGGGTCTGCGTTTGCTCACCCAAACTCACCAAACCTCTCAGCCCCAAGAGTGTCCACCCTTATGTCTCCATCAGCTGTGGGTCTAGATATGGTCAATCCAGGTGGCATCACAGCCCCTGAACGAATTTTGTAAGAATTTCTCTCTCTTTGACTGTCTTTGTTTCACGGGTTTTTAAAAGTAATTGATTTTTATAATGGGGTTTAGCTGCTTTTCACTGCTGTGTTTATGCCGCTTTACACCCACTTGACTCACTTAGAGAGGGATATCAATACATAGGTTTTAAGATTCTTACTAGTCAGATATGTTCTTGGGCGGTGAATAGGGGGTATTGAGTCCAGTTCACTGAGCAAGGAGTAGGTCTTGTCTATTACATATTGGGTTTATGGAACGGTATCTGAGCTAATTTGACACCCGTGTTTTATGCATCACCCCACCTCACCTTTCCCGTTAAGCAGCCATAGTGTGTTTTCTAAACGTGTGATTCTGTGCCGTTTTGTAATTCAGCTCAAGTATAGCGGTTTTTAAATTCCCTCTATAAGTGACATCTTATGAGAAGTGTCTTTTTCTGTGTGACTTATTTCACTTGGAATTGTCGTACCTAAATCCACTCATCATGCTGCTACTAGCCTTATGACGTTGATTTCATGGCTGAGTGATATTCCATTGTACATAAGGACCACAACTTCTTTATCCATTTTTCTCTTTCCTGGGATATTTAAGGTGTAACGGAGTGGAGGTTCTTGTCAAGAGAGCAGCCCTAAACTTTGGGGTCCCTGTGTCTTGCTGATTTTTAGTTTTCCCAATTTATACGCCCATGAGTGGAAGTGCCCTATGCTGTCTAAGCTGAGTTTTTTAGATGTTTCAGGACACACCGTACACTTCTCCAGAGTGGCTGTTGGCAATTTACATCCCGCCCATCAGCGTAGCAAGTCCCCCTTGTCTCCATGGCCTGTCCTGCATTTCTGGTTTTGACACTTTATTCAGCATGGCCCTTTTGACCGATGGGAAGCGAGACTTCTTTGTAGCGCTGATTTGCCTTTCCAGGTTGCTTGGTTGGCCAAAAAGGGCGTATGCGTTTTTTTCTGAATATATTCAGGAAAAAACGCATACGCCCTTTTTGGCCAAGGGCATGGTTGTCGAGGTTTGGCCGCTTTTCCTGTGCTTTCAAGGCGATTCGAATCTACCTCCTGAAATCTGTTTCCTGCAATTCTGACTTGCTTTCAAATCCTCTTCGTTGCCTTCCCTCAATATATTTGTGGACGAGAGTTATCATTTATAACTCTGCAGGTTTGTGAATTGCAGTGCCCCTGAGCTCCATTTTCCAACTCGCTTTCTTGGGAGCTGGCCGCAAAAGCACTGGATTGCTTCAGGCCCTATTCTGGTTCCGGGCGACAGGCTGAGCCTGTGGTTAATTCTTCTTCCTGATGCGAAAATAGAGTGACCTGTGCCTGTCCCAACACCTAGAGCTAGTCTCTCTTTGGTTCCCCCTCTTTCCGTTCATCCTCAGGACAAATTGCAACATGTACGGAACAGGAGGTGAAAGGTGCTGAGTCTCCAAGGAGGGAGATTGCTAGTCAAGCGGCTGGAATGGCGAACCCGAGCACAAGGAGATGAGAAATGAGGTGCGTTTTAGAAACCTTTCCAGATCACACGGTGTACCATCTTCTGGGTTTCTCATGCATGTTTTCGATGTAGGAAGATGCCCTTGCACCTGGAGATTTGGGACCCATGGGATGGGTACGACGCAGTATTACTTTAAAGGGTCTGCATTTGCTCACCCAACCTCACCAAACCTCTCAGCCCCAAGAGTGTCCACCCTTATGTCTCCATCAGCTGTGCGTCTAGATATGGTCAATCCAGGTGGCATCACAGCCCCTGAACGAATTTTGTAAGAATTTCTCTCTCTTTGACTGTCTTTGTTTCACGGGTTTTTAAAAGTAATTGATTTTTATAATGGGGTTTAGCTGCTTTTCACTGCTGTGTTTATGCCGCTTTACACCCACTTGACTCACTTAGAGAGAGATATCATTACATAGGTTTTAAGATTCTTACTAGTCAGATATGTTCTTGGGTGGTGAATAGGGGGTATTGAGTCCAGTTCACTGAGCAAGGAGTAGGTCTTGTCTATTACATATTGGGTTTATGGAACGGTATCTGAGCTAATTTGACACCCGTGTTTTATGCATCACCCCACCTCACCTTTCCCGTTAAGCAGCCATAGTGTGTTTTCTAAACGTGTGATTCTGTGCCGTTTTGTAATTCAGCTCAAGTATAGCGGTTTTTAAATTCCCTCTATAAGTGACATCTTATGAGAAGTGTCTTTTTCTGTGTGACTTATTTCACTTGGAATTGTCGTACCTAAATCCACTCATCATGCTGCTACTAGCCTTATGACGTTGATTTCATGGCTGAGTGATATTCCATTGTACATAAGGACCACAACTTCTTTATCCATTTTTCTCTTTCCTGGGATATTTAAGGTGTAACGGAGTGGAGGTTCTTGTCAAGAGAGCAGCCCTAAACTTTGGGGTGGCTGTGTCTTGCTGATTTTTAGTTTTCCCAATTTATACGCCCATGAGTGGAAGTGCCCTATGCTGTCTAAGCTGAGTTTTTTAGATGTTTCAGGACACACCGTACACTTCTCCAGAGTGGCTGTTGGCAATTTACATCCCGCCCATCAGCGTAGCAAGGCTCCCGTTTCTCCATGGCCTGTCCTGCATTTCTGGTTTTGACACTTTATTCAGCATGGCCCTTTTGACCGATGGGAAGCGAGACTTCTTTGTAGCGCTGATTTGCCTTTCCAGGTTGCTTGGTTGGCCAAAAAGGGCGTATGCGTTTTTTTCTGAATATATTCAGGAAAAAACGCATACGCCCTTTTTGGCCAAGGGCATGGTTGTCGAGGTTTGGCCGCTTTTCCTGTGCTTTCAAGGCGATTCGAATCTACCTCCTGAAATCTGTTTCCTGCAATTCTGACTTGCTTTCAAATCCTCTTCGTTGCCTTCCCTCAATATATTTGTGGACGAGAGTTATCATTTATAACTCTGCAGGTTTGTGAATTGCAGTGCCCCTGAGCTCCATTTTCCAACTCGCTTTCTTCGGAGCTGGCCGCAAAAGCACAGGATTGCTTCAGGCCCTATTCTGGTTCCGGGCGGCAGGCTGAGCCTGTGGTTAATTCTTCTTCCTGATGGGAAAATAGAGTGACCTGTGCCTGTCCCAACACCTAGAGCTAGTCTCTCTTTGGTTCCCCCTCTTCCCGTTCATCCTCAGGACAAATTGCAACCTGTACGGAACAGGAGGTGAAAGGTGCTGAGTCTCCAAGGAGGGAGATTGCTAGTCAAGCGGCTGGAATGGCGAACCCGAGCACAAGGAGATGAGAAATGAGGTGCGTTTTAGAAACCTTTCCCGATCACACGGTGTACCATCTTCTGGGTTTCTCATGCATGTTTTCGATGTAGGAAGATGCCCTTGAAACTGGAGATTTGGGACCCATGGGATGGGTACGACGCAGTATTACTTTAAAGGGTCTGCGTTTGCTCACCCAACCTCACCAAAACTCTCAGCCCCAAGAGTGTCCACCCTTATGTCTCCATCAGCTGTGGGTCTAGATATGGTCAATCCAGGTGGCATCACAGCCCCTGAACGAATTTTGTAAGAATTTCTCTCTCTTTGACTGTCTTTGTTTCACGGGTTTTTAAAAGTAATTGATTTTTATAATGGGGTTTAGCTGCTTTTCACTGCTGTGTTTATGCCGCTTTACACCCACTTGACTCACTTAGAGAGAGATATCATTACATAGGTTTTAAGATTCTTACTAGTCAGATATGTTCTTGGGTGGTGAATAGGGGGTGTTGAGTCCAGTTCACTGAGCAAGGAGTAGGTCTTGTCTATTACATATTGGGTTTATGGAACGGTATCTGAGCTAATTTGAAACCCGTGTTTTATGCATCACCCCACCTCACCTTTCCCGTTAAGCAGCCATAGTGTGTTTTCTAAACGTGTGACTCTGTGCCGTTTTGTAATTCAGCTCAAGTATAGCGGTTTTTACATTCCCTCTATAAGAGATATCTTATGACAAGTGTCTTTTTCTGTGTGACTTATTTCACTTGGAATTGTCGTACCTAAATCCACTCATCATGCTGCTACTAGCCTTATGACGTTGATTTCATGGCTGAGTGATATTCCATTGTACATAAGAACCACAACTTCTTTATCCATTTTTCTCTTTCCTGGGATATTTAAGGTGTAACGGAGTGGAGGTTCTTGTCAAGAGAGCAGCCCTAAACCTTGGGGTCCCTGTGTCTTGCTGATTTTTAGTTTTCCCAATTTATACGCCCATGAGTGGAAGTGCCCTATGCTCTCTAAGCTGAGTTTTTTAGATGTTTCAGGACACACCGTACACTTCTCCAGAGTGGCTGTTGGCAATTTACATCCCGCCCATCAGCGTAGCAAGGCTCCCGTTTCTCCATGGCCTGTCCTGCATTTCTGGTTTTGACACTTTATTCAGCATGGCCCTTTTGACCGATGGGAAGCGAGACTTATTTGTAGCGCTGATTTTCCTTTCCAGTTTGCTTGGTTGGCCAAAAAGGGCGTATGCGTTTTTTCCTGAATATATTCAGGAAAAAACGCATACGCCCTTTTTGGCCAAGGGCATCGTTGTCGAGGTTTGGCCGCTTTTCCTGTGCTTTCAAGGCGATTCGAATCTACCTCCTGAAATCTGTTTCCTGCAATTCTGCCTTGCTTTCAAATCCTCTTCGTTGCCTTCCCTCAATATATTTGTGGACGAGAGTTATCATTTATAACTCTGCAGGTTTGTGAATTGCAGTGCCCCTGAGCTGCATTTTCAAACTCGCTTTCTTGGGAGCTGGCCGCAAAAGCGCAGGATTGCTTCAGGCCCTATTCTGGTTCCGGGCGGCAGGCTGAGCCTGTGGTTAATTCTTTTTCCTGATGGGAAAATAGAGTGGCCTGTGCCTGTCCCAACACCTAGAGCTAGTCTCTCATTGGTTCCCCCTCTTCCCGTTCATCCTCAGGACAAATTGCAACCTGTACGGAACAGGAGGTGAAAGGTGCTGAGTCTCCAAGGAGGGAGATTGCTAGTCAAGCGGCTGGAATGGCGTACCCGAGCACAAGGAGATGAGAAATGAGGTGCGTTTTAGAAACCTTTCCCGATCACACGGTGTACCATCTTCTGGGTTTCTCTTGCATGTTTTCGATGTAGGAAGATGCCCTTGCACCTGGAGATTTGGGACCCATGGGATGGGTACCACGCAGTATTACTTTAAAAGGTCTGCGTTTGCTCACCCAACCTCACCAAACCTCTCAGCCCCAAGAGTGTCCACCCTTATGTCTCCATCAGCTGTGGGTCTAGATATGGTCAATCCAGGTGGCATCACAGCCCCTGAACGAATTTTGTAAGAATTTCTCTCTCTTTCACTGTCTTTGTTTCACGGGTTTTTAGAAGTAATTGATTTTTATAAAGGGGTTTAGCTGCTTTTCACTGCCGTGTTTATGCCTCTTTGCACCCAGGTGACTCACTTACAGAGAGATATCAATACATAGGTTTTAATATTCTTACTAGTCAGATATGTTCTTGGGCGGTGAATAGGGGGTATTGAGTCCAGTTCACTGAGCAAGGAGTAGGTCTTGTCTATTACATATTGGGTTTATGGAACGGCATCTGAGCTAATTTGACACCCGTGTTTTATGCATCACCCCACCTCACCTTTCCCGTTAAACAGCCATAGTGTGTTTTCTAAACGTGTGACTCTGTGCCTTTTTGTAATTCAGCTCAAGTGTAGCGGTTTTTACATTCCCTCTATAAGAGATATCTTATGATAAGTTTTTTTTTCTGTGTGACTTATTTCACTTAGAATCGTCGTACCTAAATCCACTCATCATGCTGCTACTAGCCTTATGACGTTGATTTCATGGCTGAGTGATATTCCATTGTACATAAGGACCACAACTTCTTTATCCATTTTTCTCTTTCCTGGGATATTGAAGGTGTAACGGAGTGGAGGTTCTTGTCAAGAGAGCAGCCCTAAACTTTGGGGTGCCTGTGTCCTGCTGATTTTTAGTTTTCCCAATTTATATGCCCATGAGTGGAAGTGCCCTATGCTCTCTAAGCTGAGTTTTTTAGATGTTTCAGCACACACCGTACACTTCTCCAGAGTGGCTGTTGGCAATTTGCATCCCGCCCATCAGCTTAGCAAGGCTCCCGTTTCTCCATGGCCTGTCCTGCATTTCTGGTTTTGACACTTTATTCAGCATGGCCCTTTTGACCGATGGGAAGCGAGGCTTCTTTGTAGCGCTGATTTGCCTTTCCAGGTTGCTTGGTTGGCCAAAAAGGGCGTATGCGTTTTTTCCTGAATATATTCAGGAAAAAACGCATACGCCCTTTTTGGCCAAGGGCATCGTTGTCGAGGTTTGGCCGCTTTTCCTGTGCTTTCAAGGCGATTCGAATCTACCTCCTGAAATCTGTTTCCTACAATTCTGCCTTGCTTTCAAATCCTCTTCGTTGCCTTCCCTCAATATATTTGTGGACGAGAGTTATCATTTATAACTCTGCAGGTTTGTGAATTGCAGTGCCCCTGAGCTCCGTTTTTCAACTCGCTTTCTTGGGAGCTGGCCGCAAACGCGCAGGATTGCTTCAGGCCCTATTCTGGTTCCGGGCGGCAGGCTGAGCCTGTGGTTAATTCTTCTTCCTGATGGGAAAATAGAGTGACCTGTGCCTGTCCCAACACCTAGAGCTAGTCTCTCATTGGTTCCCCCTCTTCCCGTTCATCCTCAGGACAAATTGCAACCTGTACGGAACAGGAGGTGAAAGGTGCTGAGTCTCCAAGGAGGGAGATTCCTAGTCAAGCGGCTGGAATGGCGTACCCGAGCACAAGGAGATGAGAAATGAGGTGCGTTTTAGAAACCTTTCCAGATCACACGGTGTACCATCTTCTGGGTTTCTCATGCATGTTTTCGATGTAGGAAGATGCCCTTGAAACTGGAGATCTGGGGCCCATGGGATTGGTACCACGCAGTATTACTTTAAAGGGTCTGCGTTTGCTCACCCAAACTCACCAAACCTCTCAGCCCCAAGAGTGTCCACCCTTATGTCTCCATCAGCTGTGGGTCTAGATATGGTCAATCCAGGTGGCATCACAGCCCCTGAACGAATTTTGTAAGAATTTCTCTCTCTTTGACTGTCTTTGTTTCACGGGTTTTTAAAAGTAATTGATTTTTATAATGGGGTTTAGCTGCTTTTCACTGCTGTGTTTATGCCGCTTTACACCCACTTGACTCACTTAGAGAGGGATATCAATACATATGTTTTAAGATTCTTACTAGTCAGATATGTTCTTGGGCGGTGAATAGGGGGTATTGAGTCCAGTTCACTGAGCAAGGAGTAGGTCTTGTCTATTACATATTGGGTTTATGGAACGGTATCTGAGCTAATTTGACACCCGTGTTTTATGCATCACCCCACCTCACCTTTCCCGTTAAGCAGCCATAGTGTGTTTTCTAAACGTGTGATTCTGTGCCGTTTTGTAATTCAGCTCAAGTATAGCGGTTTTTAAATTCCCTCTATAAGTGACATCTTATGAGAAGTGTGTTTTTCTGTGTGACTTATTTCACTTGGAATTGTCGTACCTAAATCCACTCATCATGCTGCTACTAGCCTTATGACGTTGATTTCATGGCTGAGTGATATTCCATTGTACATAAGGACCACAACTTCTTTATCCATTTTTCTCTTTCCTGGGATATTTAAGGTGTAACGGAGTGGAGGTTCTTGTCAAGAGAGCAGCCCTAAACTTTGGGGTCCCTGTGTCTTGCTGATTTTTAGTTTTCCCAATTTATACGCCCATGAGTGGAAGTGCCCTATGCTGTCTAAGCTGAGTTTTTTAGATGTTTCAGGACACACCGTACACTTCTCCAGAGTGGCTGTTGGCAATTTACATCCCGCCCATCAGCGTAGCAAGTCTCCCGTTTCTCCATGGCCTGTCCTGCATTTCTGGTTTTGACACTTTATTCAGCATGGCCCTTTTGACCGATGGGAAGCGAGACTTCTTTGTAGCGCTGATTTGCCTTTCCAGGTTGCTTGGTTGGCCAAAAAGGGCGTATGCGTTTTTTTCTGAATATATTCAGGAAAAAACGCATACGCCCTTTTTGGCCAAGGGCATGGTTGTCGAGGTTTGGCCGCTTTTCCTGTGCTTTCAAGGCAATTCGAATCTACCTCCTGAAATCTGTTTCCTGCAATTCTGACTTGCTTTCAAATCCTCTTCGTTGCCTTCCCTCAATATATTTGTGGACGAGAGTTATCATTTATAACTCTGCAGGTTTGTGAATTGCAGTGCCCCTGAGCTCCATTTTCCAACTCGCTTTCTTGGGAGCTGGCCGCAAAAGCACTGGATTGCTTCAGGCCCTATTCTGGTTCCGGGCGACAGGCTGAGCCTGTGGTTAATTCTTCTTCCTGATGGGAAAATAGAGTGACCTGTGCCTGTCCCAACACCTAGAGCTAGTCTCTCTTTGGTTCCCCCTCTTTCCGTTCATCCTCAGGACAAATTGCAACATGTACGGAACAGGAGGTGAAAGGTGCTGAGTCTCCAAGGAGGGAGATTGCTAGTCAAGCGGCTGGAATGGCGAACCCGAGCACAAGGAGATGAGAAATGAGGTGCGTTTTAGAAACCTTTCCCGATCACACGGTGTACCATCTTCTGGGTTTCTCATGCATGTTTTCGATGTAGGAAGATGCCCTTGCACCTGGAGATTTGGGACCCATGGGATGGGTACGACGCAGTATTACTTTAAAGGGTCTGCATTTGCTCACCCAACCTCACCAAACCTCTCAGCCCCAAGAGTGTCCACCCTTATGTCTCCATCAGCTGTGCGTCTAGATATGGTCAATCCAGGTGGCATCACAGCCCCTGAACGAATTTTGTAAGAATTTCTCTTTCTTTGACTGTCTTTGTTTCACGGGTTTTTAAAAGTAATTGATTTTTATAATGGGGTTTAGCTGCTTTTCACTGCTGTGTTTATGCCGCTTTACACCCACTTGACTCACTTAGAGAGGGATATCAATACATATGTTTTAAGATTCTTACTAGTCAGATATGTTCTTGGGCGGTGAATAGGGGGTATTGAGTCCAGTTCACTGAGCAAGGAGTAGGTCTTGTCTATTACATATTGGGTTTATGGAACGGTATCTGAGCTAATTTGACACCCGTGTTTTATGCATCACCTCACCTCACCTTTCCCGTTAAGCAGCCATAGTGTGTTTTCTAAACGTGTGACTCTGTGCCGTTTTGTAATTCAGCTCAAGTGTAGCGGTTTTTACATTCCCTCTATAAGAGATATGTTATGATAAGTGTCTTTTTCTGTGTGACTTATTTCACTTAGAATCGTCGTACCTAAATCCACTCATCATGCTGCTACTAGCCTTATGACGTTGATTTCATGGCTGAGTGATATTCCATTGTACATAAGGACCACAACTTCTTTATCCATTTTTCTCTTTCCTGGGATATTGAAGGTGTAACGGAGTGGAGGTTCTTGTCAAGAGAGCAGCCCTAAACTTTGGGGTGGCTGTGTCTTGCTGATTTTTAGTTTTCCCAATTTATACGCCCATGAGTGGAAGTGCCCTATGCTCTCTAAGCTGAGTTTTTGTGATGTTTCAGGACACACCGTACACTTCTCCAGAGTGGCTGTTGGCAATTTACATCCCGCCCATCAGCGTAGCAATGCTCCCGTTTCTCCATGGCCTGTCCTGCATTTCTGCTTTTGACACTTTATTCAGCATGGCCCTTTTGACCGATGGGAAGCGAGACTTCTTTGTAGCGCTGATTTGCCTTTCCAGGTTTCTTGGTTGGCCAAAGAGGGCGTATGCGTTTTTCCTGAATATATTCAGGAAAAAACGCATACGCCCTTTTTGGCCAAGGGCATCGTTGTCGAGGTTTGGCCGCTTTTCCTGTGCTTTCAAGGCGATTCGAATCTACCTCCTGAAATCTGTTTCCTGCAATTCTGCCTTGCTTTCAAATCCTCTTCGTTGCCTTCCCTCAATACATTTGTGGACGAGAGTTATCATTTATAACTCTGCATGTTTGTGAATTGCAGTGCCCCTGAGCTCCATTTTCCAACTCGCTTTCTTGGGAGCTGGCCGCAAAAGCGCAGGATTGCTTCAGGCCCTATTCTGGTTCCGGGCGGCAGGCTGAGCCTGTGGTTAATTCTTCTTCCTGATGGGAAAATAGAGTGACCTGTGCCTGTCCCAACACCTAGAGCTAGTCTCTCATTGGTTCCCCCTCTTCCCGTTCATCCTCAGGACAAATTGCAACCTGTACGGAACAGGAGGTGAAAGGTGCTGAGTCTCCAAGGAGGGAGATTGCTATTCAAGCGGCTGGAATGGCGAACCCGAGCACAAGGAGATGAGAAATGAGGTGCGTTTTAGAAACCTTTCCCGATCACACGGTGTACCATCTTCTGGGTTTCTCATGCATGTTTTCGATGTAGGAAGATGCCCTTGAAACTGGAGATTTGGGGCCCATGGGATGGGTACCACGCAGTATTACTTTAACGGGTCTGCGTTTGCTCACCCAACCTCACCAAACCTCTCAGCCCCAAGAGTGTCCACCCTTATGTCTCCATCAGCTGTGGGTCTAGATATGGTCAATCCAGGTGGCATCACAGCCCCTGAACGAATTTTGTAAGAATTTCTCTCTCTTTCACTGTCTTTGTTTCACGGGTTTTTAAAAGTAATTGATTTTTATAATGGTGTTTAGCTGCTTTTCACTGCTGTGTTTATGCCTCTTTACACCCACGTGACTCACTTACAGAGAGATATCAATACATAGGTTTTAAGATTCTTACTAGTCAGATATGTTCTTGGGCGGTGAATAGGGGGTATTGAGTCCAGTTCACTGAGCAAGGAGTAGGTCTTGTCTATTACATATTGGGTTTATGGAACGGTATCTGAGCTAATTTGACACCCGTGTTTTATGCATCACACCACCTCACCTTTCCCGTTCAGCAGCCATAGTGTGTTTTCTAAACGTGTGACTCTGTGCCGTTTTGTAATTCAGCTCAAGTGTAGCGGTTTTTACATTCCCTCTATAAGAGATAGCTTATGATAAGTGTCGTTTTCTGTGTGACTTATTTCACTTAGAATCGTCGTACCTAAATCCACTCATCATGCTGCTACTAGCCTTATGACGTTGATTTCATGGCTGAGTGATATTCCATTGTACATAAGGACCACAACTTCTTTACCCATTTTTCTCTTTCCTGGGATATTGAAGGTGTAACGGAGTGGAGGTTCTTGTCAAGAGAGCAGCCCTAAACTTTGGGGTGCCTGTGTCTTGCTGATTTTTAGTTTTCCCAATTTATACGCCCATGAGTGGAAGTGCCCTATGCTCTCTAAGCTGAGTTTTTGTGATGTTTCAGGACACACCGTACACTTCTCCAGAGTGGCTATTGGCAATTTACATCCCGCCCATCAGCGTAGCAAGGCTCCCGTTTCTCCATGGCCTGTCCTGCATTTCTGCTTTTGACACTTTATTCAGCATGGCCCTTTTGACGGATGGGAAGCGAGACTTCTTTGTAGCGCTGATTTGCCTTTCCAGGTTGCTTGGTTGGCCAAAAAGGGCGTATGCGTTTTTTCCTGAATATATTCAGGAAAAAACGCATACGCCCTTTTTGGCCAAGGGCATGGTTGTCGAGGTTTGGCCGCTTTTCCTGTGCTTTCAAGGCGATTCGAATCTACCTCCTGAAATCTGTTTCCTGCAATTCTGCCTTGCTTTCAAATCCTTTTCGTTGCCTTCCCTCAATATATTTGTGGACGAGAGTTATCATTTATAACTCTGCAGGTTTGTGAATTGCAGTGCCCCTGAGCTCCGTTTTTCAACTCGCTTTCTTGGGAGCTGGCCGCAAACGCGCAGGATTGCTTCAGGCCCTATTCTGGTTCCGGGCGGCAGGCTGAGCCTCTGTTTAATTCTTCTTCCTGATGGGAAAATAGAGTGACTTGTGCCTGTCCCAACACCTAGAGCTAGTCTCACATTGGTTCCCCCTCTTCCCGTTCATCCTGAGGACAAATTGCAACCTGTACGGAACAGGAGGTGAAAGGTGCTGAGTCTCCAAGGAGGGAGATTGCTAGTCAAGCGGCTGGAATGGCGTCCCCGAGCACAAGGAGATGAGAAATGAGGTGCGTTTTAGAAACCTTTCCCGATCACACGGTGTACCATCGTCTGGGTTTCTCTTGCATGTTTTCGATGTAGGAAGATGCCCTTGCGCCTGAAGATCTGGGACCCATGGGATGGGTACCACGCAGTATTACTTTAAAGGGACTGCGTTTGCTCACCCAACCTCACCAAACCTCTCAGCCCCAAGAGTGTCCACCCTAATGTCTCCATCAGCTGTGGGTCTAGATATGGTCAATCCAGGTGGCATCACAGCCCCTGAACGAATTTTGTAAGAATTTCTCTCTCTTTGACTGTCTTTGTTTCACGGGTTTTTAAAAGTAATTGATTTTTATAATGGGGTTTAGCTGCTTTTCACTGCTGTGTTTATGCCGCTTTACACCCACTTGACTCACTTAGAGAGAGATATCATTACATAGGTTTTAAGATTCTTACTAGTCAGATATGTTCTTGGGTGGTGAATAGGGGGTATTGAGTCCAGTTCACTGAGCAAGGAGTAGGTCTTGTCTATTACATATTGGGTTTATGGAACGGTATCTGAGCTAATTTGACACCCGTGTTTTATGCATCACCCCACCTCACCTTTCCCGTTAAGCAGCCATAGTGTGTTTTCTAAACGTGTGATTCTGTGCCGTTTTGTAATTCAGCTCAAGTATAGCGGTTTTTAAATTCCCTCTATAAGTGACATCTTATGAGAAGTGTCTTTTTCTGTGTGACTTATTTCACTTGGAATTGTCGTACCTAAATCCACTCATCATGCTGCTACTAGCCTTATGACGTTGATTTCATGGCTGAGTGATATTCCATTGTACATAAGGACCACAACTTCTTTATCCATTTTTCTCTTTCCTGGGATATTTAAGGTGTAACGGAGTGGAGGTTCTTGTCAAGAGAGCAGCCCTAAACTTTGGGGTCCCTGTGTCTTGCTGATTTTTAGTTTTCCCAATTTATACGCCCATGAGTGGAAGTGCCCTATGCTGTCTAAGCTGAGTTTTTTAGATGTTTCAGGACACACCGTACACTTCTCCAGAGTGGCTGTTGGCAATTTACATCCCGCCCATCAGCGTAGCAAGGCTCCCGTTTCTCCATGGCCTGTCCTGCATTTCTGGTTTTGACACTTTATTCAGCATGGCCCTTTTGACCGATGGGAAGCGAGACTTCTTTGTAGCGCTGATTTGCCTTTCCAGGTTGCTTGGTTGGCCAAAAAGGGCGTATGCGTTTTTTTCTGAATATATTCAGGAAAAAACGCATACGCCCTTTTTGGCCAAGGGCATGGTTGTCGAGGTTTGGCCGCTTTTCCTGTGCTTTCAAGGCGATTCGAATCTACCTCCTGAAATCTGTTTCCTGCAATTCTGACTTGCTTTCAAATCCTCTTCGTTGCCTTCCCTCAATATATTTGTGGACGAGAGTTATCATTTATAACTCTGCAGGTTTGTGAATTGCAGTGCCCCTGAGCTCCATTTTCCAACTCGCTTTCTTCGGAGCTGGCCGCAAAAGCACAGGATTGCTTCAGGCCCTATTCTGGTTCCGGGCGGCAGGCTGAGCCTGTGGTTAATTCTTCTTCCTGATGGGAAAATAGAGTGACCTGTGCCTGTCCCAACACCTAGAGCTAGTCTCTCTTTGGTTCCCCCTCTTCCCGTTCATCCTCAGGACAAATTGCAACCTGTACGGAACAGGAGGTGAAAGGTGCTGAGTCTCCAAGGAGGGAGATTGCTAGTCAAGCGGCTGGAATGGCGAACCCGAGCACAAGGAGATGAGAAATGAGGTGCGTTTTAGAAACCTTTCCCGATCACACGGTGTACCATCTTCTGGGTTTCTCATGCATGTTTTCGATGTAGGAAGATGCCCTTGAAACTGGAGATTTGGGACCCATGGGATGGGTACGACGCAGTATTGCTTTAAAGGGTCTGCGTTTGCTCACCCAACCTCACCAAAACTCTCAGCCCCAAGAGTGTCCACCCTTATGTCTCCATCAGCTGTGGGTCTAGATATGGTCAATCCAGGTGGCATCACAGCCCCTGAACGAATTTTGTAAGAATTTCTCTCTCTTTGACTGTCTTTGTTTCTCGGGTTTTTAAAAGTAATTGATTTTTATAATGGGGTTTAGCTGCTTTTCACTGCTGTGTTTATGCCGCTTTACACCCACTTGACTCACTTAGAGAGAGATATCATTACATAGGTTTTAAGATTCTTACTAGTCAGATATGTTCTTGGGTGGTGAATAGGGGGTGTTGAGTCCAGTTCACTGAGCAAGGAGTAGGTCTTGTCTATTACATATTGGGTTTATGGAACGGTATCTGAGCTAATTTGAAACCCGTGTTTTATGCATCACCCCACCTCACCTTTCCCGTTAAGCAGCCATAGTGTGTTTTCTAAACGTGTGACTCTGTGCCGTTTTGTAATTCAGCTCAAGTATAGCGGTTTTTACATTCCCTCTATAAGAGATATCTTATGACAAGTGTCTTTTTCTGTGTGACTTATTTCACTTGGAATTGTCGTACCTAAATCCACTCATCATGCTGCTACTAGCCTTATGACGTTGATTTCATGGCTGAGTGATATTCCATTGTACATAAGGACCACAACTTCTTTATCCATTTTTCTCTTTCCTGGGATATTTAAGGTGTAACGGAGTGGAGGTTCTTGTCAAGAGAGCAGCCCTAAACTTTGGGGTCCCTGTGTCTTGCTGATTTTTAGTTTTCCCAATTTATACGCCCATGAGTGGAAGTGCCCTATGCTCTCTAAGCTGAGTTTTTTAGATGTTTCAGGACACACCGTACACTTCTCCAGAGTGGCTGTTGGCAATTTACATCCCGCCCATCAGCGTAGCAAGGCTCCCGTTTCTCCATGGCCTGTCCTGCATTTCTGGTTTTGACACTTTATTCAGCATGGCCCTTTTGACCGATGGGAAGCGAGACTTATTTGTAGCGCTGATTTTCCTTTCCAGTTTGCTTGGTTGGCCAAAAAGGGCGTATGCGTTTTTTCCTGAATATATTCAGGAAAAAACGCATACGCCCTTTTTGGCCAAGGGCATCGTTGTCGAGGTTTGGCCGCTTTTCCTGTGCTTTCAAGGCGATTCGAATCTACCTCCTGAAATCTGTTTCCTGCAATTCTGCCTTGCTTTCAAATCCTCTTCGTTGCCTTCCCTCAATATATTTGTGGACGAGAGTTATCATTTATAACTCTGCAGGTTTGTGAATTGCAGTGCCCCTGAGCTGCATTTTCAAACTCGCTTTCTTGGGAGCTGGCCGCAAAAGCGCAGGATTGCTTCAGGCCCTATTCTGGTTCCGGGCGGCAGGCTGAGCCTGTGGTTAATTCTTTTTCCTGATGGGAAAATAGAGTGGCCTGTGCCTGTCCCAACACCTAGAGCTAGTCTCTCATTGGTTCCCCCTCTTCCCGTTCATCCTCAGGACAAATTGCAACCTGTACGGAACAGGAGGTGAAAGGTGCTGAGTCTCCAAGGAGGGAGATTGCTAGTCAAGCGGCTGGAATGGCGTACCCGAGCACAAGGAGATGAGAAATGAGGTGCGTTTTAGAAACCTTTCCCGATCACACGGTGTACCATCTTCTGGGTTTCTCTTGCATGTTTTCGATGTAGGAAGATGCCCTTGCACCTGGAGATTTGGGACCCATGGGATGGGTACCACGCAGTATTACTTTAAAAGGTCTGCGTTTGCTCACCCAACCTCACCAAACCTCTCAGCCCCAAGAGTGTCCACCCTTATGTCTCCATCAGCTGTGGGTCTAGATATGGTCAATCCAGGTGGCATCACAGCCCCTGAACGAATTTTGTAAGAATTTCTCTCTCTTTCACTGTCTTTGTTTCACGGGTTTTTAGAAGTAATTGATTTTTATAAAGGGGTTTAGCTGCTTTTCACTGCCGTGTTTATGCCTCTTTGCACCCAGGTGACTCACTTACAGAGAGATATCAATACATAGGTTTTAATATTCTTACTAGTCAGATATGTTCTTGGGCGGTGAATAGGGGGTATTGAGTCCAGTTCACTGAGCAAGGAGTAGGTCTTGTCTATTACATATTGGGTTTATGGAACGGTATCTGAGCTAATTTGACACCCGTGTTTTATGCATCACCCCACCTCACCTTTCCCGTTAAACAGCCATAGTGTGTTTTCTAAACGTGTGACTCTGTGCCTTTTTGTAATTCAGCTCAAGTGTAGCGGTTTTTACATTCCCTCTATAAGAGATATCTTATGATAAGTTTTTTTTTCTGTGTGACTTATTTCACTTAGAATCGTCGTACCTAAATCCACTCATCATGCTGCTACTAGCCTTATGACGTTGATTTCATGGCTGAGTGATATTCCATTGTACATAAGGACCACAACTTCTTTATCCATTTTTCTCTTTCCTGGGATATTGAAGGTGTAACGGAGTGGAGGTTCTTGTCAAGAGAGCAGCCCTAAACTTTGGGGTGCCTGTGTCCTGCTGATTTTTAGTTTTCCCAATTTATATGCCCATGAGTGGAAGTGCCCTATGCTCTCTAAGCTGAGTTTTTTAGATGTTTCAGCACACACCGTACACTTCTCCAGAGTGGCTGTTGGCAATTTACATCCCGCCCATCAGCTTAGCAAGGCTCCCGTTTCTCCATGGCCTGTCCTGCATTTCTGGTTTTGACACTTTATTCAGCATGGCCCTTTTGACCGATGGGAAGCGAGGCTTCTTTGTAGCGCTGATTTGCCTTTCCAGGTTGCTTGGTTGGCCAAAAAGGGCGTATGCGTTTTTTCCTGAATATATTCAGGAAAAAACGCATACGCCCTTTTTGGCCAAGGGCATCGTTGTCGAGGTTTGGCCGCTTTTCCTGTGCTTTCAAGGCGATTCGAATCTACCTCCTGAAATCTGTTTCCTACAATTCTGCCTTGCTTTCAAATCCTCTTCGTTGCCTTCCCTCAATATATTTGTGGACGAGAGTTATCATTTATAACTCTGCAGGTTTGTGAATTGCAGTGCCCCTGAGCTCCGTTTTTCAACTCGCTTTCTTGGGAGCTGGCCGCAAACGCGCAGGATTGCTTCAGGCCCTATTCTGGTTCCAGGCGGCAGGCTGAGCCTGTGGTTAATTCTTCTTCCTGATGGGAAAATAGAGTGACCTGTGCCTGTCCCAACACCTAGAGCTAGTCTCTCATTGGTTCCCCCTCTTCCCGTTCATCCTCAGGACAAATTGCAACCTGTACGGAACAGGAGGTGAAAGGTGCTGAGTCTCCAAGGAGGGAGATTCCTAGTCAAGCGGCTGGAATGGCGTACCCGAGCACAAGGAGATGAGAAATGAGGTGCGTTTTAGAAACCTTTCCAGATCACACGGTGTACCATCTTCTGGGTTTCTCATGCATGTTTTCGATGTAGGAAGATGCCCTTGAAACTGGAGATCTGGGGCCCATGGGATTGGTACCACGCAGTATTACTTTAAAGGGTCTGCGTTTGCTCACCCAAACTCACCAAACCTCTCAGCCCCAAGAGTGTCCACCCTTATGTCTCCATCAGCTGTGGGTCTAGATATGGTCAATCCAGGTGGCATCACAGCCCCTGAACGAATTTTGTAAGAATTTCTCTCTCTTTGACTGTCTTTGTTTCACGGGTTTTTAAAAGTAATTGATTTTTATAATGGGGTTTAGCTGCTTTTCACTGCTGTGTTTATGCCGCTTTACACCCACTTGACTCACTTAGAGAGGGATATCAATACATATGTTTTAAGATTCTTACTAGTCAGATATGTTCTTGGGCGGTGAATAGGGGGTATTGAGTCCAGTTCACTGAGCAAGGAGTAGGTCTTGTCTATTACATATTGGGTTTATGGAACGGTATCTGAGCTAATTTGACACCCGTGTTTTATGCATCACCCCACCTCACCTTTCCCGTTAAGCAGCCATAGTGTGTTTTCTAAACGTGTGATTCTGTGCCGTTTTGTAATTCAGCTCAAGTATAGCGGTTTTTAAATTCCCTCTATAAGTGACATCTTATGAGAAGTGTGTTTTTCTGTGTGACTTATTTCACTTGGAATTGTCGTACCTAAATCCACTCATCATGCTGCTACTAGCCTTATGACGTTGATTTCATGGCTGAGTGATATTCCATTGTACATAAGGACCACAACTTCTTTATCCATTTTTCTCTTTCCTGGGATATTTAAGGTGTAACGGAGTGGAGGTTCTTGTCAAGAGAGCAGCCCTAAACTTTGGGGTCCCTGTGTCTTGCTGATTTTTAGTTTTCCCAATTTATACGCCCATGAGTGGAAGTGCCCTATGCTGTCTAAGCTGAGTTTTTTAGATGTTTCAGGACACACCGTACACTTCTCCAGAGTGGCTGTTGGCAATTTACATCCCGCCCATCAGCGTAGCAAGTCTCCCGTTTCTCCATGGCCTGTCCTGCATTTCTGGTTTTGACACTTTATTCAGCATGGCCCTTTTGACCGATGGGAAGCGAGACTTCTTTGTAGCGCTGATTTGCCTTTCCAGGTTGCTTGGTTGGCCAAAAAGGGCGTATGCGTTTTTTTCTGAATATATTCAGGAAAAAACGCATACGCCCTTTTTGGCCAAGGGCATGGTTGTCGAGGTTTGGCCGCTTTTCCTGTGCTTTCAAGGCGATTCGAATCTACCTCCTGAAATTTGTTTCCTGCAATTCTGACTTGCTTTCAAATCCTCTTCGTTGCCTTCCCTCAATATATTTGTGGACGAGAGTTATCATTTATAACTCTGCAGGTTTGTGAATTGCAGTGCCCCTGAGCTCCATTTTCCAACTCGCTTTCTTGGGAGCTGGACGCAAAAGCACTGGATTGCTTCAGGCCCTATTCTGGTTCCGGGCGACAGGCTGAGCCTGTGGTTAATTCTTCTTCCTGATGGGAAAATAGAGTGACCTGTGCCTGTCCCAACACCTAGAGCTAGTCTCTCTTTGGTTCCCCCTCTTTCCGTTCATCCTCAGGACAAATTGCAACATGTACGGAACAGGAGGTGAAAGGTGCTGAGTCTCCAAGGAGGGAGATTGCTAGTCAAGCGGCTGGAATGGCGAACCCGAGCACAAGGAGATGAGAAATGAGGTGCGTTTTAGAAACCTTTCCCGATCACACGGTGTACCATCTTCTGGGTTTCTCATGCATGTTTTCGATGTAGGAAGATGCCCTTGCACCTGGAGATTTGGGACCCATGGGATGGGTACGACGCAGTATTACTTTAAAGGGTCTGCATTTGCTCACCCAACCTCACCAAACCTCTCAGCCCCAAGAGTGTCCACCCTTATGTCTCCATCAGCTGTGCGTCTAGATATGGTCAATCCAGGTGGCATCACAGCCCCTGAACGAATTTTGTAAGAATTTCTCTCTCTTTGACTGTCTTTGTTTCACGGGTTTTTAAAAGTAATTGATTTTTATAATGGGGTTTAGCTGCTTTTCACTGCTGTGTTTATGCCGCTTTACACCCACTTGACTCACTTAGAGAGAGATATCATTACATAGGTTTTAAGATTCTTACTAGTCAGATATGTTCTTGGGTGGTGAATAGGGGGTATTGAGTCCAGTTCACTGAGCAAGGAGTAGGTCTTGTCTATTACATATTGGGTTTATGGAACGGTATCTGAGCTAATTTGACACCCGTGTTTTATGCATCACCTCACCTCACCTTTCCCGTTAAGCAGCCATAGTGTGTTTTCTAAACGTGTGACTCTGTGCCGTTTTGTAATTCAGCTCAAGTGTAGCGGTTTTTACATTCCCTCTATAAGAGATATCTTATGATAAGTGTCTTTTTCTGTGTGACTTATTTCACTTAGAATCGTCGTACCTAAATCCACTCATCATGCTGCTACTAGCCTTATGACGTTGATTTCATGGCTGAGTGATATTCCATTGTACATAAGGACCACAACTTCTTTATCCATTTTTCTCTTTCCTGGGATATTGAAGGTGTAACGGAGTGGAGGTTCTTGTCAAGAGAGCAGCCCTAAACTTTGGGGTGGCTGTGTCTTGCTGATTTTTAGTTTTCCCAATTTATACGCCCATGAGTGGAAGTGCCCTATGCTCTCTAAGCTGAGTTTTTGTGATGTTTCAGGACACACCGTACACTTCTCCAGAGTGGCTGTTGGCAATTTACATCCCGCCCATCAGCGTAGCAATGCTCCCGTTTCTCCATGGCCTGTCCTGCATTTCTGCTTTTGACACTTTATTCAGCATGGCCCTTTTGACCGATGGGAAGCGAGACTTCTTTGTAGCGCTGATTTGCCTTTCCAGGTTTCTTGGTTGGCCAAAGAGGGCGTATGCGTTTTTCCTGAATATATTCAGGAAAAAACGCATACGCCCTTTTTGGCCAAGGGCATCGTTGTCGAGGTTTGGCCGCTTTTCCTGTGCTTTCAAGGCGATTCGAATCTACCTCCTGAAATCTGTTTCCTGCAATTCTGCCTTGCTTTCAAATCCTCTTCGTTGCCTTCCCTCAATACATTTGTGGACGAGAGTTATCATTTATAACTCTGCATGTTTGTGAATTGCAGTGCCCCTGAGCTCCATTTTCCAACTCGCTTTCTTGGGAGCTGGCCGCAAAAGCGCAGGATTGCTTCAGGCCCTATTCTGGTTCCGGGCGGCAGGCTGAGCCTGTGGTTAATTCTTCTTCCTGATGGGAAAATAGAGTGACCTGTGCCTGTCCCAACACCTAGAGCTAGTCTCTCATTGGTTCCCCCTCTTCCCGTTCATCCTCAGGACAAATTGCAACCTGTACGGAACAGGAGGTGAAAGGTGCTGAGTCTCCAAGGAGGGAGATTGCTATTCAAGCGGCTGGAATGGCGAACCCGAGCACAAGGAGATGAGAAATGAGGTGCGTTTTAGAAACCTTTCCCGATCACACGGTGTACCATCTTCTGGGTTTCTCATGCATGTTTTCGATGTAGGAAGATGCCCTTGAAACTGGAGATTTGGGGCCCATGGGATGGGTACCACGCAGTATTACTTTAACGGGTCTGCGTTTGCTCACCCAACCTCACCAAACCTCTCAGCCCCAAGAGTGTCCACCCTTATGTCTCCATCAGCTGTGGGTCTAGATATGGTCAATCCAGGTGGCATCACAGCCCCTGAACGAATTTTGTAAGAATTTCTCTCTCTTTCACTGTCTTTGTTTCACGGGTTTTTAAAAGTAATTGATTTTTATAATGGTGTTTAGCTGCTTTTCACTGCTGTGTTTATGCCTCTTTACACCCACGTGACTCACTTACAGAGAGATATCAATACACAGGTTTTAAGATTCTTACTAGTCAGATATGTTCTTGGGCGGTGAATAGGGGGTATTGAGTCCAGTTCACTGAGCAAGGAGTAGGTCTTGTCTATTACATATTGGGTTTATGGAACGGTATCTGAGCTAATTTGACACCCGTGTTTTATGCATCACACCACCTCACCTTTCCCGTTCAGCAGCCATAGTGTGTTTTCTAAACGTGTGACTCTGTGCCGTTTTGTAATTCAGCTCAAGTGTAGCGGTTTTTACATTCCCTCTATAAGAGATAGCTTATGATAAGTGTCGTTTTCTGTGTGACTTATTTCACTTAGAATCGTCGTACCTAAATCCACTCATCATGCTTCTACTAGCCTTATGACGTTGATTTCATGGCTGAGTGATATTCCATTGTACATAAGGACCACAACTTCTTTACCCATTTTTCTCTTTCCTGGGATATTGAAGGTGTAACGGAGTGGAGGTTCTTGTCAAGAGAGCAGCCCTAAACTTTGGGGTGCCTGTGTCTTGCTGATTTTTAGTTTTCCCAATTTATACGCCCATGAGTGGAAGTGCCCTATGCTCTCTAAGCTGAGTTTTTGTGATGTTTCAGGACACACCGTACACTTCTCCAGAGTGGCTATTGGCAATTTACATCCCGCCCATCAGCGTAGCAAGGCTCCCGTTTCTCCATGGCCTGTCCTGCATTTCTGCTTTTGACACTTTATTCAGCATGGCCCTTTTGACGGATGGGAAGCGAGACTTCTTTGTAGCGCTGATTTGCCTTTCCAGGTTGCTTGGTTGGCCAAAAAGGGCGTATGCGTTTTTTCCTGAATATATTCAGGAAAAAACGCATACGCCCTTTTTGGCCAAGGGCATGGTTGTCGAGGTTTGGCCGCTTTTCCTGTGCTTTCAAGGCGATTCGAATCTACCTCCTGAAATCTGTTTCCTGCAATTCTGCCTTGCTTTCAAATCCTCTTCGTTGCCTTCCCTCAATATATTTGTGGACGAGAGTTATCATTTATAACTCTGCAGGTTTGTGAATTGCAGTGCCCCTGAGCTCCGTTTTTCAACTCGCTTTCTTGGGAGCTGGCCGCAAACGCGCAGGATTGCTTCAGGCCCTATTCTGGTTCCGGGCGGCAGGCTGAGCCTGTGTTTAATTCTTCTTCCTGATGGGAAAATAGAGTGACCTGTGCCTGTCCCAACACCTAGAGCTAGTCTCACATTGGTTCCCCCTCTTCCCGTTCATCCTGAGGACAAATTGCAACCTGTACGGAACAGGAGGTGAAAGGTGCTGAGTCTCCAAGGAGGGAGATTGCTAGTCAAGCGGCTGGAATGGCGTCCCCGAGCACAAGGAGATGAGAAATGAGGTGCGTTTTAGAAACCTTTCCCGATCACACGGTGTACCATCGTCTGGGTTTCTCTTGCATGTTTTCGATGTAGGAAGATGCCCTTGCGCCTGAAGATCTGGGACCCATGGGATGGGTACCACGCAGTATTACTTTAAAGGGACTGCGTTTGCTCACCCAACCTCACCAAACCTCTCAGCCCCAAGAGTGTCCACCCTTATGTCTCCATCAGCTGTGGGTCTAGATATGGTCAATCCAGGTGGCATCACAGCCCCTGAACGAATTTTGTAAGAATTTCTCTCTCTTTCACTGTATTTGTTTCACGGGTTTTTAAAAGTAATTGATTTTTATAATGGGGTTTAGCTGCTTTTCACTGCTGTGTTTATGCCTCTTTACACCCAGGTGACTCACTTACAGAGAGATATCAATACATAGGTTTTAAGATTCTTACTAGTCAGATATGTTCTTGGGCGGTGAATAGGGGGTATTGAGTCCAGTTCACTGAGCAAGGAGTACGTCTGGTCTATTACATATTGGGTTTATGGAACGGTATCTGAGCTAATTTGACACCCGTGTTTTATGCATCACCTCACCTCACCTTTCCCGTTAAGCAGCCATAGTGTGTTTTCTAAACGTGTGACTCTGTGCCGTTTTGTAATTCAGCTCAAGTGTAGCGGTTTTTACATTCCCTCTATAAGAGATATCTTATGATAAGTGTCTTTTTCTGTGTGACTTATTTCACTTAGAATCGTCGTACCTAAATCCACTCATCATGCTGCTACTAGCCTTATGACGTTGATTTCATGGCTGAGTGATATTCCATTGTACATAAGGACCACAACTTCTTTATCCATTTTTCTCTTTCCTGGGATATTGAAGGTGTAACGGAGTGGAGGTTCTTGTCAAGAGAGCAGCCCTAAACTTTGGGGTGGCTGTGTCTTGCTGATTTTTAGTTTTCCCAATTTATACGCCCATGAGTGGAAGTGCCCTATGCTCTCTAAGCTGAGTTTTTGTGATGTTTCAGGACACACCGTACACTTCTCCAGAGTGGCTGTTGGCAATTTACATCCCGCCCATCAGCGTAGCAATGCTCCCGTTTCTCCATGGCCTGTCCTGCATTTCTGCTTTTGACACTTTATTCAGCATGGCCCTTTTGACCGATGGGAAGCGAGACTTCTTTGTAGCGCTGATTTGCCTTTCCAGGTTTCTTGGTTGGCCAAAGAGGGCGTATGCGTTTTTCCTGAATATATTCAGGAAAAAACGCATACGCCCTCTTTGGCCAAGGGCATCGTTGTCGAGGTTTGGCCGCTTTTCCTGTGCTTTCAAGGCGATTCGAATCTACCTCCTGAAATCTGTTTCCTGCAATTCTGCCTTGCTTTCAAATCCTCTTCTTTGCCTTCCCTCAATACATTTGTGGACGAGAGTTATCATTTATAACTCTGCATGTTTGTGAATTGCAGTGCCCCTGAGCTCCATTTTCCAACTCGCTTTCTTGGGAGCTGGCCGCAAAAGCGCAGGATTGCTTCAGGCCCTATTCTGGTTCCGGGCGGCAGGCTGAGCCTGTGGTTAATTCTTCTTCCTGATGGGAAAATAGAGTGACCTGTGCCTGTCCCAACACCTAGAGCTAGTCTCTCATTGGTTCCCCCTCTTCCCGTTCATCCTCAGGACAAATTGCAACCTGTACGGAACAGGAGGTGAAAGGTGCTGAGTCTCCAAGGAGGGAGATTGCTATTCAAGCGGCTGGAATGGCGAACCCGAGCACAAGGAGATGAGAAATGAGGTGCGTTTTAGAAACCTTTCCCGATCACACGGTGTACCATCTTCTGGGTTTCTCATGCATGTTTTCGATGTAGGAAGATGCCCTTGAAACTGGAGATTTGGGGCCCATGGGATGGGTACCACGCAGTATTACTTTAACGGGTCTGCGTTTGCTCACCCAACCTCACCAAACCTCTCAGCCCCAAGAGTGTCCACCCTTATGTCTCCATCAGCTGTGGGTCTAGATATGGTCAATCCAGGTGGCATCACAGCCCCTGAACGAATTTTGTAAGAATTTCTCTCTCTTTCACTGTCTTTGTTTCACGGGTTTTTAAAAGTAATTGATTTTTATAATGGTGTTTAGCTGCTTTTCACTGCTGTGTTTATGCCTCTTTACACCCACGTGACTCACTTACAGAGAGATATCAATACATAGGTTTTAAGATTCTTACTAGTCAGATATGTTCTTGGGCGGTGAATAGGGGGTATTGAGTCCAGTTCACTGAGCAAGGAGTACGTCTGGTCTATTACATATTGGGTTTATGGAACGGTATCTGAGCTAATTTGACACCCGTGTTTTATGCATCACCCCACCTCACCTTTCCCGTTAAGCAGCCATAGTGTGTTTTCTAAACGTGTGACTCTGTGCCGTTTTGTAATTCAGCTCAAGTGTAGCGGTTTTTACATTCCCTCTATAAGAGATATCTTATGATAAGTGTCTTTTTCTGTGTGACTTATTTCACTTAGAATCGTCGTACCTAAATCCACTCATCATGCTGCTACTAGCCTTATGACGTTGATTTCATGGCTGAGTGATATTCCATTGTACATAAGGACCACAACTTCTTTATCCATTTTTCTCTTTCCTGGGATATTGAAGGTGTAACGGAGTGGAGGTTCCTGTCAAGAGAGCAGCCCTAAACTTTGGGGTGCCTGTGTCTTGCTGATTTTTAGTTTTCCCAATTTATATGCCCATGAGTGGAAGTGCCCTATGCTCTCTAAGCTGAGTTTTTTAGATGTTTCAGCACACACCGTACACTTCTCCAGAGTGGCTGTTGGCAATTTACATCCCGCCCATCAGCGTAGTAAGGCTCCCGTTTCTCCATGGCCTGTCCTGCATTTCTGTTTTTGACACTTTATTCAGCATGGCCCTTTTGACCGATGGGAAGCGAGACTTCTTTGTAGCGCTGATTTGCCTTTCCAGGTTGCTTGGTTGGCCAAAAAGGGCGTATGCGTTTTTTCCTGAATATATTCAGGAAGAAACGCATACGCCCTTTTTGGCCAAGGGCATCGTTGTCGAGGTTTGGCCGCTTTTCCTGTGCTTTCAAGGCGATTCGAATCTACCTCCTGAAATCTGTTTCCTGCAATTCTGCCTTGCTTTCAAATCCTCTTCGTTGCCTTCCCTCAATATATTTGTGGACGAGAGTTATCATTTATAACTCTGCAGGTTTGTGAATTGCAGTGCCCCTGAGCTGCATTTTCAAACTCGCTTTCTTGGGAGCTGGCCGCAAAAGCGCAGGATTGCTTCAGGCCCTATTCTGGTTCCGGGCGGCAGGCTGAGCCTGTGGTTAATTCTTTTTCCTGATGGGAAAATAGAGTGGCCTGTGCCTGTCCCAACACCTAGAGCTAGTCTCTCATTGGTTCCCCCTCTTCCCGTTCATCCTCAGGACAAATTGCAACCTGTACGGAACAGGAGGTGAAAGGTGCTGAGTCTCCAAGGAGTGAGATTGCTAGTCAAGCGGCTGGAATGGCGTACCCGAGCACAAGGAGATGAGAAATGAGGTGCGTTTTAGAAACCTTTCCCGATCACACGGTGTACCATCTTCTGGGTTTCTCTTGCATGTTTTCGATGTAGGAAGATGCCCTTGCACCTGGAGATTTGGGACCCATGGGATGGGTACCACGCAGTATTACTTTAAAGGGTCTGCGTTTGCTCACCCAACCTCACCAAACCTCTCAGCCCCAAGAGTGTCCACCCTTATGTCTCCATCAGCTGTGGGTCTAGATATGGTCAATCCAGGTGGCATCACAGCCCCTGAACGAATTTTGTAAGAATTTCTCTCTCTTTCACTGTCTTTGTTTCACGGGTTTTTAGAAGTAATTGATTTTTATAATGGGGTTTAGCTGCTTTTCACTGCTGTGTTTATGCCTCTTTACACCCAGGTGACTCACTTACAGAGAGATATCAATACATAGGTTTTAATATTCTTACTAGTCAGATATGTTCTTGGGCGGTGAATAGGGGGTATTGAGTCCAGTTCACTGAGCAAGGAGTATGTCTGGTCTATTACATATTGGGTTTATGGAACGGTATCTGAGCTAATTTCACACCCGTGTTTTATGCATCACCCCACCTCACCTTTCCCGTTAAGCAGCCATAGTGTGTTTTCTAAACGTGTGACTCTGTGCCTTTTTGTAATTCAGCTCAAGTGTAGCGGTTTTTACATTCCCTCTATAAGAGATATCTTATGATAAGTTTTTTTTTCTGTGTGACTTATTTCACTTAGAATCGTCGTACCTAAATCCACTCATCATGCTGCTACTAGCCTTATGACGTTGATTTCATGGCTGAGTGATATTCCATTGTACATAAGGACCACAACTTCTTTATCCATTTTTCTCTTTCCTGGGATATTGAAGGTGTAACGGAGTGGAGGTTCTTGTCAAGAGAGCAGCCCTAAACTTTGGGGTGCCTGTGTCCTGCTGATTTTTAGTTTTCCCAATTTATATGCCCATGAGTGGAAGTGCCCTATGCTCTCTAAGCTGAGTTTTTTAGATGTTTCAGCACACACCGTACACTTCTCCAGAGTGGCTGTTGGCAATTTGCATCCCGCCCATCAGCTTAGCAAGGCTCCCGTTTCTCCATGGCCTGTCCTGCATTTCTGGTTTTGACACTTTATTCAGCATGGCCCTTTTGACCGATGGGAAGCGAGGCTTCTTTGTAGCGCTGATTTGCCTTTCCAGGTTGCTTGGTTGGCCAAAAAGGGCGTATGCGTTTTTTCCTGAATATATTCAGGAAAAAACGCATACGCCCTTTTTGGCCAAGGGCATCGTTGTCGAGGTTTGGCCGCTTTTCCTGTGCTTTCAAGGCGATTCGAATCTACCTCCTGAAATCTGTTTCCTACAATTCTGCCTTGCTTTCAAATCCTCTTCGTTGCCTTCCCTCAATATATTTGTGGACGAGAGTTATCATTTATAACTCTGCAGGTTTGTGAATTGCAGTGCCCCTGAGCTCCGTTTTTCAACTCGCTTTCTTGGGAGCTGGCCGCAATCGCGCAGGATTGCTTCAGGCCCTATTCTGGTTCCGGGCGGCAGGCTGAGCCTGTGGTTAATTCTTCTTCCTGATGGGAAAATAGAGTGACCTGTGCCTGTCCCAACACCTAGAGCTAGTCTCTCATTGGTTCCCCGTCTTCCCGTTCATCCTCAGGACAAATTGCAACCTGTACGGAACAGGAGGTGAAAGGTGCTGAGTCTCCAAGGAGGGAGATTCCTAGTCAAGCGGCTGGAATGGCGTACCCGAGCACAAGGAGATGAGAAATGAGGTGCGTTTTAGAAACCTTTCCAGATCACACGGTGTACCATCTTCTGGGTTTCTCATGCATGTTTTCGATGTAGGAAGATGCCCTTGAAACTGGAGATCTGGGGCCCATGGGATTGGTACCACGCAGTATTACTTTAAAGGGTCTGCGTTTGCTCACCCAAACTCACCAAACCTCTCAGCCCCAAGAGTGTCCACCCTTATGTCTCCATCAGCTGTGGGTCTAGATATGGTCAATCCAGGTGGCATCACAGCCCCTGAACGAATTTTGTAAGAATTTCTCTCTCTTTGACTGTCTTTGTTTCACGGGTTTTTAAAAGTAATTGATTTTTATAATGGGGTTTAGCTGCTTTTCACTGCTGTGTTTATGCCGCTTTACACCCACTTGACTCACTTAGAGAGGGATATCAATACATAGGTTTTAAGATTCTTACTAGTCAGATATGTTCTTGGGCGGTGAATAGGGGGTATTGAGTCCAGTTCACTGAGCAAGGAGTAGGTCTTGTCTATTACATATTGGGTTTATGGAACGGTATCTGAGCTAATTTGACACCCGTGTTTTATGCATCACCCCACCTCACCTTTCCCGTTAAGCAGCCATAGTGTGTTTTCTAAACGTGTGATTCTGTGCCGTTTTGTAATTCAGCTCAAGTATAGCGGTTTTTAAATTCCCTCTATAAGTGACATGTTATGAGAAGTGTCTTTTTCTGTGTGACTTATTTCACTTGGAATTGTCGTACCTAAATCCACTCATCATGCTGCTACTAGCCTTATGACGTTGATTTCATGGCTGAGTGATATTCCATTGTACATAAGGACCACAACTTCTTTATCCATTTTTCTCTTTCCTGGGATATTTAAGGTGTAACGGAGTGGAGGTTCTTGTCAAGAGAGCAGCCCTAAACTTTGGGGTCCCTGTGTCTTGCTGATTTTTAGTTTTCCCAATTTATACGCCCATGAGTGGAAGTGCCCTATGCTGTCTAAGCTGAGTTTTTTAGATGTTTCAGGACACACCGTACACTTCTCCAGAGTGGCTGTTGGCAATTTACATCCCGCCCATCAGCGTAGCAAGTCCCCCTTGTCTCCATGGCCTGTCCTGCATTTCTGGTTTTGACACTTTATTCAGCATGGCCCTTTTGACCGATGGGAAGCGAGACTTCTTTGTAGCGCTGATTTGCCTTTCCAGGTTGCTTGGTTGGCCAAAAAGGGCGTATGCGTTTTTTTCTGAATATATTCAGGAAAAAACGCATACGCCCTTTTTGGCCAAGGGCATGGTTGTCGAGGTTTGGCCGCTTTTCCTGTGCTTTCAAGGCGATTCGAATCTACCTCCTGAAATCTGTTTCCTGCAATTCTGACTTGCTTTCAAATCCTCTTCGTTGCCTTCCCTCAATATATTTGTGGACGAGAGTTATCATTTATAACTCTGCAGGTTTGTGAATTGCAGTGCCCCTGAGCTCCATTTTCCAACTCGCTTTCTTGGGAGCTGGCCGCAAAAGCACTGGATTGCTTCAGGCCCTATTCTGGTTCCGGGCGACAGGCTGAGCCTGTGGTTAATTCTTCTTCCTGATGGGAAAATAGAGTGACCTGTGCCTGTCCCAACACCTAGAGCTAGTCTCTCTTTGGTTCCCCCTCTTTCCGTTCATCCTCAGGACAAATTGCAACATGTACGGAACAGGAGGTGAAAGGTGCTGAGTCTCCAAGGAGGGAGATTGCTAGTCAAGCGGCTGGAATGGCGAACCCGAGCACAAGGAGATGAGAAATGAGGTGCGTTTTAGAAACCTTTCCCGATCACACGGTGTACCATCTTCTGGGTTTCTCATGCATGTTTTCGATGTAGGAAGATGCCCTTGCACCTGGAGATTTGGGACCCATGGGATGGGTACGACGCAGTATTACTTTAAAGGGTCTGCATTTGCTCACCCAACCTCACCAAACCTCTCAGCCCCAAGAGTGTCCACCCTTATGTCTCCATCAGCTGTGCGTCTAGATATGGTCAATCCAGGTGGCATCACAGCCCCTGAACGAATTTTGTAAGAATTTCTCTCTCTTTGACTGTCTTTGTTTCACGGGTTTTTAAAAGTAATTGATTTTTATAATGGGGTTTAGCTGCTTTTCACTGCTGTGTTTATGCCGCTTTACACCCACTTGACTCACTTAGAGAGAGATATCATTACATAGGTTTTAAGATTCTTACTAGTCAGATATGTTCTTGGGTGGTGAATAGGGGGTATTGAGTCCAGTTCACTGAGCAAGGAGTAGGTCTTGTCTATTACATATTGGGTTTATGGAACGGTATCTGAGCTAATTTGACACCCGTGTTTTATGCATCACCCCACCTCACCTTTCCCGTTAAGCAGCCATAGTGTGTTTTCTAAACGTGTGATTCTGTGCCGTTTTGTAATTCAGCTCAAGTATAGCGGTTTTTAAATTCCCTCTATAAGTGACATCTTATGAGAAGTGTCTTTTTCTGTGTGACTTATTTCACTTGGAATTGTCGTACCTAAATCCACTCATCATGCTGCTACTAGCCTTATGACGTTGATTTCATGGCTGAGTGATATTCCATTGTACATAAGGACCACAACTTCTTTATCCATTTTTCTCTTTCCTGGGATATTTAAGGTGTAACGGAGTGGAGGTTCTTGTCAAGAGAGCAGCCCTAAACTTTGGGGTGGCTGTGTCTTGCTGATTTTTAGTTTTCCCAATTTATACGCCCATGAGTGGAAGTGCCCTATGCTGTCTAAGCTGAGTTTTTTAGATGTTTCAGGACACACCGTACACTTCTCCAGAGTGGCTGTTGGCAATTTACATCCCGCCCATCAGCGTAGCAAGGCTCCCGTTTCTCCATGGCCTGTCCTGCATTTCTGGTTTTGACACTTTATTCAGCATGGCCCTTTTGACCGATGGGAAGCGAGACTTCTTTGTAGCGCTGATTTGCCTTTCCAGGTTGCTTGGTTGGCCAAAAAGGGCGTATGCGTTTTTTTCTGAATATATTCAGGAAAAAACGCATACGCCCTTTTTGGCCAAGGGCATGGTTGTCGAGGTTTGGCCGCTTTTCCTGTGCTTTCAAGGCGATTCGAATCTACCTCCTGAAATCTGTTTCCTGCAATTCTGACTTGCTTTCAAATCCTCTTCGTTGCCTTCCCTCAATATATTTGTGGACGAGAGTTATCATTTATAACTCTGCAGGTTTGTGAATTGCAGTGCCCCTGAGCTCCATTTTCCAACTCGCTTTCTTCGGAGCTGGCCGCAAAAGCACAGGATTGCTTCAGGCCCTATTCTGGTTCCGGGCGGCAGGCTGAGCCTGTGGTTAATTCTTCTTCCTGATGGGAAAATAGAGTGACCTGTGCCTGTCCCAACACCTAGAGCTAGTCTCTCTTTGGTTCCCCCTCTTCCCGTTCATCCTCAGGACAAATTGCAACCTGTACGGAACAGGAGGTGAAAGGTGCTGAGTCTCCAAGGAGGGAGATTGCTAGTCAAGCGGCTGGAATGGCGAACCCGAGCACAAGGAGATGAGAAATGAGGTGCGTTTTAGAAACCTTTCCCGATCACACGGTGTACCATCTTCTGGGTTTCTCATGCATGTTTTCGATGTAGGAAGATGCCCTTGAAACTGGAGATTTGGGACCCATGGGATGGGTACGACGCAGTATTACTTTAAAGGGTCTGCGTTTGCTCACCCAACCTCACCGAAACTCTCAGCCCCAAGAGTGTCCACCCTTATGTCTCCATCAGCTGTGGGTCTAGATATGGTCAATCCAGGTGGCATCACAGCCCCTGAACGAATTTTGTAAGAATTTCTCTCTCTTTGACTGTCTTTGTTTCACGGGTTTTTAAAAGTAATTGATTTTTATAATGGGGTTTAGCTGCTTTTCACTGCTGTGTTTATGCCGCTTTACACCCACTTGACTCACTTAGAGAGAGATATCATTACATAGGTTTTAAGATTCTTACTAGTCAGATATGTTCTTGGGTGGTGAATAGGGGGTGTTGAGTCCAGTTCACTGAGCAAGGAGTAGGTCTTGTCTATTACATATTGGGTTTATGGAACGGTATCTGAGCTAATTTGAAACCCGTGTTTTATGCATCACCCCACCTCACCTTTCCCGTTAAGCAGCCATAGTGTGTTTTCTAAACGTGTGACTCTGTGCCGTTTTGTAATTCAGCTCAAGTATAGCGGTTTTTACATTCCCTCTATAAGAGATATCTTATGACAAGTGTCTTTTTCTGTGTGACTTATTTCACTTGGAATTGTCGTACCTAAATCCACTCACCATGCTGCTACTAGCCTTATGACGTTGATTTCATGGCTGAGTGATATTCCATTGTACATAAGGACCACAACTTCTTTATCCATTTTTCTCTTTCCTGGGATATTTAAGGTGTAACGGAGTGGAGGTTCTTGTCAAGAGAGCAGCCCTAAACTTTGGGGTCCCTGTGTCTTGCTGATTTTTAGTTTTCCCAATTTATACGCCCATGAGTGGAAGTGCCCTATGCTCTCTAAGCTGAGTTTTTTAGATGTTTCAGGACACACCGTACACTTCTCCAGAGTGGCTGTTGGCAATTTACATCCCGCCCATCAGCGTAGCAAGGCTCCCGTTTCTCCATGGCCTGTCCTGCATTTCTGGTTTTGACACTTTATTCAGCATGGCCCTTTTGACCGATGGGAAGCGAGACTTATTTGTAGCGCTGATTTTCCTTTCCAGTTTGCTTGGTTGGCCAAAAAGGGCGTATGCGTTTTTTCCTGAATATATTCAGGAAAAAACGCATACGCCCTTTTTGGCCAAGGGCATCGTTGTCGAGGTTTGGCCGCTTTTCCTGTGCTTTCAAGGCGATTCGAATCTACCTCCTGAAATCTGTTTCCTGCAATTCTGCCTTGCTTTCAAATCCTCTTCGTTGCCTTCCCTCAATATATTTGTGGACGAGAGTTATCATTTATAACTCTGCAGGTTTGTGAATTGCAGTGCCCCTGAGCTGCATTTTCAAACTCGCTTTCTTGGGAGCTGGCCGCAAAATCGCAGGATTGCTTCAGGCCCTATTCTGGTTCCGGGCGGCAGGCTGAGCCTGTGGTTAATTCTTTTTCCTGATGGGAAAATAGAGTGGCCTGTGCCTGTCCCAACACCTAGAGCTAGTCTCTCATTGGTTCCCCCTCTTCCCGTTCATCCTCAGGACAAATTGCAACCTGTACGGAACAGGAGGTGAAAGGTGCTGAGTCTCCAAGGAGGGAGATTGCTAGTCAAGCGGCTGGAATGGCGTACCCGAGCACAAGGAGATGAGAAATGAGGTGCGTTTTAGAAACCTTTCCCGATCACACGGTATACCATCTTCTGGGTTTCTCTTGCATGTTTTCGATGTAGGAAGATGCCCTTGCACCTGGAGATTTGGGACCCATGGGATGGGTACCACGCAGTATTACTTTAAAAGGTCTGCGTTTGCTCACCCAACCTCACCAAACCTCTCAGCCCCAAGAGTGTCCACCCTTATGTCTCCATCAGCTGTGCGTCTAGATATGGTCAATCCAGGTGGCATCACAGCCCCTGAACGAATTTTGTAAGAATTTCTCTCTCTTTCACTGTCTTTGTTTCACGGGTTTTTAGAAGTAATTGATTTTTATAAAGGGGTTTAGCTGCTTTTCACTGCCGTGTTTATGCCTCTTTGCACCCAGGTGACTCACTTACAGAGAGATATCAATACATAGGTTTTAATATTCTTACTAGTCAGATATGTTCTTGGGCGGTGAATAGGGGGTATTGAGTCCAGTTCACTGAGCAAGGAGTAGGTCTTGTCTATTACATATTGGGTTTATGGAACGGTATCTGAGCTAATTTGACACCCGTGTTTTATGCATCACCCCACCTCACCTTTCCCGTTAAACAGCCATAGTGTGTTTTCTAAACGTGTGACTCTGTGCCTTTTTGTAATTCAGCTCAAGTGTAGCGGTTTTTACATTCCCTCTATAAGAGATATCTTATGATAAGTTTGTTTTTCTGTGTGACTTATTTCACTTAGAATCGTCGTACCTAAATCCACTCATCATGCTGCTACTAGCCTTATGACGTTGATTTCATGGCTGAGTGATATTCCATTGTACATAAGGACCACAACTTCTTTATCCATTTTTCTCTTTCCTGGGATATTGAAGGTGTAACGGAGTGGAGGTTCTTGTCAAGAGAGCAGCCCTAAACTTTGGGGTGCCTGTGTCCTGCTGATTTTTAGTTTTCCCAATTTATATGCCCATGAGTGGAAGTGCCCTATGCTCTCTAAGCTGAGTTTTTTAGATGTTTCAGCACACACCGTACACTTCTCCAGAGTGGCTGTTGGCAATTTACATCCCGCCCATCAGCTTAGCAAGGCTCCCGTTTCTCCATGGCCTGTCCTGCATTTCTGGTTTTGACACTTTATTCAGCATGGCCCTTTTGACCGATGGGAAGCGAGGCTTCTTTGTAGCGCTGATTTGCCTTTCCAGGTTGCTTGGTTGGCCAAAAAGGGCGTATGCGTTTTTTCCTGAATATATTCAGGAAAAAACGCATACGCCCTTTTTGGCCAAGGGCATCGTTGTCGAGGTTTGGCCGCTTTTCCTGTGCTTTCAAGGCGATTCGAATCTACCTCCTGAAATCTGTTTCCTACAATTCTGCCTTGCTTTCAAATCCTCTTCGTTGCCTTCCCTCAATATATTTGTGGACGAGAGTTATCATTTATAACTCTGCAGGTTTGTGAATTGCAGTGCCCCTGAGCTCCGTTTTTCAACTCGCTTTCTTGGGAGCTGGCCGCAAACGCGCAGGATTGCTTCAGGCCCTATTCTGGTTCCGGGCGGCAGGCTGAGCCTGTGGTTAATTCTTCTTCCTGATGGGAAAATAGAGTGACCTGTGCCTGTCCCAACACCTAGAGCTAGTCTCTCATTGGTTCCCCCTCTTCCCGTTCATCCTCAGGACAAATTGCAACCTGTACGGAACAGGAGGTGAAAGGTGCTGAGTCTCCAAGGAGGGAGATTCCTAGTCAAGCGGCTGGAATGGCGTACCCGAGCACAAGGAGATGAGAAATGAGGTGCGTTTTAGAAACCTTTCCAGATCACACGGTGTACCATCTTCTGGGTTTCTCATGCATGTTTTCGATGTAGGAAGATGCCCTTGAAACTGGAGATCTGGGGCCCATGGGATTGGTACCACGCAGTATTACTTTAAAGGGTCTGCATTTGCTCACCCAAACTCACCAAACCTCTCAGCCCCAAGAGTGTCCACCCTTATGTCTCCATCAGCTGTGGGTCTAGATATGGTCAATCCAGGTGGCATCACAGCCCCTGAACGAATTTTGTAAGAATTTCTCTCTCTTTGACTGTCTTTGTTTCACGGGTTTTTAAAAGTAATTGATTTTTATAATGGGGTTTAGCTGCTTTTCACTGCTGTGTTTATGCCGCTTTACACCCACTTGACTCACTTAGAGAGGGATATCAATACATATGTTTTAAGATTCTTACTAGTCAGATATGTTCTTGGGCGGTGAATAGGGGGTATTGAGTCCAGTTCACTGAGCAAGGAGTAGGTCTTGTCTATTACATATTGGGTTTATGGAACGGTATCTGAGCTAATTTGACACCCGTGTTTTATGCATCACCCCACCTCACCTTTCCCGTTAAGCAGCCATAGTGTGTTTTCTAAACGTGTGATTCTGTGCCGTTTTGTAATTCAGCTCAAGTATAGCGGTTTTTAAATTCCCTCTATAAGTGACATCTTATGAGAAGTGTGTTTTTCTGTGTGACTTATTTCACTTGGAATTGTCGTACCTAAATCCACTCATCATGCTGCTACTAGCCTTATGACGTTGATTTCATGGCTGAGTGATATTCCATTGTACATAAGGACCACAACTTCTTTATCCATTTTTCTCTTTCCTGGGATATTTAAGGTGTAACGGAGTGGAGGTTCTTGTCAAGAGAGCAGCCCTAAACTTTGGGGTCCCTGTGTCTTGCTGATTTTTAGTTTTCCCAATTTATACGCCCATGAGTGGAAGTGCCCTATGCTGTCTAAGCTGAGTTTTTTAGATGTTTCAGGACACACCGTACACTTCTCCAGAGTGGCTGTTGGCAATTTACATCCCGCCCATCAGCGTAGCAAGTCTCCCGTTTCTCCATGGCCTGTCCTGCATTTCTGGTTTTGACACTTTATTCAGCATGGCCCTTTTGACCGATGGGAAGCGAGACTTCTTTGTAGCGCTGATTTGCCTTTCCAGGTTGCTTGGTTGGCCAAAAAGGGCGTATGCGTTTTTTTCTGAATATATTCAGGAAAAAACGCATACGCCCTTTTTGGCCAAGGGCATGGTTGTCGAGGTTTGGCCGCTTTTCCTGTGCTTTCAAGGCGATTCGAATCTATCTCCTGAAATCTGTTTCCTGCAATTCTGCCTTGCTTTCAAATCCTCTTCGTTGCCTTCCCTCAATATATTTGTGGACGAGAGTTATCATTTATAACTCTGCAGGTTTGTGAATTGCAGTGCCCCTGAGCTCCATTTTCCAACTCGCTTTCTTCGGAGCTGGCCGCAAAAGCACAGGATTGCTTCAGGCCCTATTCTGGTTCCGGGCGGCAGGCTGAGCCTGTGGTTAATTCTTCTTCCTGATGGGAAAATAGAGTGACCTGTGCCTGTCCCAACACCTAGAGCTAGTCTCTCTTTGGTTCCCCCTCTTCCCGTTCATCCTCAGGACAAATTGCAACCTGTACGGAACAGGAGGTGAAAGGTGCTGAGTCTCCAAGGAGGGAGATTGCTAGTCAAGCGGCTGGAATGGCGAACCCGAGCACAAGGAGATGAGAAATGAGGTGCGTTTTAGAAACCTTTCCCGATCACACGGTGTACCATCTTCTGGGTTTCTCATGCATGTTTTCGATGTAGGAAGATGCCCTTGAAACTGGAGATTTGGGACCCATGGGATGGGTACGACGCAGTATTACTTTAAAGGGTCTGCGTTTGCTCACCCAACCTCACCAAAACTCTCAGCCCCAAGAGTGTCCACCCTTATGTCTCCATCAGCTGTGGGTCTAGATATGGTCAATCCAGGTGGCATCACAGCCCCTGAACGAATTTTGTAAGAATTTCTCTCTCTTTGACTGTCTTTGTTTCACGGGTTTTTAAAAGTAATTGATTTTTATAATGGGGTTTAGCTGCTTTTCACTGCTGTGTTTATGCCGCTTTACACCCACTTGACTCACTTAGAGAGAGATATCATTACATAGGTTTTAAGATTCTTACTAGTCAGATATGTTCTTGGGTGGTGAATAGGGGGTGTTGAGTCCAGTTCACTGAGCAAGGAGTAGGTCTTGTCTATTACATATTGGGTTTATGGAACGGTATCTGAGCTAATTTGAAACCCGTGTTTTATGCATCACCCCACCTCACCTTTCCCGTTAAGCAGCCATAGTGTGTTTTCTAAACGTGTGACTCTGTGCCGTTTTGTAATTCAGCTCAAGTATAGCGGTTTTTACATTCCCTCTATAAGAGATATCTTATGACAAGTGTCTTTTTCTGTGTGACTTATTTCACTTGGAATTGTCGTACCTAAATCCACTCATCATGCTGCTACTAGCCTTATGACGTTGATTTCATGGCTGAGTGATATTCCATTGTACATAAGGACCACAACTTCTTTATCCATTTTTCTCTTTCCTGGGATATTTAAGGTGTAACGGAGTGGAGGTTCTTGTCAAGAGAGCAGCCCTAAACTTTGGGGTCCCTGTGTCTTGCTGATTTTTAGTTTTCCCAATTTATACGCCCATGAGTGGAAGTGCCCTATGCTCTCTAAGCTGAGTTTTTTAGATGTTTCAGGACACACCGTACACTTCTCCAGAGTGGCTGTTGGCAATTTACATCCCGCCCATCAGCGTAGCAAGGCTCCCGTTTCTCCATGGCCTGTCCTGCATTTCTGGTTTTGACACTTTATTCAGCATGGCCCTTTTGACCGATGGGAAGCGAGACTTATTTGTAGCGCTGATTTTCCTTTCCAGTTTGCTTGGTTGGCCAAAAAGGGCGTATGCGTTTTTTCCTGAATATATTCAGGAAAAAACGCATACGCCCTTTTTGGCCAAGGGCATCGTTGTCGAGGTTTGGCCGCTTTTCCTGTGCTTTCAAGGCGATTCGAATCTACCTCCTGAAATCTGTTTCCTGCAATTCTGCCTTGCTTTCAAATCCTCTTCGTTGCCTTCCCTCAATATATTTGTGGACGAGAGTTATCATTTATAACTCTGCAGGTTTGTGAATTGCAGTGCCCCTGAGCTGCATTTTCAAACTCGCTTTCTTGGGAGCTGGCCGCAAAAGCGCAGGATTGCTTCAGGCCCTATTCTGGTTCCGGGCGGCAGGCTGAGCCTGTGGTTAATTCTTTTTCCTGATGGGAAAATAGAGTGGCCTGTGCCTGTCCCAACACCTAGAGCTAGTCTCTCATTGGTTCCCCCTCTTCCCGTTCATCCTCAGGACAAATTGCAACCTGTACGGAACAGGAGGTGAAAGGTGCTGAGTCTCCAAGGAGGGAGATTCCTAGTCAAGCGGCTGGAATGGCGTACCCGAGCACAAGGAGATGAGAAATGAGGTGCGTTTTAGAAACCTTTCCAGATCACACGGTGTACCATCTTCTGGGTTTCTCATGCATGTTTTCGATGTAGGAAGATGCCCTTGAAACTGGAGATCTGGGGCCCATGGGATTGGTACCACGCAGTATTACTTTAAAGGGTCTGCGTTTGCTCACCCAAACTCACCAAAGCTCTCAGCCCCAAGAGTGTCCACCCTTATGTCTCCATCAGCTGTGGGTCTAGATATGGTCAATCCAGGTGGCATCACAGCCCCTGAACGAATTTTGTAAGAATTTCTCTCTCTTTGACTGTCTTTGTTTCACGGGTTTTTAAAAGTAATTGATTTTTATAATGGGGTTTAGCTGCTTTTCACTGCTGTGTTTATGCCGCTTTACACCCACTTGACTCACTTAGAGAGGGATATCAATACATATGTTTTAAGATTCTTACTAGTCAGATATGTTCTTGGGCGGTGAATAGGGGGTATTGAGTCCAGTTCACTGAGCAAGGAGTAGGTCTTGTCTATTACATATTGGGTTTATGGAACGGTATCTGAGCTAATTTGACACCCGTGTTTTATGCATCACCCCACCTCACCTTTCCCGTTAAGCAGCCATAGTGTGTTTTCTAAACGTGTGATTCTGTGCCGTTTTGTAATTCAGCTCAAGTATAGCGGTTTTTAAATTCCCTCTATAAGTGACATCTTATGAGAAGTGTGTTTTTCTGTGTGACTTATTTCACTTGGAATTGTCGTACCTAAATCCACTCATCATGCTGCTACTAGCCTTATGACGTTGATTTCATGGCTGAGTGATATTCCATTGTACATAAGGACCACAACTTCTTTATCCATTTTTCTCTTTCCTGGGATATTTAAGGTGTAACGGAGTGGAGGTTCTTGTCAAGAGAGCAGCCCTAAACTTTGGGGTCCCTGTGTCTTGCTGATTTTTAGTTTTCCCAATTTATACGCCCATGAGTGGAAGTGCCCTATGCTGTCTAAGCTGAGTTTTTTAGATGTTTCAGGACACACCGTACACTTCTCCAGAGTGGCTGTTGGCAATTTACATCCCGCCCATCAGCGTAGCAAGTCTCCCGTTTCTCCATGGCCTGTCCTGCATTTCTGGTTTTGACACTTTATTCAGCATGGCCCTTTTGACCGATGGGAAGCGAGACTTCTTTGTAGCGCTGATTTGCCTTTCCAGGTTGCTTGGTTGGCCAAAAAGGGCGTATGCGTTTTTTTCTGAATATATTCAGGAAAAAACGCATACGCCCTTTTTGGCCAAGGGTATGGTTGTCGAGGTTTGGCCGCTTTTCCTGTGCTTTCAAGGCGATTCGAATCTACCTCCTGAAATCTGTTTCCTGCAATTCTGACTTGCTTTCAAATCCTCTTCGTTGCCTTCCCTCAATATATTTGTGGACGAGAGTTATCATTTATAACTCTGCAGGTTTGTGAATTGCAGTGCCCCTGAGCTCCATTTTCCAACTCGCTTTCTTCGGAGCTGGCCGCAAAAGCACAGGATTGCTTCAGGCCCTATTCTGGTTCCGGGCGGCAGGCTGAGCCTGTGGTTAATTCTTCTTCCTGATGGGAAAATAGAGTGACCTGTGCCTGTCCCAACACCTAGAGCTAGTCTCTCTTTGGTTCCCCCTCTTCCCGTTCATCCTCAGGACAAATTGCAACCTGTACGGAACAGGAGGTGAAAGGTGCTGAGTCTCCAAGGAGGGAGATTGCTAGTCAAGCGGCTGGAATGGCGAACCCGAGCACAAGGAGATGAGAAATGAGGTGCGTTTTAGAAACCTTTCCCGATCACACGGTGTACCATCTTCTGGGTTTCTCATGCATGTTTTCGATGTAGGAAGATGCCCTTGAAACTGGAGATTTGGGACCCATGGGATGGGTACGACGCAGTATTACTTTAAAGGGTCTGCGTTTGCTCACCCAACCTCACCAAAACTCTCAGCCCCAAGAGTGTCCACCCTTATGTCTCCATCAGCTGTGGGTCTAGATATGGTCAATCCAGGTGGCATCACAGCCCCTGAACGAATTTTGTAAGAATTTCTCTCTCTTTGACTGTCTTTGTTTCACGGGTTTTTAAAAGTAATTGATTTTTATAATGGGGTTTAGCTGCTTTTCACTGCTGTGTTTATGCCGCTTTACACCCACTTGACTCACTTAGAGAGAGATATCATTACATAGGTTTTAAGATTCTTACTAGTCAGATATGTTCTTGGGTGGTGAATAGGGGGTGTTGAGTCCAGTTCACTGAGCAAGGAGTAGGTCTTGTCTATTACATATTGGGTTTATGGAACGGTATCTGAGCTAATTTGAAACCCGTGTTTTATGCATCACCCCACCTCACCTTTCCCGTTAAGCAGCCATAGTGTGTTTTCTAAACGTGTGACTCTGTGCCGTTTTGTAATTCAGCTCAAGTATAGCGGTTTTTACATTCCCTCTATAAGAGATATCTTATGACAAGTGTCTTTTTCTGTGTGACTTATTTCACTTGGAATTGTCGTACCTAAATCCACTCATCATGCTGCTACTAGCCTTATGACGTTGATTTCATGGCTGAGTGATATTCCATTGTACATAAGGACCACAACTTCTTTATCCATTTTTCTCTTTCCTGGGATATTTAAGGTGTAACGGAGTGGAGGTTCTTGTCAAGAGAGCAGCCCTAAACTTTGGGGTCCCTGTGTCTTGCTGATTTTTAGTTTTCCCAATTTATACGCCCATGAGTGGAAGTGCCCTATGCTCTCTAAGCTGAGTTTTTTAGATGTTTCAGGACACACCGTACACTTCTCCAGAGTGGCTGTTGGCAATTTACATCCCGCCCATCAGCGTAGCAAGGCTCCCGTTTCTCCATGGCCTGTCCTGCATTTCTGGTTTTGACACTTTATTCAGCATGGCCCTTTTGACCGATGGGAAGCGAGACTTATTTGTAGCGCTGATTTTCCTTTCCAGTTTGCTTGGTTGGCCAAAAAGGGCGTATGCGTTTTTTCCTGAATATATTCAGGAAAAAACGCATACGCCCTTTTTGGCCAAGGGCATCGTTGTCGAGGTTTGGCCGCTTTTCCTGTGCTTTCAAGGCGATTCGAATCTACCTCCTGAAATCTGTTTCCTGCAATTCTGCCTTGCTTTCAAATCCTCTTCGTTGCCTTCCCTCAATATATTTGTGGACGAGAGTTATCATTTATAACTCTGCAGGTTTGTGAATTGCAGTGCCCCTGAGCTGCATTTTCAAACTCGCTTTCTTGGGAGCTGGCCGCAAAAGCGCAGGATTGCTTCAGGCCCTATTCTGGTTCCGGGCGGCAGGCTGAGCCTGTGGTTAATTCTTTTTCCTGATGGGAAAATAGAGTGGCCTGTGCCTGTCCCAACACCTAGAGCTAGTCTCTCATTGGTTCCCCCTCTTCCCGTTCATCCTCAGGACAAATTGCAACCTGTACGGAACAGGAGGTGAAAGGTGCTGAGTCTCCAAGGAGTGAGATTGCTAGTCAAGCGGCTGGAATGGCGTACCCGAGCACAAGGAGATGAGAAATGAGGTGCGTTTTAGAAACCTTTCCCGATCACACGGTGTACCATCTTCTGGGTTTCTCTTGCATGTTTTCGATGTAGGAAGATGCCCTTGCACCTGGAGATTTGGGACCCATGGGATGGGTACCACGCAGTATTACTTTAAAGGGTCTGCGTTTGCTCACCCAACCTCACCAAACCTCTCAGCCCCAAGAGTGTCCACCCTTATGTCTCCATCAGCTGTGGGTCTAGATATGGTCAATCCAGGTGGCATCACAGCCCCTGAACGAATTTTGTAAGAATTTCTCTCTCTTTCACTGTCTTTGTTTCACGGGTTTTTAGAAGTAATTGATTTTTATAAAGGGGTTTAGCTGCTTTTCACTGCCGTGTTTATGCCTCTTTGCACCCAGGTGACTCACTTACAGAGAGATATCAATACATAGGTTTTAATATTCTTACTAGTCAGATATGTTCTTGGGCGGTGAATAGGGGGTATTGAGTCCAGTTCACTGAGCAAGGAGTAGGTCTTGTCTATTACATATTGGGTTTATGGAACGGTATCTGAGCTAATTTGACACCCGTGTTTTATGCATCACCCCACCTCACCTTTCCCGTTAAACAGCCATAGTGTGTTTTCTAAACGTGTGACTCTGTGCCTTTTTGTAATTCAGCTCAAGTGTAGCGGTTTTTACATTCCCTCTATAAGAGATATCTTATGATAAGTTTTTTTTTCTGTGTGACTTATTTCACTTAGAATCGTCGTACCTAAATCCACTCATCATGCTGCTACTAGCCTTATGACGTTGATTTCATGGCTGAGTGATATTCCATTGTACATAAGGACCACAACTTCTTTATCCATTTTTCTCTTTCCTGGGATATTGAAGGTGTAACGGAGTGGAGGTTCTTGTCAAGAGAGCAGCCCTAAACTTTGGGGTGCCTGTGTCCTGCTGATTTTTAGTTTTCCCAATTTATATGCCCATGAGTGGAAGTGCCCTATGCTCTCTAAGCTGAGTTTTTTAGATGTTTCAGCACACACCGTACACTTCTCCAGAGTGGCTGTTGGCAATTTACATCCCGCCCATCAGCTTAGCAAGGCTCCCGTTTCTCCATGGCCTGTCCTGCATTTCTGGTTTTGACACTTTATTCAGCATGGCCCTTTTGACCGATGGGAAGCGAGGCTTCTTTGTAGCGCTGATTTGCCTTTCCAGGTTGCTTGGTTGGCCAAAAAGGGCGTATGCGTTTTTTCCTGAATATATTCAGGAAAAAACGCATACGCCCTTTTTGGCCAAGGGCATCGTTGTCGAGGTTTGGCCGCTTTTCCTGTGCTTTCAAGGCGATTCGAATCTACCTCCTGAAATCTGTTTCCTACAATTCTGCCTTGCTTTCAAATCCTCTTCGTTGCCTTCCCTCAATATATTTGTGGACGAGAGTTATCATTTATAACTCTGCAGGTTTGTGAATTGCAGTGCCCCTGAGCTCCATTTTTCAACTCGCTTTCTTGGGAGCTGGCCGCAAACGCGCAGGATTGCTTCAGGCCCTATTCTGGTTCCGGGCGGCAGGCTGAGCCTGTGGTTAATTCTTCTTCCTGATGGGAAAATAGAGTGACCTGTGCCTGTCCCAACACCTAGAGCTAGTCTCTCATTGGTTCCCCCTCTTCCCGTTCATCCTCAGGACAAATTGCAACCTGTACGGAACAGGAGGTGAAAGGTGCTGAGTCTCCAAGGAGGGAGATTCCTAGTAAAGCGGCTGGAATGGCGTACCCGAGCACAAGGAGATGAGAAATGAGGTGCGTTTTAGAAACCTTTCCAGATCACACGGTGTACCATCTTCTGGGTTTCTCATGCATGTTTTCGATGTAGGAAGATGCCCTTGAAACTGGAGATCTGGGGCCATGGGATTGGTACCACGCAGTATTACTTTAAAGGGTCTGCGTTTGCTCACCCAAACTCACCAAACCTCTCAGCCCCAAGAGTGTCCACCCTTATGTCTCCATCAGCTGTGGGTCTAGATATGGTCAATCCAGGTGGCATCACAGCCCCTGAACGAATTTTGTAAGAATTTCTCTCTCTTTGACTGTCTTTGTTTCACGGGTTTTTAAAAGTAATTGATTTTTATAATGGGGTTTAGCTGCTTTTCACTGCTGTGTTTATGCCGCTTTACACCCACTTGACTCACTTAGAGAGGGATATCAATACATAGGTTTTAAGATTCTTACTAGTCAGATATGTTCTTGGGCGGTGAATAGGGGGTATTGAGTCCAGTTCACTGAGCAAGGAGTAGGTCTTGTCTATTACATATTGGGTTTATGGAACGGTATCTGAGCTAATTTGACACCCGTGTTTTATGCATCACCCCACCTCACCTTTCCCGTTAAGCAGCCATAGTGTGTTTTCTAAACGTGTGATTCTGTGCCGTTTTGTAATTCAGCTCAAGTATAGCGGTTTTTAAATTCCCTCTATAAGTGACATCTTATGAGAAGTGTCTTTTTCTGTGTGACTTATTTCACTTGGAATTGTCGTACCTAAATCCACTCATCATGCTGCTACTAGCCTTATGACGTTGATTTCATGGCTGAGTGATATTCCATTGTACATAAGGACCACAACTTCTTTATCCATTTTTCTCTTTCCTGGGATATTTAAGGTGTAACGGAGTGGAGGTTCTTGTCAAGAGAGCAGCCCTAAACTTTGGGGTGGCTGTGTCTTGCTGATTTTTAGTTTTCCCAATTTATACGCCCATGAGTGGAAGTGCCCTATGCTGTCTAAGCTGAGTTTTTTAGATGTTTCAGGACACACCGTACACTTCTCCAGAGTGGCTGTTGGCAATTTACATCCCGCCCATCAGCGTAGCAAGGCTCCCGTTTCTCCATGGCCTGTCCTGCATTTCTGGTTTTGACACTTTATTCAGCATGGCCCTTTTGACCGATGGGAAGCGAGACTTCTTTGTAGCGCTGATTTGCCTTTCCAGGTTGCTTGGTTGGCCAAAAAGGGCGTATGCGTTTTTTTCTGAATATATTCAGGAAAAAACGCATACGCCCTTTTTGGCCAAGGGCATGGTTGTCGAGGTTTGGCCGCTTTTCCTGTGCTTTCAAGGCGATTCGAATCTACCTCCTGAAATCTGTTTCCTGCAATTCTGACTTGCTTTCAAATCCTCTTCGTTGCCTTCCCTCAATATATTTGTGGACGAGAGTTATCATTTATAACTCTGCAGGTTTGTGAATTGCAGTGCCCCTGAGCTCCATTTTCCAACTCGCTTTCTTCGGAGCTGGCCGCAAAAGCACAGGATTGCTTCAGGCCCTATTCTGGTTCCGGGCGGCAGGCTGAGCCTGTGGTTAATTCTTCTTCCTGATGGGAAAATAGAGTGACCTGTGCCTGTCCCAACACCTAGAGCTAGTCTCTCTTTGGTTCCCCCTCTTCCCGTTCATCCTCAGGACAAATTGCAACCTGTACGGAACAGGAGGTGAAAGGTGCTGAGTCTCCAAGGAGGGAGATTGCTAGTCAAGCGGCTGGAATGGCGAACCCGAGCACAAGGAGATGAGAAATGAGGTGCGTTTTAGAAACCTTTCCCGATCACACGGTGTACCATCGTCTGGGTTTCTCATGCATGTTTTCGATGTAGGAAGATGCCCTTGAAACTGGAGATTTGGGACCCATGGGATGGGTACGACGCAGTATTACTTTAAAGGGTCTGCGTTTGCTCACCCAACCTCACCAAAACTCTCAGCCCCAAGAGTGTCCACCCTTATGTCTCCATCAGCTGTGGGTCTAGATATGGTCAATCCAGGTGGCATCACAGCCCCTGAACGAATTTTGTAAGAATTTCTCTCTCTTTGACTGTCTTTGTTTCACGGGTTTTTAAAAGTAATTGATTTTTATAATGGGGTTTAGCTGCTTTTCACTGCTGTGTTTATGCCGCTTTACACCCACTTGACTCACTTAGAGAGAGATATCATTACATAGGTTTTAAGATTCTTACTAGTCAGATATGTTCTTGGGTGGTGAATAGGGGGTGTTGAGTCCAGTTCACTGAGCAAGGAGTAGGTCTTGTCTATTACATATTGGGTTTATGGAACGGTATCTGAGCTAATTTGAAACCCGTGTTTTATGCATCACCCCACCTCACCTTTCCCGTTAAGCAGCCATAGTGTGTTTTCTAAACGTGTGACTCTGTGCCGTTTTGTAATTCAGCTCAAGTATAGCGGTTTTTACATTCCCTCTATAAGAGATATCTTATGACAAGTGTCTTTTTCTGTGTGACTTATTTCACTTGGAATTGTCGTACCTAAATCCACTCACCATGCTGCTACTAGCCTTATGACGTTGATTTCATGGCTGAGTGATATTCCATTGTACATAAGGACCACAACTTCTTTATCCATTTTTCTCTTTCCTGGGATATTTAAGGTGTAACGGAGTGGAGGTTCTTGTCAAGAGAGCAGCCCTAAACTTTGGGGTCCCTGTGTCTTGCTGATTTTTAGTTTTCCCAATTTATACGCCCATGAGTGGAAGTGCCCTATGCTCTCTAAGCTGAGTTTTTTAGATGTTTCAGGACACACCGTACACTTCTCCAGAGTGGCTGTTGGCAATTTACATCCCGCCCATCAGCGTAGCAAGGCTCCCGTTTCTCCATGGCCTGTCCTGCATTTCTGGTTTTGACACTTTATTCAGCATGGCCCTTTTGACCGATGGGAAGCGAGACTTATTTGTAGCGCTGATTTTCCTTTCCAGTTTGCTTGGTTGGCCAAAAAGGGCGTATGCGTTTTTTCCTGAATATATTCAGGAAAAAACGCATACGCCCTTTTTGGCCAAGGGCATCGTTGTCGAGGTTTGGCCGCTTTTCCTGTGCTTTCAAGGCGATTCGAATCTACCTCCTGAAATCTGTTTCCTGCAATTCTGCCTTGCTTTCAAATCCTCTTCGTTGCCTTCCCTCAATATATTTGTGGACGAGAGTTATCATTTATAACTCTGCAGGTTTGTGAATTGCAGTGCCCCTGAGCTGCATTTTCAAACTCGCTTTCTTGGGAGCTGGCCGCAAAAGCGCAGGATTGCTTCAGGCCCTTTTCTGGTTCCGGGCGGCAGGCTGAGCCTGTGGTTAATTCTTTTTCCTGATGGGAAAATAGAGTGGCCTGTGCCTGTCCCAACACCTAGAGCTAGTCTCTCATTGGTTCCCCCTCTTCCCGTTCATCCTCAGGACAAATTGCAACCTGTACGGAACAGGAGGTGAAAGGTGCTGAGTCTCCAAGGAGTGAGATTGCTAGTCAAGCGGCTGGAATGGCGTACCCGAGCACAAGGAGATGAGAAATGAGGTGCGTTTTAGAAACCTTTCCCGATCACACGGTGTACCATCTTCTGGGTTTCTCTTGCATGTTTTCGATGTAGGAAGATGCCCTTGCACCTGGAGATTTGGGACCCATGGGATGGGTACCACGCAGTATTACTTTAAAGGGTCTGCGTTTGCTCACCCAACCTCACCAAACCTCTCAGCCCCAAGAGTGTCCACCCTTATGTCTCCATCAGCTGTGGGTCTAGATATGGTCAATCCAGGTGGCATCACAGCCCCTGAACGAATTTTGTAAGAATTTCTCTCTCTTTCACTGTCTTTGTTTCACGGGTTTTTAGAAGTAATTGATTTTTATAAAGGGGTTTAGCTGCTTTTCACTGCCGTGTTTATGCCTCTTTGCACCCAGGTGACTCACTTACGGAGAGATATCAATACATAGGTTTTAATATTCTTACTAGTCAGATATGTTCTTGGGCGGTGAATAGGGGGTATTGAGTCCAGTTCACTGAGCAAGGAGTAGGTCTTGTCTATTACATATTGGGTTTATGGAACGGTATCTGAGCTAATTTGACACCCGTGTTTTATGCATCACCCAACCTCACCTTTCCCGTTAAACAGCCATAGTGTGTTTTCTAAACGTGTGACTCTGTGCCTTTTTGTAATTCAGCTCAAGTGTAGCGGTTTTTACATTCCCTCTATAAGAGATATCTTATGATAAGTTTTTTTTTCTGTGTGACTTATTTCACTTAGAATCGTCGTACCTAAATCCACTCATCATGCTGCTACTAGCCTTATGACGTTGATTTCATGGCTGAGTGATATTCCATTGTACATAAGGACCACAACTTCTTTATCCATTTTTCTCTTTCCTGGGATATTGAAGGTGTAACGGAGTGGAGGTTCTTGTCAAGAGAGCAGCCCTAAACTTTGGGGTGCCTGTGTCCTGCTGATTTTTAGTTTTCCCAATTTATATGCCCATGAGTGGAAGTGCCCTATGCTCTCTAAGCTGAGTTTTTAGATGTTTCAGCACACACCGTACACTTCTCCAGAGTGGCTGTTGGCAATTTACATCCCGCCCATCAGCTTAGCAAGGCTCCCGTTTCTCCATGGCCTGTCCTGCATTTCTGGTTTTGACACTTTATTCAGCATGGCCCTTTTGACCGATGGGAAGCGAGGCTTCTTTGTAGCGCTGATTTGCCTTTCCAGGTTGCTTGGTTGGCCAAAAAGGGCGTATGCGTTTTTTCCTGAATATATTCAGGAAAAAACGCATACGCCCTTTTTGGCCAAGGGCATCGTTGTCGAGGTTTGGCCGCTTTTCCTGTGCTTTCAAGGCGATTCGAATCTACCTCCTGAAATCTGTTTCCTACAATTCTGCCTTGCTTTCAAATCCTCTTCGTTGCCTTCCCTCAATATATTTGTGGACGAGAGTTATCATTTATAACTCTGCAGGTTTGTGAATTGCAGTGCCCCTGAGCTCCGTTTTTCAACTCGCTTTCTTGGGAGCTGGCCGCAAACGCGCAGGATTGCTTCAGGCCCTATTCTGGTTCCGGGCGGCAGGCTGAGCCTGTGGTTAATTCTTCTTCCTGATGGGAAAATAGAGTGACCTGTGCCTGTCCCAACACCTAGAGCTAGTCTCTCATTGGTTCCCCCTCTTCCCGTTCATCCTCAGGACAAATTGCAACCTGTACGGAACAGGAGGTGAAAGGTGCTGAGTCTCCAAGGAGGGAGATTCCTAGTCAAGCGGCTGGAATGGCGTACCCGAGCACAAGGAGATGAGAAATGAGGTGCGTTTTAGAAACCTTTCCAGATCACACGGTGTACCATCTTCTGGGTTTCTCATGCATGTTTTCGATGTAGGAAGATGCCCTTGAAACTGGAGATCTGGGGCCCATGGGATTGGTACCACGCAGTATTACTTTAAAGGGTCTGCGTTTGCTCACCCAAACTCACCAAACCTCTCAGCCCCAAGAGTGTCCACCCTTATGTCTCCATCAGCTGTGGGTCTAGATATGGTCAATCCAGGTGGCATCACAGCCCCTGAACGAATTTTGTAAGAATTTCTCTCTCTTTGACTGTCTTTGTTTCACGGGTTTTTAAAAGTAATTGATTTTTATAATGGGGTTTAGCTGCTTTTCACTGCTGTGTTTATGCCGCTTTACACCCACTTGACTCACTTAGAGAGGGATATCAATACATAGGTTTTAAGATTCTTACTAGTCAGATATGTTCTTGGGCGGTGAATAGGGGGTATTGAGTCCAGTTCACTGAGCAAGGAGTAGGTCTTGTCTATTACATATTGGGTTTATGGAACGGTATCTGAGCTAATTTGACACCCGTGTTTTATGCATCACCCCACCTCACCTTTCCCGTTAAGCAGCCATAGTGTGTTTTCTAAACGTGTGATTCTGTGCCGTTTTGTAATTCAGCTCAAGTATAGCGGTTTTTAAATTCCCTCTATAAGTGACATCTTATGAGAAGTGTCTTTTTCTGTGTGACTTATTTCACTTGGAATTGTCGTACCTAAATCCACTCATCATGCTGCTACTAGCCTTATGACGTTGATTTCATGGCTGAGTGATATTCCATTGTACATAAGGACCACAACTTCTTTATCCATTTTTCTCTTTCCTGGGATATTTAAGGTGTAACGGAGTGGAGGTTCTTGTCAAGAGAGCAGCCCTAAACTTTGGGGTCCCTGTGTCTTGCTGATTTTTAGTTTTCCCAATTTATACGCCCATGAGTGGAAGTGCCCTATGCTGTCTAAGCTGAGTTTTTTAGATGTTTCAGGACACACCGTACACTTCTCCAGAGTGGCTGTTGGCAATTTACATCCCGCCCATCAGCGTAGCAAGTCTCCCGTTTCTCCATGGCCTGTCCTGCATTTCTGGTTTTGACACTTTATTCAGCATGGCCCTTTTGACCGATGGGAAGCGAGACTTCTTTGTAGCGCTGATTTGCCTTTCCAGGTTGCTTGGTTGGCCAAAAAGGGCGTATGCGTTTTTTTCTGAATATATTCAGGAAAAAACGCATACGCCCTTTTTGGCCAAGGGCATGGTTGTCGAGGTTTGGCCGCTTTTCCTGTGCTTTCAAGGCGATTCGAATCTACCTCCTGAAATCTGTTTCCTGCAATTCTGACTTGCTTTCAAATCCTCTTCGTTGCCTTCCCTCAATATATTTGTGGACGAGAGTTATCATTTATAACTCTGCAGGTTTGTGAATTGCAGTGCCCCTGAGCTCCATTTTCCAACTCGCTTTCTTCGGAGCTGGCCGCAAAAGCACAGGATTGCTTCAGGCCCTATTCTGGTTCCGGGCGGCAGGCTGAGCCTGTGGTTAATTCTTCTTCCTAATGGGAAAATAGAGTGACCTGTGCCTGTCCCAACACCTAGAGCTAGTCTCTCTTTGGTTCCCCCTCTTCCCGTTCATCCTCAGGACAAATTGCAACCTGTACGGAACAGGAGGTGAAAGGTGCTGAGTCTCCAAGGAGGGAGATTGCTAGTCAAGCGGCTGGAATGGCGAACCCGAGCACAAGGAGATGAGAAATGAGGTGCGTTTTAGAAACCTTTCCCGATCACACGGTGTACCATCTTCTGGGTTTCTCATGCATGTTTTCGATGTAGGAAGATGCCCTTGAAACTGGAGATTTGGGACCCATGGGATGGGTACGACGCAGTATTACTTTAAAGGGTCTGCGTTTGCTCACCCAACCTCACCAAAACTCTCAGCCCCAAGAGTGTCCACCCTTATGTCTCCATCAGCTGTGGGTCTAGATATGGTCAATCCAGGTGGCATCACAGCCCCTGAACGAATTTTGTAAGAATTTCTCTCTCTTTGACTGTCTTTGTTTCACGGGTTTTTAAAAGTAATTGATTTTTATAATGGGGTTTAGCTGCTTTTCACTGCTGTGTTTATGCCGCTTTACACCCACTTGACTCACTTAGAGAGAGATATCATTACATAGGTTTTAAGATTCTTACTAGTCAGATATGTTCTTGGGTGGTGAATAGGGGGTGTTGAGTCCAGTTCACTGAGCAAGGAGTAGGTCTTGTCTATTACATATTGGGTTTATGGAACGGTATCTGAGCTAATTTGAAACCCGTGTTTTATGCATCACCCCACCTCACCTTTCCCGTTAAGCAGCCATAGTGTGTTTTCTAAACGTGTGACTCTGTGCCGTTTTGTAATTCAGCTCAAGTATAGCGGTTTTTACATTCCCTCTATAAGAGATATCTTATGACAAGTGTCTTTTTCTGTGTGACTTATTTCACTTGGAATTGTCGTACCTAAATCCACTCACCATGCTGCTACTAGCCTTATGACGTTGATTTCATGGCTGAGTGATATTCCATTGTACATAAGGACCACAACTTCTTTATCCATTTTTCTCTTTCCTGGGATATTTAAGGTGTAACGGAGTGGAGGTTCTTGTCAAGAGAGCAGCCCTAAACTTTGGGGTCCCTGTGTCTTGCTGATTTTTAGTTTTCCCAATTTATACGCCCATGAGTGGAAGTGCCCTATGCTCTCTAAGCTGAGTTTTTTAGATGTTTCAGGACACACCGTACACTTCTCCAGAGTGGCTGTTGGCAATTTACATCCCGCCCATCAGCGTAGCAAGGCTCCCGTTTCTCCATGGCCTGTCCTGCATTTCTGGTTTTGACACTTTATTCAGCATGGCCCTTTTGACCGATGGGAAGCGAGACTTATTTGTAGCACTGATTTTCCTTTCCAGTTTGCTTGGTTGGCCAAAAAGGGCGTATGCGTTTTTTCCTGAATATATTCAGGAAAAAACGCATACGCCCTTTTTGGCCAAGGGCATCGTTGTCGAGGTTTGGCCGCTTTTCCTGTGCTTTCAAGGCGATTCGAATCTACCTCCTGAAATCTGTTTCCTGCAATTCTGCCTTGCTTTCAAATCCTCTTCGTTGCCTTCCCTCAATATATTTGTGGACGAGAGTTATCATTTATAACTCTGCAGGTTTGTGAATTGCAGTGCCCCTGAGCTGCATTTTCAAACTCGCTTTCTTGGGAGCTGGCCGCAAAAGCGCAGGATTGCTTCAGGCCCTATTCTGGTTCCGGGCGGCAGGCTGAGCCTGTGGTTAATTCTTTTTCCTGATGGGAAAATAGAGTGGCCTGTGCCTGTCCCAACACCTAGAGCTAGTCTCTCATTGGTTCCCCCTCTTCCCGTTCATCCTCAGGACAAATTGCAACCTGTACGGAACAGGAGGTGAAAGGTGCTGAGTCTCCAAGGAGTGAGATTGCTAGTCAAGCGGCTGGAATGGCGTACCCGAGCACAAGGAGATGAGAAATGAGGTGCGTTTTAGAAACCTTTCCCGATCACACGGTGTACCATCTTCTGGGTTTCTCTTGCATGTTTTCGATGTAGGAAGATGCCCTTGCACCTGGAGATTTGGGACCCATGGGATGGGTACCACGCAGTATTACTTTAAAGGGTCTGCGTTTGCTCACCCAACCTCACCAAACCTCTCAGCCCCAAGAGTGTCCACCCTTATGTCTCCATCAGCTGTGGGTCTAGATATGGTCAATCCAGGTGGCATCACAGCCCCTGAACGAATTTTGTAAGAATTTCTCTCTCTTTCACTGTCTTTGTTTCACGGGTTTTTAGAAGTAATTGATTTTTATAAAGGGGTTTAGCTGCTTTTCACTGCCGTGTTTATGCCTCTTTGCACCCAGGTGACTCACTTACAGAGAGATATCAATACATAGGTTTTAATATTCTTACTAGTCAGATATGTTCTTGGGCGGTGAATAGGGGGTATTGAGTCCAGTTCACTGAGCAAGGAGTAGGTCTTGTCTATTACATATTGGGTTTATGGAACGGTATCTGAGCTAATTTGACACCCGTGTTTTATGCATCACCCAACCTCACCTTTCCCGTTAAACAGCCATAGTGTGTTTTCTAAACGTGTGACTCTGTGCCTTTTTGTAATTCAGCTCAAGTGTAGCGGTTTTTACATTCCCTCTATAAGAGATATCTTATGATAAGTTTTTTTTTCTGTGTGACTTATTTCACTTAGAATCGTCGTACCTAAATCCACTCATCATGCTGCTACTAGCCTTATGACGTTGATTTCATGGCTGAGTGATATTCCATTGTACATAAGGACCACAACTTCTTTATCCATTTTTCTCTTTCCTGGGATATTGAAGGTGTAACGGAGTGGAGGTTCTTGTCAAGAGAGCAGCCCTAAACTTTGGGGTGCCTGTGTCCTGCTGATTTTTAGTTTTCCCAATTTATATGCCCATGAGTGGAAGTGCCCTATGCTCTCTAAGCTGAGTTTTTTAGATGTTTCAGCACACACCGTACACTTCTCCAGAGTGGCTGTTGGCAATTTACATCCCGCCCATCAGCTTAGCAAGGCTCCCGTTTCTCCATGGCCTGTCCTGCATTTCTGGTTTTGACACTTTATTCAGCATGGCCCTTTTGACCGATGGGAAGCGAGGCTTCTTTGTAGCGCTGATTTGCCTTTCCAGGTTGCTTGGTTGGCCAAAAAGGGCGTATGCGTTTTTTCCTGAATATATTCAGGAAAAAACGCATACGCCCTTTTTGGCCAAGGGCATCGTTGTCGAGGTTTGGCCGCTTTTCCTGTGCTTTCAAGGCGATTCGAATCTACCTCCTGAAATCTGTTTCCTACAATTCTGCCTTGCTTTCAAATCCTCTTCGTTGCCTTCCCTCAATATATTTGTGGACGAGAGTTATCATTTATAACTCTGCAGGTTTGTGAATTGCAGTGCCCCTGAGCTCCGTTTTTCAACTCGCTTTCTTGGGAGCTGGCCGCAAACGCGCAGGATTGCTTCAGGCCCTATTCTGGTTCCGGGCGGCAGGCTGAGCCTGTGGTTAATTCTTCTTCCTGATGGGAAAATAGAGTGACCTGTGCCTGTCCCAACACCTAGAGCTAGTCTCTCATTGGTTCCCCCTCTTCCCGTTCATCCTCAGGACAAATTGCAACCTGTACGGAACAGGAGGTGAAAGGTGCTGAGTCTCCAAGGAGGGAGATTCCTAGTCAAGCGGCTGGAATGGCGTACCCGAGCACAAGGAGATGAGAAATGAGGTGCGTTTTAGAAACCTTTCCAGATCACACGGTGTACCATCTTCTGGGTTTCTCATGCATGTTTTCGATGTAGGAAGATGCCCTTGAAACTGGAGATCTGGGGCCCATGGGATTGGTACCACGCAGTATTACTTTAAAGGGTCTGCGTTTGCTCACCCAAACTCACCAAACCTCTCAGCCCCAAGAGTGTCCACCCTTATGTCTCCATCAGCTGTGGGTCTAGATATGGTCAATCCAGGTGGCATCACAGCCCCTGAACGAATTTTGTAAGAATTTCTCTCTCTTTGACTGTCTTTGTTTCACGGGTTTTTAAAAGTAATTGATTTTTATAATGGCGTTTAGCTGCTTTTCACTGCTGTGTTTATGCCGCTTTACACCCACTTGACTCACTTAGAGAGGGATATCAATACATAGGTTTTAAGATTCTTACTAGTCAGATATGTTCTTGGGCGGTGAATAGGGGGTATTGAGTCCAGTTCACTGAGCAAGGAGTAGGTCTTGTCTATTACATATTGGGTTTATGGAACGGTATCTGAGCTAATTTGACACCCGTGTTTTATGCATCACCCCACCTCACCTTTCCCGTTAAGCAGCCATAGTGTGTTTTCTAAACGTGTGATTCTGTGCCGTTTTGTAATTCAGCTCAAGTATAGCGGTTTTTAAATTCCCTCTATAAGTGACATCTTATGAGAAGTGTCTTTTTCTGTGTGACTTATTTCACTTGGAATTGTCGTACCTAAATCCACTCATCATGCTGCTACTAGCCTTATGACGTTGATTTCATGGCTGAGTGATATTCCATTGTACATAAGGACCACAACTTCTTTATCCATTTTTCTCTTTCCTGGGATATTTAAGGTGTAACGGAGTGGAGGTTCTTGTCAAGAGAGCAGCCCTAAACTTTGGGGTCCCTGTGTCTTGCTGATTTTTAGTTTTCCCAATTTATACGCCCATGAGTGGAAGTGCCCTATGCTGTCTAAGCTGAGTTTTTTAGATGTTTCAGGACACACCGTACACTTCTCCAGAGTGGCTGTTGGCAATTTACATCCCGCCCATCAGCGTAGCAAGTCTCCCGTTTCTCCATGGCCTGTCCTGCATTTCTGGTTTTGACACTTTATTCAGCATGGCCCTTTTGACCGATGGGAAGCGAGACTTCTTTGTAGCGCTGATTTGCCTTTCCAGGTTGCTTGGTTGGCCAAAAAGGGCGTATGCGTTTTTTTCTGAATATATTCAGGAAAAAACGCATACGCCCTTTTTGGCCAAGGGCATGGTTGTCGAGGTTTGGCCGCTTTTCCTGTGCTTTCAAGGCGATTCGAATCTACCTCCTGAAATCTGTTTCCTGCAATTCTGACTTGCTTTCAAATCCTCTTCGTTGCCTTCCCTCAATATATTTGTGGACGAGAGTTATCATTTATAACTCTGCAGGTTTGTGAATTGCAGTGCCCCTGAGCTCCATTTTCCAACTCGCTTTCTTCGGAGCTGGCCGCAAAAGCACAGGATTGCTTCAGGCCCTATTCTGGTTCCGGGCGGCAGGCTGAGCCTGTGGTTAATTCTTCTTCCTGATGGGAAAATAGAGTGACCTGTGCCTGTCCCAACACCTAGAGCTAGTCTCTCTTTGGTTCCCCCTCTTCCCGTTCATCCTCAGGACAAATTGCAACCTGTACGGAACAGGAGGTGAAAGGTGCTGAGTCTCCAAGGAGGGAGATTGCTAGTCAAGCGGCTGGAATGGCGAACCCGAGCACAAGGAGATGAGAAATGAGGTGCGTTTTAGAAACCTTTCCCGATCACACGGTGTACCATCTTCTGGGTTTCTCATGCATGTTTTCGATGTAGGAAGATGCCCTTGAAACTGGAGATTTGGGACCCATGGGATGGGTACGACGCAGTATTACTTTAAAGGGTCTGCGTTTGCTCACCCAACCTCACCAAAACTCTCAGCCCCAAGAGTGTCCACCCTTATGTCTCCATCAGCTGTGGGTCTAGATATGGTCAATCCAGGTGGCATCACAGCCCCTGAACGAATTTTGTAAGAATTTCTCTCTCTTTGACTGTCTTTGTTTCACGGGTTTTTAAAAGTAATTGATTTTTATAATGGGGTTTAGCTGCTTTTCACTGCTGTGTTTATGCCGCTTTACACCCACTTGACTCACTTAGAGAGAGATATCATTACATAGGTTTTAAGATTCTTACTAGTCAGATATGTTCTTGGGTGGTGAATAGGGGGTGTTGAGTCCAGTTCACTGAGCAAGGAGTAGGTCTTGTCTATTACATATTGGGTTTATGGAACGGTATCTGAGCTAATTTGAAACCCGTGTTTTATGCATCACCCCACCTCACCTTTCCCGTTAAGCAGCCATAGTGTGTTTTCTAAACGTGTGACTCTGTGCCGTTTTGTAATTCAGCTCAAGTATAGCGGTTTTTACATTCCCTCTATAAGAGATATCTTATGACAAGTGTCTTTTTCTGTGTGACTTATTTCACTTGGAATTGTCGTACCTAAATCCACTCATCATGCTGCTACTAGCCTTATGACGTTGATTTCATGGCTGAGTGATATTCCATTGTACATAAGGACCACAACTTCTTTATCCATTTTTCTCTTTCCTGGGATATTTAAGGTGTAACGGAGTGGAGGTTCTTGTCAAGAGAGCAGCCCTAAACTTTGGGGTCCCTGTGTCTTGCTGATTTTTAGTTTTCCCAATTTATACGCCCATGAGTGGAAGTGCCCTATGCTCTCTAAGCTGAGTTTTTTAGATGTTTCAGGACACACCGTACACTTCTCCAGAGTGGCTGTTGGCAATTTACATCCCGCCCATCAGCGTAGCAAGGCTCCCGTTTCTCCATGGCCTGTCCTGCATTTCTGGTTTTGACACTTTATTCAGCATGGCCCTTTTGACCGATGGGAAGCGAGACTTATTTGTAGCGCTGATTTTCCTTTCCAGTTTGCTTGGTTGGCCAAAAAGGGCGTATGCGTTTTTTCCTGAATATATTCAGGAAAAAACGCATACGCCCTTTTTGGCCAAGGGCATCGTTGTCGAGGTTTGGCCGCTTTTCCTGTGCTTTCAAGGCGATTCGAATCTACCTCCTGAAATCTGTTTCCTGCAATTCTGCCTTGCTTTCAAATCCTCTTCGTTGCCTTCCCTCAATATATTTGTGGACGAGAGTTATCATTTATAACTCTGCAGGTTTGTGAATTGCAGTGCCCCTGAGCTGCATTTTCAAACTCGCTTTCTTGGGAGCTGGCCGCAAAAGCGCAGGATTGCTTCAGGCCCTATTCTGGTTCCGGGCGGCAGGCTGAGCCTGTGGTTAATTCTTTTTCCTGATGGGAAAATAGAGTGGCCTGTGCCTGTCCCAACACCTAGAGCTAGTCTCTCATTGGTTCCCCCTCTTCCCGTTCATCCTCAGGACAAATTGCAACCTGTACGGAACAGGAGGTGAAAGGTGCTGAGTCTCCAAGGAGTGAGATTGCTAGTCAAGCGGCTGGAATGGCGTACCCGAGCACAAGGAGATGAGAAATGAGGTGCGTTTTAGAAACCTTTCCCGATCACACGGTGTACCATCTTCTGGGTTTCTCTTGCATGTTTTCGATGTAGGAAGATGCCCTTGCACCTGGAGATTTGGGACCCATGGGATGGGTACCACGCAGTATTACTTTAAAGGGTCTGCGTTTGCTCACCCAACCTCACCAAACCTCTCAGCCCCAAGAGTGTCCACCCTTATGTCTCCATCAGCTGTGGGTCTAGATATGGTCAATCCAGGTGGCATCACAGCCCCTGAACGAATTTTGTAAGAATTTCTCTCTCTTTCACTGTCTTTGTTTCACGGGTTTTTAGAAGTAATTGATTTTTATAAAGGGGTTTAGCTGCTTTTCACTGCCGTGTTTATGCCTCTTTGCACCCAGGTGACTCACTTACAGAGAGATATCAATACATAGGTTTTAATATTCTTACTAGTCAGATATGTTCTTGGGCGGTGAATAGGGGGTATTGAGTCCAGTTCACTGAGCAAGGAGTAGGTCTTGTCTATTACATATTGGGATTATGGAACGGTATCTGAGCTAATTTGACACCCGTGTTTTATGCATCACCCCACCTCACCTTTCCCGTTAAACAGCCATAGTGTGTTTTCTAAACGTGTGACTCTGTGCCTTTTTGTAATTCAGCTCAAGTGTAGCGGTTTTTACATTCCCTCTATAAGAGATATCTTATGATAAGTTTTTTTTTTCTGTGTGACTTATTTCACTTAGAATCGTCGTACCTAAATCCACTCATCATGCTGCTACTAGCCTTATGACGTTGATTTCATGGCTGAGTGATATTCCATTGTACATAAGGACCACAACTTCTTTATCCATTTTTCTCTTTCCTGGGATATTGAAGGTGTAACGGAGTGGAGGTTCTTGTCAAGAGAGCAGCCCTAAACTTTGGGGTGCCTGTGTCCTGCTGATTTTTAGTTTTCCCAATTTATATGCCCATGAGTGGAAGTGCCCTATGCTCTCTAAGCTGAGTTTTTTAGATGTTTCAGCACACACCGTACACTTCTCCAGAGTGGCTGTTGGCAATTTACATCCCGCCCATCAGCTTAGCAAGGCTCCCGTTTCTCCATGGCCTGTCCTGCATTTCTGGTTTTGACACTTTATTCAGCATGGCCCTTTTGACCGATGGGAAGCGAGGCTTCTTTGTAGCGCTGATTTGCCTTTCCAGGTTGCTTGGTTGGCCAAAAAGGGCGTATGCGTTTTTTCCTGAATATATTCAGGAAAAAGCGCATACGCCCTTTTTGGACAAGGGCATCGTTGTCGAGGTTTGGCCGCTTTTCCTGTGCTTTCAAGGCGATTCGAATCTACCTCCTGAAATCTGTTTCCTACAATTCTGCCTTGCTTTCAAATCCTCTTCGTTGCCTTCCCTCAATATATTTGTGGACGAGAGTTATCATTTATAACTCTGCAGGTTTGTGAATTGCAGTGCCCCTGAGCTCCGTTTTTCAACTCGCTTTCTTGGGAGCTGGCCGCAAACGCGCAGGATTGCTTCAGGCCCTATTCTGGTTCCGGGCGGCAGGCTGAGCCTGTGGTTAATTCTTCTTCCTGATGGGAAAATAGAGTGACCTGTGCCTGTCCCAACACCTAGAGCTAGTCTCTCATTGGTTCCCCCTCTTCCCGTTCATCCTCAGGACAAATTGCAACCTGTACGGAACAGGAGGTGAAAGGTGCTGAGTCTCCAAGGAGGGAGATTCCTAGTCAAGCGGCTGGAATGGCGTACCCGAGCACAAGGAGATGAGAAATGAGGTGCGTTTTAGAAACCTTTCCAGATCACACGGTGTACCATCTTCTGGGTTTCTCATGCATGTTTTCGATGTAGGAAGATGCCCTTGAAACTGGAGATCTGGGGCCCATGGGATTGGTACCACGCAGTATTACTTTAAAGGGTCTGCGTTTGCTCACCCAAACTCACCAAACCTCTCAGCCCCAAGAGTGTCCACCCTTATGTCTCCATCAGCTGTGGGTCTAGATATGGTCAATCCAGGTGGCATCACAGCCCCTGAACGAATTTTGTAAGAATTTCTCTCTCTTTGACTGTCTTTGTTTCACGGGTTTTTAAAAGTAATTGATTTTTATAATGGGGTTTAGCTGCTTTTCACTGCTGTGTTTATGCCGCTTTACACCCACTTGACTCACTTAGAGAGGGATATCAATACATAGGTTTTAAGATTCTTACTAGTCAGATATGTTCTTGGGCGGTGAATAGGGGGTATTGAGTCCAGTTCACTGAGCAAGGAGTAGGTCTTGTCTATTACATATTGGGTTTATGGAACGGTATCTGAGCTAATTTGACACCCGTGTTTTATGCATCACCCCACCTCACCTTTCCCGTTAAGCAGCCATAGTGTGTTTTCTAAACGTGTGATTCTGTGCCGTTTTGTAATTCAGCTCAAGTATAGCGGTTTTTAAATTCCCTCTATAAGTGACATCTTATGAGAAGTGTCTTTTTCTGTGTGACTTATTTCACTTGGAATTGTCGTACCTAAATCCACTCATCATGCTGCTACTAGCCTTATGACGTTGATTTCATGGCTGAGTGATATTCCATTGTACATAAGGACCACAACTTCTTTATCCATTTTTCTCTTTCCTGGGATATTTAAGGTGTAACGGAGTGGAGGTTCTTGTCAAGAGAGCAGCCCTAAACTTTGGGGTCCCTGTGTCTTGCTGATTTTTAGTTTTCCCAATTTATACGCCCATGAGTGGAAGTGCCCTATGCTGTCTAAGCTGAGTTTTTTAGATGTTTCAGGACACACCGTACACTTCTCCAGAGTGGCTGTTGGCAATTTACATCCCGCCCATCAGCGTAGCAAGTCTCCCGTTTCTCCATGGCCTGTCCTGCATTTCTGGTTTTGACACTTTATTCAGCATGGCCCTTTTGACCGATGGGAAGCGAGACTTCTTTGTAGCGCTGATTTGCCTTTCCAGGTTGCTTGGTTGGCCAAAAAGGGCGTATGCGTTTTTTCCTGACTATATTCAGGAAAAAACGCATACGCCCTTTTTGGCCAAGGGCATGGTTGTCGAGGTTTGGCCGCTTTTCCTGTGCTTTCAAGGCGATTCGAATCTACCTCCTGAAATCTGTTTCCTGCAATTCTGACTTGCTTTCAAATCCTCTTCGTTGCCTTCCCTCAATATATTTGTGGACGAGAGTTATCATTTATAACTCTGCAGGTTTGTGAATTGCAGTGCCCCTGAGCTCCATTTTCCAACTCGCTTTCTTGGGAGCTGGCCGCAAAAGCACTGCATTGCTTCAGGCCCTATTCTGGTTCCGGGCGACAGGCTGAGCCTGTGGTTAATTCTTCTTCCTGATGGGAAAATAGAGTGACCTGTGCCTGTCCCAACACCTAGAGCTAGTCTCTCTTTGGTTCCCCCTCTTTCCGTTCATCCTCAGGACAAATTGCAACATGTACGGAACAGGAGGTGAAAGGTGCTGAGTCTCCAAGGAGGGAGATTGCTAGTCAAGCGGCTGGAATGGCGAACCCGAGCACAAGGAGATGAGAAATGAGGTGCGTTTTAGAAACCTTTCCCGATCACACGGTGTACCATCTTCTGGGTTTCTCATGCATGTTTTCGATGTAGGAAGATGCCCTTGCACCTGGAGATTTGGGACCCATGGGATGGGTACGACGCAGTATTACTTTAAAGGGTCTGCATTTGCTCACCCAACCTCACCAAACCTCTCAGCCCCAAGAGTGTCCACCCTTATGTCTCCATCAGCTGTGCGTCTAGATATGGTCAATCCAGGTGGCATCACAGCCCCTGAACGAATTTTGTAAGAATTTCTCTCTCTTTGACTGTCTTTGTTTCACGGGTTTTTAAAAGTAATTGATTTTTATAATGGGGTTTAGCTGCTTTTCACTGCTGTGTTTATGCCGCTTTACACCCACTTGACTCACTTAGAGAGAGATATCATTACATAGGTTTTAAGATTCTTACTAGTCAGATATGTTCTTGGGTGGTGAATAGGGGGTATTGAGTCCAGTTCACTGAGCAAGGAGTAGGTCTTGTCTATTACATATTGGGTTTATGGAACGGTATCTGAGCTAATTTGACACCCGTGTTTTATGCATCACCCCACCTCACCTTTCCCGTTAAGCAGCCATAGTGTGTTTTCTAAACGTGTGATTCTGTGCCGTTTTGTAATTCAGCTCAAGTATAGCGGTTTTTAAATTCCCTCTATAAGTGACATCTTATGAGAAGTGTCTTTTTCTGTGTGAATTATTTCACTTGGAATTGTCGTACCTAAATCCACTCATCATGCTGCTACTAGCCTTATGACGTTGATTTCATGGCTGAGTGATATTCCATTGTACATAAGGACCACAACTTCTTTATCCATTTTTCTCTTTCCTGGGATATTTAAGGTGTAACGGAGTGGAGGTTCTTGTCAAGAGAGCAGCCCTAAACTTTGGGGTGGCTGTGTCTTGCTGATTTTTAGTTTTCCCAATTTATACGCCCATGAGTGGAAGTGCCCTATGCTGTCTAAGCTGAGTTTTTTAGATGTTTCAGGACACACCGTACACTTCTCCAGAGTGGCTGTTGGCAATTTACATCCCGCCCATCAGCGTAGCAAGGCTCCCGTTTCTCCATGGCCTGTCCTGCATTTCTGGTTTTGACACTTTATTCAGCATGGCCCTTTTGACCGATGGGAAGCGAGAATTCTTTGTAGCGCTGATTTGCCTTTCCAGGTTGCTTGGTTGGCCAAAAAGGGCGTATGCGTTTTTTTCTGAATATATTCAGGAAAAAACGCATACGCCCTTTTTGGCCAAGGGCATGGTTGTCGAGGTTTGGCCGCTTTTCCTGTGCTTTCAAGGCGATTCGAATCTACCTCCTGAAATCTGTTTCCTGCAATTCTGACTTGCTTTCAAATCCTCTTCGTTGCCTTCCCTCAATATATTTGTGGACGAGAGTTATCATTTATAATTCTGCAGGTTTGTGAATTGCAGTGCCCCTGAGCTCCATTTTCCAACTCGCTTTCTTCGGAGCTGGCCGCAAAAGCACAGGATTGCTTCAGGCCCTATTCTGGTTCCGGGCGGCAGGCTGAGCCTGTGGTTAATTCTTCTTCCTGATGGGAAAATAGAGTGACCTGTGCCTGTCCCAACACCTAGAGCTAGTCTCTCTTTGGTTCCCCCTCTTCCCGTTCATCCTCAGGACAAATTGCAACCTGTACGGAACAGGAGGTGAAAGGTGCTGAGTCTCCAAGGAGGGAGATTGCTAGTCAAGCGGCTGGAATGGCGAACCCGAGCACAAGGAGATGAGAAATGAGGTGCGTTTTAGAAACCTTTCCCGATCACACGGTGTACCATCTTCTGGGTTTCTCATGCATGTTTTCGATGTAGGAAGATGCCCTTGAAACTGGAGATTTGGGACCCATGGGATGGGTACGACGCAGTATTACTTTAAAGGGTCTGCGTTTGCTCACCCAACCTCACCAAAACTCTCAGCCCCAAGAGTGTCCACCCTTATGTCTCCATCAGCTGTGGGTCTAGATATGGTCAATCCAGGTGGCATCACAGCCCCTGAACGAATTTTGTAAGAATTTCTCTCTCTTTGACTGTCTTTGTTTCACGGGTTTTTAAAAGTAATTGATTTTTATAATGGGGTTTAGCTGCTTTTCACTGCTGTGTTTATGCCGCTTTACACCCACTTGACTCACTTAGAGAGAGATATCATTACATAGGTTTTAAGATTCTTACTAGTCAGATATGTTCTTGGGTGGTGAATAGGGGGTGTTGAGTCCAGTTCACTGAGCAAGGAGTAGGTCTTGTCTATTACATATTGGGTTTATGGAACGGTATCTGAGCTAATTTGAAACCCGTGTTTTATGCATCACCCCACCTCACCTTTCCCGTTAAGCAGCCATAGTGTGTTTTCTAAACGTGTGACTCTGTGCCGTTTTGTAATTCAGCTCAAGTATAGCGGTTTTTACATTCCCTCTATAAGAGATATCTTATGACAAGTGTCTTTTTCTGTGTGACTTATTTCACTTGGAATTGTCGTACCTAAATCCACTCATCATGCTGCTACTAGCCTTATGACGTTGATTTCATGGCTGAGTGATATTCCATTGTACATAAGGACCACAACTTCTTTATCCATTTTTCTCTTTCCTGGGATATTTAAGGTGTAACGGAGTGGAGGTTCTTGTCAAGAGAGCAGCCCTAAACTTTGGGGTCCCTGTGTCTTGCTGATTTTTAGTTTTCCCAATTTATACGCCCATGAGTGGAAGTGCCCTATGCTCTCTAAGCTGAGTTTTTTAGATGTTTCAGGACACACCGTACACTTCTCCAGAGTGGCTGTTGGCAATTTACATCCCGCCCATCAGCGTAGCAAGGCTCCCGTTTCTCCATGGCCTGTCCTGCATTTCTGGTTTTGACACTTTATTCAGCATGGCCCTTTTGACCGATGGGAAGCGAGACTTATTTGTAGCGCTGATTTTCCTTTCCAGTTTGCTTGGTTGGCCAAAAAGGGCGTATGCGTTTTTTCCTGAATATATTCAGGAAAAAACGCATACGCCCTTTTTGGCCAAGGGCATCGTTGTCGAGGTTTGGCCGCTTTTCCTGTGCTTTCAAGGCGATTCGAATCTACCTCCTGAAATCTGTTTCCTGCAATTCTGCCTTGCTTTCAAATCCTCTTCGTTGCCTTCCCTCAATATATTTGTGGACGAGAGTTATCATTTATAACTCTGCAGGTTTGTGAATTGCAGTGCCCCTGAGCTGCATTTTCAAACTCGCTTTCTTGGGAGCTGGCCGCAAAAGCGCAGGATTGCTTCAGGCCCTATTCTGGTTCCGGGCGGCAGGCTGAGCCTGTGGTTAATTCTTTTTCCTGATGGGAAAATAGAGTGGCCTGTGCCTGTCCCAACACCTAGAGCTAGTCTCTCATTGGTTCCCCCTCTTCCCGTTCATCCTCAGGACAAATTGCAACCTGTACGGAACAGGAGGTGAAAGGTGCTGAGTCTCCAAGGAGTGAGATTGCTAGTCAAGCGGCTGGAATGGCGTACCCGAGCACAAGGAGATGAGAAATGAGGTGCGTTTTAGAAACCTTTCCCGATCACACGGTGTACCATCTTCTGGGTTTCTCTTGCATGTTTTCGATGTAGGAAGATGCCCTTGAAACTGGAGATCTGGGGCCCATGGGATTGGTACCACGCAGTATTACTTTAAAGGGTCTGCGTTTGCTCACCCAAACTCACCAAACCTCTCAGCCCCAAGAGTGTCCACCCTTATGTCTCCATCAGCTGTGGGTCTAGATATGGTCAATCCAGGTGGCATCACAGCCCCTGAACGAATTTTGTAAGAATTTCTCTCTCTTTGACTGTCTTTGTTTCACGGGTTTTTAAAAGTAATTGATTTTTATAATGGGGTTTAGCTGCTTTTCACTGCTGTGTTTATGCCGCTTTACACCCACTTGACTCACTTAGAGAGGGATATCAATACATAGGTTTTAAGATTCTTACTAGTCAGATATGTTCTTGGGCGGTGAATAGGGGGTATTGAGTCCAGTTCACTGAGCAAGGAGTAGGTCTTGTCTATTACATATTGGGTTTATGGAACGGTATCTGAGCTAATTTGACACCCGTGTTTTATGCATCACCCCACCTCACCTTTCCCGTTAAGCAGCCATAGTGTGTTTTCTAAACGTGTGACTCTGTGCCGTTTTGTAATTCAGCTCAAGTATAGCGGTTTTTACATTCCCTCTATAAGAGATATCTTATGACAAGTGTCTTTTTCTGTGTGACTTATTTCACTTGGAATTGTCGTACCTAAATCCACTCACCATGCTGCTACTAGCCTTATGACGTTGATTTCATGGCTGAGTGATATTCCATTGTACATAAGGACCACAACTTCTTTATCCATTTTTCTCTTTCCTGGGATATTTAAGGTGTAACGGAGTGGAGGTTCTTGTCAAGAGAGCAGCCCTAAACTTTGGGGTCCCTGTGTCTTGCTGATTTTTAGTTTTCCCAATTTATACGCCCATGAGTGGAAGTGCCCTATGCTCTCTAAGCTGAGTTTTTTAGATGTTTCAGGACACACCGTACACTTCTCCAGAGTGGCTGTTGGCAATTTACATCCCGCCCATCAGCGTAGCAAGGCTCCCGTTTCTCCATGGCCTGTCCTGCATTTCTGGTTTTGACACTTTATTCAGCATGGCCCTTTTGACCGATGGGAAGCGAGACTTATTTGTAGCGCTGATTTTCCTTTCCAGTTTGCTTGGTTGGCCAAAAAGGGCGTATGCGTTTTTTCCTGAATATATTCAGGAAAAAACGCATACGCCCTTTTTGGCCAAGGGCATCGTTGTCGAGGTTTGGCCGCTTTTCCTGTGCTTTCAAGGCGATTCGAATCTACCTCCTGAAATCTGTTTCCTGCAATTCTGCCTTGCTTTCAAATCCTCTTCGTTGCCTTCCCTCAATATATTTGTGGACGAGAGTTATCATTTATAACTCTGCAGGTTTGTGAATTGCAGTGCCCCTGAGCTGCATTTTCAAACTCGCTTTCTTGGGAGCTGGCCGCAAAAGCGCAGGATTGCTTCAGGCCCTATTCTGGTTCCGGGCGGCAGGCTGAGCCTGTGGTTAATTCTTTTTCCTGATGGGAAAATAGAGTGGCCTGTGCCTGTCCCAACACCTAGAGCTAGTCTCTCATTGGTTCCCCCTCTTCCCGTTCATCCTCAGGACAAATTGCAACCTGTACGGAACAGGAGGTGAAAGGTGCTGAGTCTCCAAGGAGTGAGATTGCTAGTCAAGCGGCTGGAATGGCGTCCCCGAGCACAAGGAGATGAGAAATGAGGTGCGTTTTAGAAACCTTTCCCGATCACACGGTGTACCATCTTCTGGGTTTCTCTTGCATGTTTTCGATGTAGGAAGATGCCCTTGCACCTGGAGATTTGGGACCCATGGGATGGGTACCACGCAGTATTACTTTAAAGGGTCTGCGTTTGCTCACCCAACCTCACCAAACCTCTCAGCCCCAAGAGTGTCCACCCTTATGTCTCCATCAGCTGTGGGTCTAGATATGGTCAATCCAGGTGGCATCACAGCCCCTGAACGAATTTTGTAAGAATTTCTCTCTCTTTCACTGTCTTTGTTTCACGGGTTTTTAGAAGTAATTGATTTTTATAAAGGGGTTTAGCTGCTTTTCACTGCCGTGTTTATGCCTCTTTGCACCCAGGTGACTCACTTACAGAGAGATATCAATACATAGGTTTTAATATTCTTACTAGTCAGATATGTTCTTGGGCGGTGAATAGGGGGTATTGAGTCCAGTTCACTGAGCAAGGAGTAGGTCTTGTCTATTACATATTGGGTTTATGGAACGGTATCTGAGCTAATTTGACACCCGTGTTTTATGCATCACCCCACCTCACCTTTCCCGTTAAACAGCCATAGTGTGTTTTCTAAACGTGTGACTCTGTGCCTTTTTGTAATTCAGCTCAAGTGTAGCGGTTTTTACATTCCCTCTATAAGAGATATCTTATGATAAGTTTTTTTTTCTGTGTGACTTATTTCACTTAGAATCGTCGTACCTAAATCCACTCATCATGCTGCTACTAGCCTTATGACGTTGATTTCATGGCTGAGTGATATTCCATTGTACATAAGGACCACAACTTCTTTATCCATTTTTCTCTTTCCTGGGATATTGAAGGTGTAACGGAGTGGAGGTTCTTGTCAAGAGAGCAGCCCTAAACTTTGGGGTGCCTGTGTCCTGCTGATTTTTAGTTTTCCCAATTTATATGCCCATGAGTGGAAGTGCCCTATGCTCTCTAAGCTGAGTTTTTTAGATGTTTCAGCACACACCGTACACTTCTCCAGAGTGGCTGTTGGCAATTTACATCCCGCCCATCAGCTTAGCAAGGCTCCCGTTTCTCCATGGCCTGTCCTGCATTTCTGGTTTTGACACTTTATTCAGCATGGCCCTTTTGACCGATGGGAAGCGAGACTTCTTTGTAGCGCTGATTTGCCTTTCCAGGTTGCTTGGTTGGCCAAAAAGGGCGTATGCGTTTTTTCCTGAATATATTCAGGAAAAAACGCATACGCCCTTTTTGGCCAAGGGCATCGTTGTCGAGGTTTGGCCGCTTTTCCTGTGCTTTCAAGGCGATTCGAATCTACCTCCTGAAATCTGTTTCCTACAATTCTGCCTTGCTTTCAAATCCTCTTCGTTGCCTTCCCTCAATATATTTGTGGACGAGAGTTATCATTTATAACTCTGCAGGTTTGTGAATTGCAGTGCCCCTGAGCTCCGTTTTTCAACTCGCTTTCTTGGGAGCTGGCCGCAAACGCGCAGGATTGCTTCAGGCCCTATTCTGGTTCCGGGCGGCAGGCTGAGCCTGTGGTTAATTCTTCTTCCTGATGGGAAAATAGAGTGACCTGTGCCTGTCCCAACACCTAGAGCTAGTCTCTCATTGGTTACCCCTCTTCCCGTTCATCCTCAGGACAAATTGCAACCTGTACGGAACAGGAGGTGAAAGGTGCTGAGTCTCCAAGGAGGGAGATTCCTAGTCAAGCGGCTGGAATGGCGTACCCGAGCACAAGGAGATGAGAAATGAGGTGCGTTTTAGAAACCTTTCCATATCACACGGTGTACCATCTTCTGGGTTTCTCATGCATGTTTTCGATGTAGGAAGATGCCCTTGAAACTGGAGATCTGGGGCCCATGGGATTGGTACCACGCAGTATTACTTTAAAGGGTCTGCGTTTGCTCACCCAAACTCACCAAACCTCTCAGCCCCAAGAGTGTCCACCCTTATGTCTCCATCAGCTGTGGGTCTAGATATGGTCAATCCAGGTGGCATCACAGCCCCTGAACGAATTTTGTAAGAATTTCTCTCTCTTTGACTGTCTTTGTTTCACGGGTTTTTAAAAGTAATTGATTTTTATAATGGGGTTTAGCTGCTTTTCACTGCTGTGTTTATGCCGCTTTACACCCACTTGACTCACTTAGAGAGGGATATCAATACATAGGTTTTAAGATTCTTACTAGTCAGATATGTTCTTGGGCGGTGAATAGGGGGTATTGAGTCCAGTTCACTGAGCAAGGAGTAGGTCTTGTCTATTACATATTGGGTTTATGGAACGGTATCTGAGCTAATTTGACACCCGTGTTTTATGCATCACCCCACCTCACCTTTCCCGTTAAGCAGCCATAGTGTGTTTTCTAAACGTGTGATTCTGTGCCGTTTTGTAATTCAGCTCAAGTATAGCGGTTTTTAAATTCCCTCTATAAGTGACATCTTATGAGAAGTGTGTTTTTCTGTGTGACTTATTTCACTTGGAATTGTCGTACCTAAATCCACTCATCATGCTGCTACTAGCCTTATGACGTTGATTTCATGGCTGAGTGATATTCCATTGTACATAAGGACCACAACTTCTTTATCCATTTTTCTCTTTCCTGGGATATTTAAGGTGTAACGGAGTGGAGGTTCTTGTCAAGAGAGCAGCCCTAAACTTTGGGGTCCCTGTGTCTTGCTGATTTTTAGTTTTCCCAATTTATACGCCCATGAGTGGAAGTGCCCTATGCTGTCTAAGCTGAGTTTTTTAGATGTTTCAGGACACACCGTACACTTCTCCAGAGTGGCTGTTGGCAATTTACATCCCGCCCATCAGCGTAGCAAGTCTCCCGTTTCTCCATGGCCTGTCCTGCATTTCTGGTTTTGACACTTTATTCAGCATGGCCCTTTTGACCGATGGGAAGCGAGACTTCTTTGTAGCGCTGATTTGCCTTTCCAGGTTGCTTGGTTGGCCAAAAAGGGCGTATGCGTTTTTTTCTGAATATATTCAGGAAAAAACGCATACGCCCTTTTTGGCCAAGGGCATGGTTGTCGAGGTTTGGCCGCTTTTCCTGTGCTTTCAAGGCGATTCGAATCTACCTCCTGAAATCTGTTTCCTGCAATTCTGACTTGCTTTCAAATCCTCTTCGTTGCCTTCCCTCAATATATTTGTGGACGAGAGTTATCATTTATAACTCTGCAGGTTTGTGAATTGCAGTGCCCCTGAGCTCCATTTTCCAACTCGCTTTCTTGGGAGCTGGCCGCAAAAGCACTGCATTGCTTCAGGCCCTATTCTGGTTCCGGGCGACAGGCTGAGCCTGTGGTTAATTCTTCTTCCTGATGGGAAAATAGAGTGACCTGTGCCTGTCCCAACACCTAGAGCTAGTCTCTCTTTGGTTCCCCCTCTTTCCGTTCATCCTCAGGACAAATTGCAACATGTACGGAACAGGAGGTGAAAGGTGCTGAGTCTCCAAGGAGGGAGATTGCTAGTCAAGCGGCTGGAATGGCGAACCCGAGCACAAGGAGATGAGAAATGAGGTGCGTTTTAGAAACCTTTCCCGATCACACGGTGTACCATCTTCTGGGTTTCTCATGCATGTTTTCGATGTAGGAAGATGCCCTTGCACCTGGAGATTTGGGACCCATGGGATGGGTACGACGCAGTATTACTTTAAAGGGTCTGCATTTGCTCACCCAACCTCACCAAACCTCTCAGCCCCAAGAGTGTCCACCCTTATGTCTCCATCAGCTGTGCGTCTAGATATGGTCAATCCAGGTGGCATCACAGCCCCTGAACGAATTTTGTAAGAATTTCTCTCTCTTTGACTGTCTTTGTTTCACGGGTTTTTAAAAGTAATTGATTTTTATAATGGGGTTTAGCTGCTTTTCACTGCTGTGTTTATGCCGCTTTACACCCACTTGACTCACTTAGAGAGAGATATCATTACATAGGTTTTAAGATTCTTACTAGTCAGATATGTTCTTGGGTGGTGAATAGGGGGTGTTGAGTCCAGTTCACTGAGCAAGGAGTAGGTCTTGTCTATTACATATTGGGTTTATGGAACGGTATCTGAGCTAATTTGAAACCCGTGTTTTATGCATCACCCCACCTCACCTTTCCCGTTAAGCAGCCATAGTGTGTTTTCTAAACGTGTGACTCTGTGCCGTTTTGTAATTCAGCTCAAGTATAGCGGTTTTTACATTCCCTCTATAAGAGATATCTTATGACAAGTGTCTTTTTCTGTGTGACTTATTTCACTTGGAATTGTCGTACCTAAATCCACTCATCATGCTGCTACTAGCCTTATGACGTTGATTTCATGGCTGAGTGATATTCCATTGTACATAAGGACCACAACTTCTTTATCCATTTTTCTCTTTCCTGGGATATTTAAGGTGTAACGGAGTGGAGGTTCTTGTCAAGAGAGCAGCCCTAAACTTTGGGGTCCCTGTGTCTTGCTGATTTTTAGTTTTCCCAACTTATACGCCCATGAGTGGAAGTGCCCTATGCTCTCTAAGCTGAGTTTTTTAGATGTTTCAGGACACACCGTACACTTCTCCAGAGTGGCTGTTGGCAATTTACATCCCGCCCATCAGCGTAGCAAGGCTCCCGTTTCTCCATGGCCTGTCCTGCATTTCTGGTTTTGACACTTTATTCAGCATGGCCCTTTTGACCGATGGGAAGCGAGACTTATTTGTAGCGCTGATTTTCCTTTCCAGTTTGCTTGGTTGGCCAAAAAGGGCGTATGCGTTTTTTCCTGAATATATTCAGGAAAAAACGCATACGCCCTTTTTGGCCAAGGGCATCGTTGTCGAGGTTTGGCCGCTTTTCCTGTGCTTTCAAGGCGATTCGAATCTACCTCCTGAAATCTGTTTCCTGCAATTCTGCCTTGCTTTCAAATCCTCTTCGTTGCCTTCCCTCAATATATTTGTGGACGAGAGTTATCATTTATAACTCTGCAGGTTTGTGAATTGCAGTGCCCCTGAGCTGCATTTTCAAACTCGCTTTCTTGGGAGCTGGCCGCAAAAGCGCAGGATTGCTTCAGGCCCTATTCTGGTTCCGGGCGGCAGGCTGAGCCTGTGGTTAATTCTTTTTCCTGATGGGAAAATAGAGTGGCCTGTGCCTGTCCCAACACCTAGAGCTAGTCTCTCATTGGTTCCCCCTCTTCCCGTTCATCCTCAGGACAAATTGCAACCTGTACGGAACAGGAGGTGAAAGGTGCTGAGTCTCCAAGGAGTGAGATTGCTAGTCAAGCGGCTGGAATGGCGTCCCCGAGCACAAGGAGATGAGAAATGAGGTGCGTTTTAGAAACCTTTCCCGATCACACGGTGTACCATCTTCTGGGTTTCTCTTGCATGTTTTCGATGTAGGAAGATGCCCTTGCACCTGGAGATTTGGGACCCATGGGATGGGTACCACGCAGTATTACTTTAAAGGGTCTGCGTTTGCTCACCCAACCTCACCAAACCTCTCAGCCCCAAGAGTGTCCACCCTTATGTCTCCATCAGCTGTGGGTCTAGATATGGTCAATCCAGGTGGCATCACAGCCCCTGAACGAATTTTGTAAGAATTTCTCTCTCTTTCACTGTCTTTGTTTCACGGGTTTTTAGAAGTAATTGATTTTTATAAAGGGGTTTAGCTGCTTTTCACTGCTGTGTTTATGCCTCTTTGCACCCAGGTGACTCACTTACAGAGAGATATCAATACATAGGTTTTAATATTCTTACTAGTCAGATATGTTCTTGGGCGGTGAATAGGGGGTATTGAGTCCAGTTCACTGAGCAAGGAGTAGGTCTTGTCTATTACATATTGGGTTTATGGAACGGTATCTGAGCTAATTTGACACCCGTGTTTTATGCATCACCCCACCTCACCTTTCCCGTTAAACAGCCATAGTGTGTTTTCTAAACGTGTGACTCTGTGCCTTTTTGTAATTCAGCTCAAGTGTAGCGGTTTTTACATTCCCTCTATAAGAGATATCTTATGATAAGTTTTTTTTTCTGTGTGACTTATTTCACTTAGAATCGTCGTACCTAAATCCACTCATCATGCTGCTACTAGCCTTATGACGTTGATTTCATGGCTGAGTGATATTCCATTGTACATAAGGACCACAACTTCTTTATCCATTTTTCTCTTTCCTGGGATATTGAAGGTGTAACGGAGTGGAGGTTCTTGTCAAGAGAGCAGCCCTAAACTTTGGGGTGCCTGTGTCCTGCTGATTTTTAGTTTTCCCAATTTATATGCCCATGAGTGGAAGTGCCCTATGCTCTCTAAGCTGAGTTTTTTAGATGTTTCAGCACACACCGTACACTTCTCCAGAGTGGCTGTTGGCAATTTACATCCCGCCCATCAGCTTAGCAAGGCTCCCGTTTCTCCATGGCCTGTCCTGCATTTCTGGTTTTGACACTTTATTCAGCATGGCCCTTTTGACCGATGGGAAGCGAGGCTTCTTTGTAGCGCTGATTTGCCTTTCCAGGTTGCTTGGTTGGCCAAAAAGGGCGTATGCGTTTTTTCCTGAATATATTCAGGAAAAAACGCATACGCCCTTTTTGGCCAAGGGCATCGTTGTCGAGGTTTGGCCGCTTTTCCTGTGCTTTCAAGGCGATTCGAATCTACCTCCTGAAATCTGTTTCCTACAATTCTGCCTTGCTTTCAAATCCTCTTCGTTGCCTTCCCTCAATATATTTGTGGACGAGAGTTATCATTTATAACTCTGCAGGTTTGTGAATTGCAGTGCCCCTGAGCTCCGTTTTTCAACTCGCTTTCTTGGGAGCTGGCCGCAAACGCGCAGGATTGCTTCAGGCCCTATTCTGGTTCCGGGCGGCAGGCTGAGCCTGTGGTTAATTCTTCTTCCTGATGGGAAAATAGAGTGACCTGTGCCTGTCCCAACACCTAGAGCTAGTCTCTCATTGGTTCCCCCTCTTCCCGTTCATCCTCAGGACAAATTGCAACCTGTACGGAACAGGAGGTGAAAGGTGCTGAGTCTCCAAGGAGGGAGATTCCTAGTCAAGCGGCTGGAATGGCGTACCCGAGCACAAGGAGATGAGAAATGAGGTGCGTTTTAGAAACCTTTCCAGATCACACGGTGTACCATCTTCTGGGTTTCTCATGCATGTTTTCGATGTAGGAAGATGCCCTTGAAACTGGAGATCTGGGGCCCATGGGATTGGTACCACGCAGTATTACTTTAAAGGGTCTGCGTTTGCTCACCCAAACTCACCAAACCTCTCAGCCCCAAGAGTGTCCACCCTTATGTCTCCATCAGCTGTGGGTCTAGATATGGTCAATCCAGGTGGCATCACAGCCCCTGAACGAATTTTGTAAGAATTTCTCTCTCTTTGACTGTCTTTGTTTCACGGGTTTTTAAAAGTAATTGATTTTTATAGTGGGGTTTAGCTGCTTTTCACTGCTGTGTTTATGCCGCTTTACACCCACTTGACTCACTTAGAGAGGGATATCAATACATAGGTTTTAAGATTCTTACTAGTCAGATATGTTCTTGGGCGGTGAATAGGGGGTATTGAGTCCAGTTCACTGAGCAAGGAGTAGGTCTTGTCTATTACATATTGGGTTTATGGAACGGTATCTGAGCTAATTTGACACCCGTGTTTTATGCATCACCCCACCTCACCTTTCCCGTTAAGCAGCCATAGTGTGTTTTCTAAACGTGTGATTCTGTGCCGTTTTGTAATTCAGCTCAAGTATAGCGGTTTTTAAATTCCCTCTATAAGTGACATCTTATGAGAAGTGTCTTTTTCTGTGTGACTTATTTCACTTGGAATTGTCGTACCTAAATCCACTCATCATGCTGCTACTAGCCTTATGACGTTGATTTCATGGCTGAGTGATATTCCATTGTACATAAGGACCACAACTTCTTTATCCATTTTTCTCTTTCCTGGGATATTTAAGGTGTAACGGAGTGGAGGTTCTTGTCAAGAGAGCAGCCCTAAACTTTGGGGTCCCTGTGTCTTGCTGATTTTTAGTTTTCCCAATTTATACGCCCATGAGTGGAAGTGCCCTATGCTGTCTAAGCTGAGTTTTTTAGATGTTTCAGGACACACCGTACACTTCTCCAGAGTGGCTGTTGGCAATTTACATCCCGCCCATCAGCGTAGCAAGTCTCCCGTTTCTCCATGGCCTGTCCTGCATTTCTGGTTTTGACACTTTATTCAGCATGGCCCTTTTGACCGATGGGAAGCGAGACTTCTTTGTAGCGCTGATTTGCCTTTCCAGGTTGCTTGGTTGGCCAAAAAGGGCGTATGCGTTTTTTTCTGAATATATTCAGGAAAAAACGCATACGCCCTTTTTGGCCAAGGGCATGGTTGTCGAGGTTTGGCCGCTTTTCCTGTGCTTTCAAGGCGATTCGAATCTACCTCCTGAAATCTGTTTCCTGCAATTCTGACTTGCTTTCAAATCCTCTTCGTTGCCTTCCCTCAATATATTTGTGGACGAGAGTTATCATTTATAACTCTGCAGGTTTGTGAATTGCAGTGCCCCTGAGCTCCATTTTCCAACTCGCTTTCTTGGGAGCTGGCCGCAAAAGCACTGCATTGCTTCAGGCCCTATTCTGGTTCCGGGCGACAGGCTGAGCCTGTGGTTAATTCTTCTTCCTGATGGGAAAATAGAGTGACCTGTGCCTGTCCCAACACCTAGAGCTAGTCTCTCTTTGGTTCCCCCTCTTTCCGTTCATCCTCAGGACAAATTGCAACATGTACGGAACAGGAGGTGAAAGGTGCTGAGTCTCCAAGGAGGGAGATTGCTAGTCAAGCGGCTGGAATGGCGAACCCGAGCACAAGGAGATGAGAAATGAGGTGCGTTTTAGAAACCTTTCCCGATCACACGGTGTACCATCTTCTGGGTTTCTCATGCATGTTTTCGATGTAGGAAGATGCCCTTGCACCTGGAGATTTGGGACCCATGGGATGGGTACGACGCAGTATTACTTTAAAGGGTCTGCATTTGCTCACCCAACCTCACCAAACCTCTCAGCCCCAAGAGTGTCCACCCTTATGTCTCCATCAGCTGTGCGTCTAGATATGGTCAATCCAGGTGGCATCACAGCCCCTGAACGAATTTTGTAAGAATTTCTCTCTCTTTGACTGTCTTTGTTTCACGGGTTTTTAAAAGTAATTGATTTTTATAATGGGGTTTAGCTGCTTTTCACTGCTGTGTTTATGCCGCTTTACACCCACTTGACTCACTTAGAGAGAGATATCATTACATAGGTTTTAAGATTCTTACTAGTCAGATATGTTCTTGGGTGGTGAATAGGGGGTGTTGAGTCCAGTTCACTGAGCAAGGAGTAGGTCTTGTCTATTACATATTGGGTTTATGGAACGGTATCTGAGCTAATTTGAAACCCGTGTTTTATGCATCACCCCACCTCACCTTTCCCGTTAAGCAGCCATAGTGTGTTTTCTAAACGTGTGACTCTGTGCCGTTTTGTAATTCAGCTCAAGTATAGCGGTTTTTACATTCCCTCTATAAGAGATATCTTATGACAAGTGTCTTTTTCTGTGTGACTTATTTCACTTGGAATTGTCGTACCTAAATCCACTCATCATGCTGCTACTAGCCTTATGACGTTGATTTCATGGCTGAGTGATATTCCATTGTACATAAGGACCACAACTTCTTTATCCATTTTTCTCTTTCCTGGGATATTTAAGGTGTAACGGAGTGGAGGTTCTTGTCAAGAGAGCAGCCCTAAACTTTGGGGTCCCTGTGTCTTGCTGATTTTTAGTTTTCCCAACTTATACGCCCATGAGTGGAAGTGCCCTATGCTCTCTAAGCTGAGTTTTTTAGATGTTTCAGGACACACCGTACACTTCTCCAGAGTGGCTGTTGGCAATTTACATCCCGCCCATCAGCGTAGCAAGGCTCCCGTTTCTCCATGGCCTGTCCTGCATTTCTGGTTTTGACACTTTATTCAGCATGGCCCTTTTGACCGATGGGAAGCGAGACTTATTTGTAGCGCTGATTTTCCTTTCCAGTTTGCTTGGTTGGCCAAAAAGGGCGTATGCGTTTTTTCCTGAATATATTCAGGAAAAAACGCATACGCCCTTTTTGGCCAAGGGCATCGTTGTCGAGGTTTGGCCGCTTTTCCTGTGCTTTCAAGGCGATTCGAATCTACCTCCTGAAATCTGTTTCCTGCAATTCTGCCTTGCTTTCAAATCCTCTTCGTTGCCTTCCCTCAATATATTTGTGGACGAGAGTTATCATTTATAACTCTGCAGGTTTGTGAATTGCAGTGCCCCTGAGCTGCATTTTCAAACTCGCTTTCTTGGGAGCTGGCCGCAAAAGCGCAGGATTGCTTCAGGCCCTATTCTGGTTCCGGGCGGCAGGCTGAGCCTGTGGTTAATTCTTTTTCCTGATGGGAAAATAGAGTGGCCTGTGCCTGTCCCAACACCTAGAGCTAGTCTCTCATTGGTTCCCCCTCTTCCCGTTCATCCTCAGGACAAATTGCAACCTGTACGGAACAGGAGGTGAAAGGTGCTGAGTCTCCAAGGAGTGAGATTGCTAGTCAAGCGGCTGGAATGGCGTCCCCGAGCACAAGGAGATGAGAAATGAGGTGCGTTTTAGAAACCTTTCCCGATCACACGGTGTACCATCTTCTGGGTTTCTCTTGCATGTTTTCGATGTAGGAAGATGCCCTTGCACCTGGAGATTTGGGACCCATGGGATGGGTACCACGCAGTATTACTTTAAAGGGTCTGCGTTTGCTCACCCAACCTCACCAAACCTCTCAGCCCCAAGAGTGTCCACCCTTATGTCTCCATCAGCTGTGGGTCTAGATATGGTCAATCCAGGTGGCATCACAGCCCCTGAACGAATTTTGTAAGAATTTCTCTCTCTTTCACTGTCTTTGTTTCACGGGTTTTTAGAAGTAATTGATTTTTATAAAGGGGTTTAGCTGCTTTTCACTGCTGTGTTTATGCCTCTTTGCACCCAGGTGACTCACTTACAGAGAGATATCAATACATAGGTTTTAATATTCTTACTAGTCAGATATGTTCTTGGGCGGTGAATAGGGGGTATTGAGTCCAGTTCACTGAGCAAGGAGTAGGTCTTGTCTATTACATATTGGGTTTATGGAACGGTATCTGAGCTAATTTGACACCCGTGTTTTATGCATCACCCCACCTCACCTTTCCCGTTAAACAGCCATAGTGTGTTTTCTAAACGTGTGACTCTGTGCCTTTTTGTAATTCAGCTCAAGTGTAGCGGTTTTTACATTCCCTCTATAAGAGATATCTTATGATAAGTTTTTTTTTCTGTGTGACTTATTTCACTTAGAATCGTCGTACCTAAATCCACTCATCATGCTGCTACTAGCCTTATGACGTTGATTTCATGGCTGAGTGATATTCCATTGTACATAAGGACCACAACTTCTTTATCCATTTTTCTCTTTCCTGGGATATTGAAGGTGTAACGGAGTGGAGGTTCTTGTCAAGAGAGCAGCCCTAAACTTTGGGGTGCCTGTGTCCTGCTGATTTTTAGTTTTCCCAATTTATATGCCCATGAGTGGAAGTGCCCTATGCTCTCTAAGCTGAGTTTTTTAGATGTTTCAGCACACACCGTACACTTCTCCAGAGTGGCTGTTGGCAATTTACATCCCGCCCATCAGCTTAGCAAGGCTCCCGTTTCTCCATGGCCTGTCCTGCATTTCTGGTTTTGACACTTTATTCAGCATGGCCCTTTTGACCGATGGGAAGCGAGGCTTCTTTGTAGCGCTGATTTGCCTTTCCAGGTTGCTTGGTTGGCCAAAAAGGGCGTATGCGTTTTTTCCTGAATATATTCAGGAAAAAACGCATACGCCCTTTTTGGCCAAGGGCATCGTTGTCGAGGTTTGGCCGCTTTTCCTGTGCTTTCAAGGCGATTCGAATCTACCTCCTGAAATCTGTTTCCTACAATTCTGCCTTGCTTTCAAATCCTCTTCGTTGCCTTCCCTCAATATATTTGTGGACGAGAGTTATCATTTATAACTCTGCAGGTTTGTGAATTGCAGTGCCCCTGAGCTCCGTTTTTCAACTCGCTTTCTTGGGAGCTGGCCGCAAACGCGCAGGATTGCTTCAGGCCCTATTCTGGTTCCGGGCGGCAGGCTGAGCCTGTGGTTAATTCTTCTTCCTGATGGGAAAATAGAGTGACCTGTGCCTGTCCCAACACCTAGAGCTAGTCTCTCATTGGTTCCCCCTCTTCCCGTTCATCCTCAGGACAAATTGCAACCTGTACGGAACAGGAGGTGAAAGGTGCTGAGTCTCCAAGGAGGGAGATTCCTAGTCAAGCGGCTGGAATGGCGTACCCGAGCACAAGGAGATGAGAAATGAGGTGCGTTTTAGAAACCTTTCCAGATCACACGGTGTACCATCTTCTGGGTTTCTCATGCATGTTTTCGATGTAGGAAGATGCCCTTGAAACTGGAGATCTGGGGCCCATGGGATTGGTACCACGCAGTATTACTTTAAAGGGTCTGCGTTTGCTCACCCAAACTCACCAAACCTCTCAGCCCCAAGAGTGTCCACCCTTATGTCTCCATCAGCTGTGGGTCTAGATATGGTCAATCCAGGTGGCATCACAGCCCCTGAACGAATTTTGTAAGAATTTCTCTCTCTTTGACTGTCTTTGTTTCACGGGTTTTTAAAAGTAATTGATTTTTATAATGGGGTTTAGCTGCTTTTCACTGCTGTGTTTATGCCGCTTTACACCCACTTGACTCACTTAGAGAGGGATATCAATACATAGGTTTTAAGATTCTTACTAGTCAGATATGTTCTTGGGCGGTGAATAGGGGGTATTGAGTCCAGTTCACTGAGCAAGGAGTAGGTCTTGTCTATTACATATTGGGTTTATGGAACGGTATCTGAGCTAATTTGACACCCGTGTTTTATGCATCACCCCACCTCACCTTTCCCGTTAAGCAGCCATAGTGTGTTTTCTAAACGTGTGATTCTGTGCCGTTTTGTAATTCAGCTCAAGTATAGCGGTTTTTAAATTCCCTCTATAAGTGACATCTTATGAGAAGTGTCTTTTTCTGTGTGACTTATTTCACTTGGAATTGTCGTACCTAAATCCACTCATCATGCTGCTACTAGCCTTATGACGTTGATTTCATGGCTGAGTGATATTCCATTGTACATAAGGACCACAACTTCTTTATCCATTTTTCTCTTTCCTGGGATATTTAAGGTGTAACGGAGTGGAGGTTCTTGTCAAGAGAGCAGCCCTAAACTTTGGGGTCCCTGTGTCTTGCTGATTTTTAGTTTTCCCAATTTATACGCCCATGAGTGGAAGTGCCCTATGCTGTCTAAGCTGAGTTTTTTAGATGTTTCAGGACACACCGTACACTTCTCCAGAGTGGCTGTTGGCAATTTACATCCCGCCCATCAGCGTAGCAAGTCTCCCGTTTCTCCATGGCCTGTCCTGCATTTCTGGTTTTGACACTTTATTCAGCATGGCCCTTTTGACCGATGGGAAGCGAGACTTCTTTGTAGCGCTGATTTGCCTTTCCAGGTTGCTTGGTTGGCCAAAAAGGGCGTATGCGTTTTTTTCTGAATATATTCAGGAAAAAACGCATACGCCCTTTTTGGCCAAGGGCATGGTTGTCGAGGTTTGGCCGCTTTTCCTGTGCTTTCAAGGCGATTCGAATCTACCTCCTGAAATCTGTTTCCTGCAATTCTGACTTGCTTTCAAATCCTCTTCGTTGCCTTCCCTCAATATATTTGTGGACGAGAGTTATCATTTATAACTCTGCAGGTTTGTGAATTGCAGTGCCCCTGAGCTCCATTTTCCAACTCGCTTTCTTGGGAGCTGGCCGCAAAAGCGCAGGATTGCTTCAGGCCCTATTCTGGTTCCGGGCGGCAGGCTGAGCCTGTGGTTAATTCTTTTTCCTGATGGGAAAATAGAGTGGCCTGTGCCTGTCCCAACACCTAGAGCTAGTCTCTCATTGGTTCCCCCTCTTCCCGTTCATCCTCAGGACAAATTGCAACCTGTACGGAACAGGAGGTGAAAGGTGCTGAGTCTCCAAGGAGTGAGATTGCTAGTCAAGCGGCTGGAATGGCGTCCCCGAGCACAAGGAGATGAGAAATGAGGTGCGTTTTAGAAACCTTTCCCGATCACACGGTGTACCATCTTCTGGGTTTCTCTTGCATGTTTTCGATGTAGGAAGATGCCCTTGCACCTGGAGATTTGGGACCCATGGGATGGGTACCACGCAGTATTACTTTAAAGGGTCTGCGTTTGCTCACCCAACCTCACCAAACCTCTCAGCCCCAAGAGTGTCCACCCTTATGTCTCCATCAGCTGTGGGTCTAGATATGGTCAATCCAGGTGGCATCACAGCCCCTGAACGAATTTTGTAAGAATTTCTCTCTCTTTCACTGTCTTTGTTTCACGGGTTTTTAGAAGTAATTGATTTTTATAAAGGGGTTTAGCTGCTTTTCACTGCCGTGTTTATGCCTCTTTGCACCCAGGTGACTCACTTACAGAGAGATATCAATACATAGGTTTTAATATTCTTACTAGTCAGATATGTTCTTGGGCGGTGAATAGGGGGTATTGAGTCCAGTTCACTGAGCAAGGAGTAGGTCTTGTCTATTACATATTGGGTTTATGGAACGGTATCTGAGCTAATTTGACACCCGTGTTTTATGCATCACCCCACCTCACCTTTCCCGTTAAACAGCCATAGTGTGTTTTCTAAACGTGTGACTCTGTGCCTTTTTGTAATTCAGCTCAAGTGTAGCGGTTTTTACATTCCCTCTATAAGAGATATCTTATGATAAGTTTTTTTTTCTGTGTGACTTATTTCACTTAGAATCGTCGTACCTAAATCCACTCATCATGCTGCTACTAGCCTTATGACGTTGATTTCATGGCTGAGTGATATTCCATTGTACATAAGGACCACAACTTCTTTATCCATTTTTCTCTTTCCTGGGATATTGAAGGTGTAACGGAGTGGAGGTTCTTGTCAAGAGAGCAGCCCTAAACTTTGGGGTGCCTGTGTCCTGCTGATTTTTAGTTTTCCCAATTTATATGCCCATGAGTGGAAGTGCCCTATGCTCTCTAAGCTGAGTTTTTTAGATGTTTCAGCACACACCGTACACTTCTCCAGAGTGGCTGTTGGCAATTTACATCCCGCCCATCAGCTTAGCAAGGCTCCCGTTTCTCCATGGCCTGTCCTGCATTTCTGGTTTTGACACTTTATTCAGCATGGCCCTTTTGACCGATGGGAAGCGAGGCTTCTTTGTAGCGCTGATTTGCTTTCCAGGTTGCTTGGTTGGCCAAAAAGGGCGTATGCGTTTTTTCCTGAATATATTCAGGAAAAAACGCATACGCCCTTTTTGGCCAAGGGCATCGTTGTCGAGGTTTGGCCGCTTTTCCTGTGCTTTCAAGGCGATTCGAATCTACCTCCTGAAATCTGTTTCCTACAATTCTGCCTTGCTTTCAAATCCTCTTCGTTGCCTTCCCTCAATATATTTGTGGACGAGAGTTATCATTTATAACTCTGCAGGTTTGTGAATTGCAGTGCCCCTGAGCTCCGTTTTTCAACTCGCTTTCTTGGGAGCTGGCCGCAAACGCGCAGGATTGCTTCAGGCCCTATTCTGGTTCCGGGCGGCAGGCTGAGCCTGTGGTTAATTCTTCTTCCTGATGGGAAAATAGAGTGACCTGTGCCTGTCCCAACACCTAGAGCTAGTCTCTCATTGGTTCCCCCTCTTCCCGTTCATCCTCAGGACAAATTGCAACCTGTACGGAACAGGAGGTGAAAGGTGCTGAGTCTCCAAGGAGGGAGATTCCTAGTCAAGCGGCTGGAATGGCGTACCCGAGCACAAGGAGATGAGAAATGAGGTGCGTTTTAGAAACCTTTCCAGATCACACGGTGTACCATCTTCTGGGTTTCTCATGCATGTTTTCGATGTAGGAAGATGCCCTTGAAACTGGAGATCTGGGGCCCATGGGATTGGTACCACGCAGTATTACTTTAAAGGGTCTGCGTTTGCTCACCCAAACTCACCAAACCTCTCAGCCCCAAGAGTGTCCACCCTTATGTCTCCATCAGCTGTGGGTCTAGATATGGTCAATCCAGGTGGCATCACAGCCCCTGAACGAATTTTGTAAGAATTTCTCTCTCTTTGACTGTCTTTGTTTCACGGGTTTTTAAAAGTAACTGATTTTTATAATGGGGTTTAGCTGCTTTTCACTGCTGTGTTTATGCCGCTTTACACCCACTTGACTCACTTAGAGAGGGATATCAATACATAGGTTTTAAGATTCTTACTAGTCAGATATGTTCTTGGGCGGTGAATAGGGGGTATTGAGTCCAGTTCACTGAGCAAGGAGTAGGTCTTGTCTATTACATATTGGGTTTATGGAACGGTATCTGAGCTAATTTGACACCCGTGTTTTATGCATCACCCCACCTCACCTTTCCCGTTAAGCAGCCATAGTGTGTTTTCTAAACGTGTGATTCTGTGCCGTTTTGTAATTCAGCTCAAGTATAGCGGTTTTTAAATTCCCTCTATAAGTGACATCTTATGAGAAGTGTCTTTTTCTGTGTGACTTATTTCACTTGGAATTGTCGTACCTAAATCCACTCATCATGCTGCTACTAGCCTTATGACGTTGATTTCATGGCTGAGTGATATTCCATTGTACATAAGGACCACAACTTCTTTATCCATTTTTCTCTTTCCTGGGATATTTAAGGTGTAACGGAGTGGAGGTTCTTGTCAAGAGAGCAGCCCTAAACTTTGGGGTCCCTGTGTCTTGCTGATTTTTAGTTTTCCCAATTTATACGCCCATGAGTGGAAGTGCCCTATGCTGTCTAAGCTGAGTTTTTTAGATGTTTCAGGACACACCGTACACTTCTCCAGAGTGGCTGTTGGCAATTTACATCCCGCCCATCAGCGTAGCAAGTCTCCCGTTTCTCCATGGCCTGTCCTGCATTTCTGGTTTTGACACTTTATTCAGCATGGCCCTTTTGACCGATGGGAAGCGAGACTTCTTTGTAGCGCTGATTTGCCTTTCCAGGTTGCTTGGTTGGCCAAAAAGGGCGTATGCGTTTTTTTCTGAATATATTCAGGAAAAAACGCATACGCCCTTTTTGGCCAAGGGCATGGTTGTCGAGGTTTGGCCGCTTTTCCTGTGCTTTCAAGGCGATTCGAATCTACCTCCTGAAATCTGTTTCCTGCAATTCTGACTTGCTTTCAAATCCTCTTCGTTGCCTTCCCTCAATATATTTGTGGACGAGAGTTATCATTTATAACTCTGCAGGTTTGTGAATTGCAGTGCCCCTGAGCTCCATTTTCCAACTCGCTTTCTTGGGAGCTGGCCGCAAAAGCACTGCATTGCTTCAGGCCCTATTCTGGTTCCGGGCGACAGGCTGAGCCTGTGGTTAATTCTTCTTCCTGATGGGAAAATAGAGTGACCTGTGCCTGTCCCAACACCTAGAGCTAGTCTCTCTTTGGTTCCCCCTCTTTCCGTTCATCCTCAGGACAAATTGCAACATGTACGGAACAGGAGGTGAAAGGTGCTGAGTCTCCAAGGAGGGAGATTGCTAGTCAAGCGGCTGGAATGGCGAACCCGAGCACAAGGAGATGAGAAATGAGGTGCGTTTTAGAAACCTTTCCCGATCACACGGTGTACCATCTTCTGGGTTTCTCATGCATGTTTTCGATGTAGGAAGATGCCCTTGCACCTGGAGATTTGGGACCCATGGGATGGGTACGACGCAGTATTACTTTAAAGGGTCTGCATTTGCTCACCCAACCTCACCAAACCTCTCAGCCCCAAGAGTGTCCACCCTTATGTCTCCATCAGCTGTGCGTCTAGATATGGTCAATCCAGGTGGCATCACAGCCCCTGAACGAATTTTGTAAGAATTTCTCTCTCTTTGACTGTCTTTGTTTCACGGGTTTTTAAAAGTAATTGATTTTTATAATGGGGTTTAGCTGCTTTTCACTGCTGTGTTTATGCCGCTTTACACCCACTTGACTCACTTAGAGAGAGATATCATTACATAGGTTTTAAGATTCTTACTAGTCAGATATGTTCTTGGGTGGTGAATAGGGGGAGTTGAGTCCAGTTCACTGAGCAAGGAGTAGGTCTTGTCTATTACATATTGGGTTTATGGAACGGTATCTGAGCTAATTTGAAACCCGTGTTTTATGCATCACCCCACCTCACCTTTCCCGTTAAGCAGCCATAGTGTGTTTTCTAAACGTGTGACTCTGTGCCGTTTTGTAATTCAGCTCAAGTATAGCGGTTTTTACATTCCCTCTATAAGAGATATCTTATGACAAGTGTCTTTTTCTGTGTGACTTATTTCACTTGGAATTGTCGTACCTAAATCCACTCATCATGCTGCTACTAGCCTTATGACGTTGATTTCATGGCTGAGTGATATTCCATTGTACATAAGGACCACAACTTCTTTATCCATTTTTCTCTTTCCTGGGATATTTAAGGTGTAACGGAGTGGAGGTTCTTGTCAAGAGAGCAGCCCTAAACTTTGGGGTCCCTGTGTCTTGCTGATTTTTAGTTTTCCCAATTTATACGCCCATGAGTGGAAGTGCCCTATGCTCTCTAAGCTGAGTTTTTTAGATGTTTCAGGACACACCGTACACTTCTCCAGAGTGGCTGTTGGCAATTTACATCCCGCCCATCAGCGTAGCAAGGCTCCCGTTTCTCCATGGCCTGTCCTGCATTTCTGGTTTTGACACTTTATTCAGCATGGCCCTTTTGACCGATGGGAAGCGAGACTTATTTGTAGCGCTGATTTTCCTTTCCAGTTTGCTTGGTTGGCCAAAAAGGGCGTATGCGTTTTTTCCTGAATATATTCAGGAAAAAACGCATACGCCCTTTTTGGCCAAGGGCATCGTTGTCGAGGTTTGGCCGCTTTTCCTGTGCTTTCAAGGCGATTCGAATCTACCTCCTGAAATCTGTTTCCTGCAATTCTGCCTTGCTTTCAAATCCTCTTCGTTGCCTTCCCTCAATATATTTGTGGACGAGAGTTATCATTTATAACTCTGCAGGTTTGTGAATTGCAGTGCCCCTGAGCTGCATTTTCAAACTCGCTTTCTTGGGAGCTGGCCGCAAAAGCGCAGGATTGCTTCAGGCCCTATTCTGGTTCCGGGCGGCAGGCTGAGCCTGTGGTTAATTCTTTTTCCTGATGGGAAAATAGAGTGGCCTGTGCCTGTCCCAACACCTAGAGCTAGTCTCTCATTGGTTCCCCCTCTTCCCGTTCATCCTCAGGACAAATTGCAACCTGTACGGAACAGGAGGTGAAAGGTGCTGAGTCTCCAAGGAGTGAGATTGCTAGTCAAGCGGCTGGAATGGCGTCCCCGAGCACAAGGAGATGAGAAATGAGGTGCGTTTTAGAAACCTTTCCCGATCACACGGTGTACCATCTTCTGGGTTTCTCTTGCATGTTTTCGATGTAGGAAGATGCCCTTGCACCTGGAGATTTGGGACCCATGGGATGGGTACCACGCAGTATTACTTTAAAGGGTCTGCGTTTGCTCACCCAACCTCACCAAACCTCTCAGCCCCAAGAGTGTCCACCCTTATGTCTCCATCAGCTGTGGGTCTAGATATGGTCAATCCAGGTGGCATCACAGCCCCTGAACGAATTTTGTAAGAATTTCTCTCTCTTTCACTGTCTTTGTTTCACGGGTTTTTAGAAGTAATTGATTTTTATAAAGGGGTTTAGCTGCTTTTCACTGCTGTGTTTATGCCTCTTTGCACCCAGGTGACTCACTTACAGAGAGATATCAATACATAGGTTTTAATATTCTTACTAGTCAGATATGTTCTTGGGCGGTGAATAGGGGGTATTGAGTCCAGTTCACTGAGCAAGGAGTAGGTCTTGTCTATTACATATTGGGTTTATGGAACGGTATCTGAGCTAATTTGACACCCGTGTTTTATGCATCACCCCACCTCACCTTTCCCGTTAAACAGCCATAGTGTGTTTTCTAAACGTGTGACTCTGTGCCTTTTTGTAATTCAGCTCAAGTGTAGCGGTTTTTACATTCCCTCTATAAGAGATATCTTATGATAAGTTTTTTTTTCTGTGTGACTTATTTCACTTAGAATCGTCGTACCTAAATCCACTCATCATGCTGCTACTAGCCTTATGACGTTGATTTCATGGCTGAGTGATATTCCATTGTACATAAGGACCACAACTTCTTTATCCATTTTTCTCTTTCCTGGGATATTGAAGGTGTAACGGAGTGGAGGTTCTTGTCAAGAGAGCAGCCCTAAACTTTGGGGTGCCTGTGTCCTGCTGATTTTTAGTTTTCCCAATTTATATGCCCATGAGTGGAAGTGCCCTATGCTCTCTAAGCTGAGTTTTTTAGATGTTTCAGCACACACCGTACACTTCTCCAGAGTGGCTGTTGGCAATTTACATCCCGCCCATCAGCTTAGCAAGGCTCCCGTTTCTCCATGGCCTGTCCTGCATTTCTGGTTTTGACACTTTATTCAGCATGGCCCTTTTGACCGATGGGAAGCGAGGCTTCTTTGTAGCGCTGATTTGCCTTTCCAGGTTGCTTGGTTGGCCAAAAAGGGCGTATGTGTTTTTTCCTGAATATATTCAGGAAAAAACGCATACGCCCTTTTTGGCCAAGGGCATCGTTGTCGAGGTTTGGCCGCTTTTCCTGTGCTTTCAAGGCGATTCGAATCTACCTCCTGAAATCTGTTTCCTACAATTCTGCCTTGCTTTCAAATCCTCTTCGTTGCCTTCCCTCAATATATTTGTGGACGAGAGTTATCATTTATAACTCTGCAGGTTTGTGAATTGCAGTGCCCCTGAGCTCCGTTTTTCAACTCGCTTTCTTGGGAGCTGGCCGCAAACGCGCAGGATTGCTTCAGGCCCTATTCTGGTTCCGGGCGGCAGGCTGAGCCTGTGGTTAATTCTTCTTCCTGATGGGAAAATAGAGTGACCTGTGCCTGTCCCAACACCTAGAGCTAGTCTCTCTTTGGTTCCCCCTCTTTCCGTTCATCCTCAGGACAAATTGCAACATGTACGGAACAGGAGGTGAAAGGTGCTGAGTCTCCAAGGAGGGAGATTGCTAGTCAAGCGGCTGGAATGGCGAACCCGAGCACAAGGAGATGAGAAATGAGGTGCGTTTTAGAAACCTTTCCCGATCACACGGTGTACCATCTTCTGGGTTTCTCATGCATGTTTTCGATGTAGGAAGATGCCCTTGCACCTGGAGATTTGGGACCCATGGGATGGGTACGACGCAGTATTACTTTAAAGGGTCTGCATTTGCTCACCCAACCTCACCAAACCTCTCAGCCCCAAGAGTGTCCACCCTTATGTCTCCATCAGCTGTGCGTCTAGATATGGTCAATCCAGGTGGCATCACAGCCCCTGAACGAATTTTGTAAGAATTTCTCTCTCTTTGACTGTCTTTGTTTCACGGGTTTTTAAAAGTAATTGATTTTTATAATGGGGTTTAGCTGCTTTTCACTGCTGTGTTTATGCCGCTTTACACCCACTTGACTCACTTAGAGAGAGATATCATTACATAGGTTTTAAGATTCTTACTAGTCAGATATGTTCTTGGGTGGTGAATAGGGGGTATTGAGTCCAGTTCACTGAGCAAGGAGTAGGTCTTGTCTATTACATATTGGGTTTATGGAACGGTATCTGAGCTAATTTGACACCCGTGTTTTATGCATCACCCCACCTCACCTTTCCCGTTAAGCAGCCATAGTGTGTTTTCTAAACGTGTGATTCTGTGCCGTTTTGTAATTCAGCTCAAGTATAGCGGTTTTTAAATTCCCTCTATAAGTGACATCTTATGAGAAGTGTCTTTTTCTGTGTGACTTATTTCACTTGGAATTGTCGTACCTAAATCCACTCATCATGCTGCTACTAGCCTTATGACGTTGATTTCATGGCTGAGTGATATTCCATTGTACATAAGGACCACAACTTCTTTATCCATTTTTCTCTTTCCTGGGATATTTAAGGTGTAACGGAGTGGAGGTTCTTGTCAAGAGAGCAGCCCTAAACTTTGGGGTGGCTGTGTCTTGCTGATTTTTAGTTTTCCCAATTTATACGCCCATGAGTGGAAGTGCCCTATGCTGTCTAAGCTGAGTTTTTTAGATGTTTCAGGACACACCGTACACTTCTCCAGAGTGGCTGTTGGCAATTTACATCCCGCCCATCAGCGTAGCAAGGCTCCCGTTTCTCCATGGCCTGTCCTGCATTTCTGGTTTTGACACTTTATTCAGCATGGCCCTTTTGACCGATGGGAAGCGAGACTTCTTTGTAGCGCTGATTTGCCTTTCCAGGTTGCTTGGTTGGCCAAAAAGGGCGTATGCGTTTTTTTCTGAATATATTCAGGAAAAAACGCATACGCCCTTTTTGGCCAAGGGCATGGTTGTCGAGGTTTGGCCGCTTTTCCTGTGCTTTCAAGGCGATTCGAATCTACCTCCTGAAATCTGTTTCCTGCAATTCTGACTTGCTTTCAAATCCTCTTCGTTGCCTTCCCTCAATATATTTGTGGACGAGAGTTATCATTTATAACTCTGCAGGTTTGTGAATTGCAGTGCCCCTGAGCTCCATTTTCCAACTCGCTTTCTTCGGAGCTGGCCGCAAAAGCACAGGATTGCTTCAGGCCCTATTCTGGTTCCGGGCGGCAGGCTGAGCCTGTGGTTAATTCTTCTTCCTGATGGGAAAATAGAGTGACCTGTGCCTGTCCCAACACCTAGAGCTAGTCTCTCTTTGGTTCCCCCTCTTCCCGTTCATCCTCAGGACAAATTGCAACCTGTACGGAACAGGAGGTGAAAGGTGCTGAGTCTCCAAGGAGGGAGATTGCTAGTCAAGCGGCTGGAATGGCGAACCCGAGCACAAGGAGATGAGAAATGAGGTGCGTTTTAGAAACCTTTCCCGATCACACGGTGTACCATCTTCTGGGTTTCTCATGCATGTTTTCGATGTAGGAAGATGCCCTTGAAACTGGAGATTTGGGACCCATGGGATGGGTACGACGCAGTATTACTTTAAAGGGTCTGCGTTTGCTCACCCAACCTCACCAAAACTCTCAGCCCCAAGAGTGTCCACCCTTATGTCTCCATCAGCTGTGCGTCTAGATATGGTCAATCCAGGTGGCATCACAGCCCCTGAACGAATTTTGTAAGAATTTCTCTCTCTTTGACTGTCTTTGTTTCACGGGTTTTTAAAAGTAATTGATTTTTATAATGGGGTTTAGCTGCTTTTCACTGCTGTGTTTATGCCGCTTTACACCCACTTGACTCACTTAGAGAGAGATATCATTACATAGGTTTTAAGATTCTTACTAGTCAGATATGTTCTTGGGTGGTGAATAGGGGGTGTTGAGTCCAGTTCACTGAGCAAGGAGTAGGTCTTGTCTATTACATATTGGGTTTATGGAACGGTATCTGAGCTAATTTGAAACCCGTGTTTTATGCATCACCCCACCTCACCTTTCCCGTTAAGCAGCCATAGTGTGTTTTCTAAACGTGTGACTCTGTGCCGTTTTGTAATTCAGCTCAAGTATAGCGGTTTTTACATTCCCTCTATAAGAGATATCTTATGACAAGTGTCTTTTTCTGTGTGACTTATTTCACTTGGAATTGTCGTACCTAAATCCACTCATCATGCTGCTACTAGCCTTATGACGTTGATTTCATGGCTGAGTGATATTCCATTGTACATAAGGACCACAACTTCTTTATCCATTTTTCTCTTTCCTGGGATATTTAAGGTGTAACGGAGTGGAGGTTCTTGTCAAGAGAGCAGCCCTAAACTTTGGGGTCCCTGTGTCTTGCTGATTTTTAGTTTTCCCAATTTATACGCCCATGAGTGGAAGTGCCCTATGCTCTCTAAGCTGAGTTTTTTAGATGTTTCAGGACACACCGTACACTTCTCCAGAGTGGCTGTTGGCAATTTACATCCCGCCCATCAGCGTAGCAAGGCTCCCGTTTCTCCATGGCCTGTCCTGCATTTCTGGTTTTGACACTTTATTCAGCATGGCCCTTTTGACCGATGGGAAGCGAGACTTATTTGTAGCGCTGATTTTCCTTTCCAGTTTGCTTGGTTGGCCAAAAAGGGCGTATGCGTTTTTTCCTGAATATATTCAGGAAAAAACGCATACGCCCTTTTTGGCCAAGGGCATCGTTGTCGAGGTTTGGCCGCTTTTCCTGTGCTTTCAAGGCGATTCGAATCTACCTCCTGAAATCTGTTTCCTGCAATTCTGCCTTGCTTTCAAATCCTCTTCGTTGCCTTCCCTCAATATATTTGTGGACGAGAGTTATCATTTATAACTCTGCAGGTTTGTGAATTGCAGTGCCCCTGAGCTGCATTTTCAAACTCGCTTTCTTGGGAGCTGGCCGCAAAAGCGCAGGATTGCTTCAGGCCCTATTCTGGTTCCGGGCGGCAGGCTGAGCCTGTGGTTAATTCTTTTTCCTGATGGGAAAATAGAGTGGCCTGTGCCTGTCCCAACACCTAGAGCTAGTCTCTCATTGGTTCCCCCTCTTCCCGTTCATCCTCAGGACAAATTGCAACCTGTACGGAACAGGAGGTGAAAGGTGCTGAGTCTCCAAGGAGTGAGATTGCTAGTCAAGCGGCTGGAATGGCGTACCCGAGCACAAGGAGATGAGAAATGAGGTGCGTTTTAGAAACCTTTCCCGATCACACGGTGTACCATCTTCTGGGTTTCTCTTGCATGTTTTCGATGTAGGAAGATGCCCTTGCACCTGGAGATTTGGGACCCATGGGATGGGTACCACGCAGTATTACTTTAAAGGGTCTGCGTTTGCTCACCCAACCTCACCAAACCTCTCAGCCCCAAGAGTGTCCACCCTTATGTCTCCATCAGCTGTGGGTCTAGATATGGTCAATCCAGGTGGCATCACAGCCCCTGAACGAATTTTGTAAGAATTTCTCTCTCTTTGACTGTCTTTGTTTCACGGGTTTTTAAAAGTAATTGATTTTTATAATGGTGTTTAGCTGCTTTTCACTGCTGTGTTTATGCCGCTTTACACCCACTTGACTCACTTAGAGAGGGATATCAATACATAGGTTTTAAGATTCTTACTAGTCAGATATGTTCTTGGGCGGTGAATAGGGGGTATTGAGTCCAGTTCACTGAGCAAGGAGTAGGTCTTGTCTATTACATATTGGGTTTATGGAACGGTATCTGAGCTAATTTGACACCCGTGTTTTATGCATCACCCCACCTCACCTTTCCCGTTAAGCAGCCATAGTGTGTTTTCTAAACGTGTGATTCTGTGCCGTTTTGTAATTCAGCTCAAGTATAGCGGTTTTTAAATTCCCTCTATAAGTGACATCTTATGAGAAGTGTCTTTTTCTGTGTGACTTATTTCACTTGGAATTGTCGTACCTAAATCCACTCATCATGCTGCTACTAGCCTTATGACGTTGATTTCATGGCTGAGTGATATTCCATTGTACATAAGGACCACAACTTCTTTATCCATTTTTCTCTTTCCTGGGATATTTAAGGTGTAACGGAGTGGAGGTTCTTGTCAAGAGAGCAGCCCTAAACTTTGGGGTCCCTGTGTCTTGCTGATTTTTAGTTTTCCCAATTTATACGCCCATGAGTGGAAGTGCCCTATGCTGTCTAAGCTGAGTTTTTTAGATGTTTCAGGACACACCGTACACTTCTCCAGAGTGGCTGTTGGCAATTTACATCCCGCCCATCAGCGTAGCAAGTCCCCCTTGTCTCCATGGCCTGTCCTGCATTTCTGGTTTTGACACTTTATTCAGCATGGCCCTTTTGACCGATGGGAAGCGAGACTTCTTTGTAGCGCTGATTTGCCTTTCCAGGTTGCTTGGTTGGCCAAAAAGGGCGTATGCGTTTTTTTCTGAATATATTCAGGAAAAAACGCATACGCCCTTTTTGGCCAAGGCCATGGTTGTCGAGGTTTGGCCGCTTTTCCTGTGCTTTCAAGGCGATTCGAATCTACCTCCTGAAATCTGTTTCCTGCAATTCTGACTTGCTTTCAAATCCTCTTCGTTGCCTTCCCTCAATATATTTGTGGACGAGAGTTATCATTTATAACTCTGCAGGTTTGTGAATTGTAGTGCCCCTGAGCTCCATTTTCCAACTCGCTTTCTTGGGAGCTGGCCGCAAAAGCACTGGATTGCTTCAGGCCCTATTCTGGTTCCGGGCGACAGGCTGAGCCTGTGGTTAATTCTTCTTCCTGATGGGAAAATAGAGTGACCTGTGCCTGTCCCAACACCTAGAGCTAGTCTCTCTTTGGTTCCCCCTCTTTCCGTTCATCCTCAGGACAAATTGCAACATGTACGGAACAGGAGGTGAAAGGTGCTGAGTCTCCAAGGAGGGAGATTGCTAGTCAAGCGGCTGGAATGGCGAACCCGAGCACAAGGAGATGAGAAATGAGGTGCGTTTTAGAAACCTTTCCCGATCACACGGTGTACCATCTTCTGGGTTTCTCATGCATGTTTTCGATGTAGGAAGATGCCCTTGCACCTGGAGATTTGGGACCCATGGGATGGGTACGACGCAGTATTACTTTAAAGGGTCTGCATTTGCTCACCCAACCTCACCAAACCTCTCAGCCCCAAGAGTGTCCACCCTTATGTCTCCATCAGCTGTGCGTCTAGATATGGTCAATCCAGGTGGCATCACAGCCCCTGAACGAATTTTGTAAGAATTTCTCTCTCTTTGACTGTCTTTGTTTCACGGGTTTTTAAAAGTAATTGATTTTTATAATGGGGTTTAGCTGCTTTTCACTGCTGTGTTTATGCCGCTTTACACCCACTTGACTCACTTAGAGAGAGATATCATTACATAGGTTTTAAGATTCTTACTAGTCAGATATGTTCTTGGGTGGTGAATAGGGGGTATTGAGTCCAGTTCACTGAGCAAGGAGTAGGTCTTGTCTATTACATATTGGGTTTATGGAACGGTATCTGAGCTAATTTGACACCCGTGTTTTATGCATCACCCCACCTCACCTTTCCCGTTAAGCAGCCATAGTGTGTTTTCTAAACGTGTGATTCTGTGCCGTTTTGTAATTCAGCTCAAGTATAGCGGTTTTTAAATTCCCTCTATAAGTGACATCTTATGAGAAGTGTCTTTTTCTGTGTGACTTATTTCACTTGGAATTGTCGTACCTAAATCCACTCATCATGCTGCTACTAGCCTTATGACGTTGATTTCATGGCTGAGTGATATTCCATTGTACATAAGGACCACAACTTCTTTATCCATTTTTCTCTTTCCTGGGATATTTAAGGTGTAACGGAGTGGAGGTTCTTGTCAAGAGAGCAGCCCTAAACTTTGGGGTGGCTGTGTCTTGCTGATTTTTAGTTTTCCCAATTTATACGCCCATGAGTGGAAGTGCCCTATGCTGTCTAAGCTGAGTTTTTTAGATGTTTCAGGACACACCGTACACTTCTCCAGAGTGGCTGTTGGCAATTTACATCCCGCCCATCAGCGTAGCAAGGCTCCCGTTTCTCCATGGCCTGTCCTGCATTTCTGGTTTTGACACTTTATTCAGCATGGCCCTTTTGACCGATGGGAAGCGAGACTTCTTTGTAGCGCTGATTTGCCTTTCCAGGTTGCTTGGTTGGCCAAAAAGGGCGTATGCGTTTTTTTCTGAATATATTCAGGAAAAAACGCATACGCCCTTTTTGGCCAAGGGCATGGTTGTCGAGGTTTGGCCGCTTTTCCTGTGCTTTCAAGGCGATTCGAATCTACCTCCTGAAATCTGTTTCCTGCAATTCTGACTTGCTTTCAAATCCTCTTCGTTGCCTTCCCTCAATATATTTGTGGACGAGAGTTATCATTTATAACTCTGCAGGTTTGTGAATTGCAGTGCCCCTGAGCTCCATTTTCCAACTCGCTTTCTTCGGAGCTGGCCGCAAAAGCACAGGATTGCTTCAGGCCCTATTCTGGTTCCGGGCGGCAGGCTGAGCCTGTGGTTAATTCTTCTTCCTGATGGGAAAATAGAGTGACCTGTGCCTGTCCCAACACCTAGAGCTAGTCTCTCTTTGGTTCCCCCTCTTCCCGTTCATCCTCAGGACAAATTGCAACCTGTACGGAACAGGAGGTGAAAGGTGCTGAGTCTCCAAGGAGGGAGATTGCTAGTCAAGCGGCTGGAATGGCGAACCCGAGCACAAGGAGATGAGAAATGAGGTGCGTTTTAGAAACCTTTCCCGATCACACGGTGTACCATCTTCTGGGTTTCTCATGCATGTTTTCGATGTAGGAAGATGCCCTTGAAACTGGAGATTTGGGACCCATGGGATGGGTACGACGCAGTATTACTTTAAAGGGTCTGCGTTTGCTCACCCAACCTCACCAAAACTCTCAGCCCCAAGAGTGTCCACCCTTATGTCTCCATCAGCTGTGGGTCTAGATATGGTCAATCCAGGTGGCATCACAGCCCCTGAACGAATTTTGTAAGAATTTCTCTCTCTTTGACTGTCTTTGTTTCACGGGTTTTTAAAAGTAATTGATTTTTATAATGGGGTTTAGCTGCTTTTCACTGCTGTGTTTATGCCGCTTTACACCCACTTGACTCACTTAGAGAGAGATATCATTACATAGGTTTTAAGATTCTTACTAGTCAGATATGTTCTTGGGTGGTGAATAGGGGGTGTTGAGTCCAGTTCACTGAGCAAGGAGTAGGTCTTGTCTATTGCATATTGGGTTTATGGAACGGTATCTGAGCTAATTTGAAACCCGTGTTTTATGCATCACCCCACCTCACCTTTCCCGTTAAGCAGCCATAGTGTGTTTTCTAAACGTGTGACTCTGTGCCGTTTTGTAATTCAGCTCAAGTATAGCGGTTTTTACATTCCCTCTATAAGAGATATCTTATGACAAGTGTCTTTTTCTGTGTGACTTATTTCACTTGGAATTGTCGTACCTAAATCCACTCATCATGCTGCTACTAGCCTTATGACGTTGATTTCATGGCTGAGTGATATTCCATTGTACATAAGGACCACACCTTCTTTATCCATTTTTCTCTTTCCTGGGATATTTAAGGTGTAACGGAGTGGAGGTTCTTGTCAAGAGAGCAGCCCTAAACTTTGGGGTCCCTGTGTCTTGCTGATTTTTAGTTTTCCCAATTTATACGCCCATGAGTGGAAGTGCCCTATGCTCTCTAAGCTGAGTTTTTTAGATGTTTCAGGACACACCGTACACTTCTCCAGAGTGGCTATTGGCAATTTACATCCCGCCCATCAGCGTAGCAAGGCTCCCGTTTCTCCATGGCCTGTCCTGCATTTCTGGTTTTGACACTTTATTCAGCATGGCCCTTTTGACCGATGGGAAGCGAGACTTATTTGTAGCGCTGATTTTCCTTTCCAGTTTGCTTGGTTGGCCAAAAAGGGCGTATGCGTTTTTTCCTGAATATATTCAGGAAAAAACGCATACGCCCTTTTTGGCCAAGGGCATCGTTGTCGAGGTTTGGCCGCTTTTCCTGTGCTTTCAAGGCGATTCGAATCTACCTCCTGAAATCTGTTTCCTGCAATTCTGCCTTGCTTTCAAATCCTCTTCGTTGCCTTCCCTCAATATATTTGTGGACGAGAGTTATCATTTATAACTCTGCAGGTTTGTGAATTGCAGTGCCCCTGAGCTGCATTTTCAAACTCGCTTTCTTGGGAGCTGGCCGCAAAAGCGCAGGATTGCTTCAGGCCCTATTCTGGTTCCGGGCGGCAGGCTGAGCCTGTGGTTAATTCTTTTTCCTGATGGGAAAATAGAGTGGCCTGTGCCTGTCCCAACACCTAGAGCTAGTCTCTCATTGGTTCCCCCTCTTCCCGTTCATCCTCAGGACAAATTGCAACCTGTACGGAACAGGAGGTGAAAGGTGCTGAGTCTCCAAGGAGTGAGATTGCTAGTCAAGCGGCTGGAATGGCGTCCCCGAGCACAAGGAGATGAGAAATGAGGTGCGTTTTAGAAACCTTTCCCGATCACACGGTGTACCATCTTCTGGGTTTCTCATGCATGTTTTCGATGTAGGAAGATGCCCTTGAAACTGGAGATTTGGGGCCCATGGGATGGGTACCACGCAGTATTACTTTAAAGGGTCTGCGTTTGCTCACCCAACCTCACCAAACCTCTCAGCCCCAAGAGTGTCCACCCTTATGTCTCCATCAGCTGTGGGTCTAGATATGGTTAATCCAGGTGGCATCACAGCCCCTGAACGAATGTTGTAAGAATTTCTCTCTCTTTCACTGTCTTTGTTTCACGGGTTTTTAAAAGTAATTGATTTTTATAATGGGGTTTAGCTGCTTTTCACTGCTGTGTTTATGCCGCTTTACACCCACTTGACTCACTTACAGAGAGATATCAATACATAGGTTTTAAGATTCTTACTAGTCAGATATGTTCTTGGTCGGTGAATAGGGGGTATTGAGTCCAGTTCACTGAGCAAGGAGTAGGTCTTGTCTATTACATATTGGGTTTATGGAACGGTATCTGAGCTAATTTGACACCCGTGTTTTATGCATCACCCCACCTCACCTTTCCCGTTAAACAGCCATAGTGTGTTTTCTAAACGTGTGACTCTGTGCCGTTTTGTAATTCAGCTCAAGTGTAGCGGTTTTTCCATTCCCTCTATAAGTGACATCTTATGACAAGTGTCTTTTTCTGTGTGACTTATTTCACTTAGAATCGTCGTACCTAAATCCACTCATCATGCTGCTACTAGCCTTATGACGTTGATTTCATGGCTGAGTGATATTCCATTTTACATAAGGACCACAACTTCTTTATCCATTTTTCTCTTTCCTGGGATATTGAAGGTGTAACGGAGTGGAGGTTCTTGTCAAGAGAGCAGCCCTAAACTTTGGGGTGCCTGTGTCTTGCTGATTTTTAGTTTTCCCAATTTATACGCCCATGAGTGGAAGTGCCCTATGCTCTCTAAGCTGAGTTTTTGTGATGTTTCAGGACACAGAGTACACTTCTCCAGAGTGGCTGTTGGCAATTTACATCCCGCCCATCAGCGTAGCAAGGCTCCCGTTTCTCCATGGCCTGTCCTGCATTTCTGCTTTTGACACTTTATTCAGCATGGCCCTTTTGACCGATGGGAAGCGAGACTTCTTTGTAGCGCTGATTTGCCTTTCCAGGTTGCTTGGTTGGCCAAAAAGGGCGTATGCGTTTTTTCCTTAATATATTCAGGAAAAAACGTATACGCCCTTTTTGGCCAAGGGCATGGTTGTCGAGGTTTGGCCGCTTTTCCTGTGCTTTCAAGGCGATTCGAATCTACCTTCTGAAATCTGTTTCCTGCAATTCTGCCTTGCTTTCAAATCCTCTTCGTTGCCTTCCCTCAATACATTTGTGGACGAGAGTTATCATTTATAACTCTGCAGGTTTGTGAGTTGCAGTGCCCCTGAGCTCCATTTTTCAACTCGCTTTCTTGGGAGCTGGCCGCAAACGCGCAAGATTGCTTCAGGCCTTATTCTGGTTCCGGGCGGCAGGCTGAGCCTGTGGTTAATTCTTCTTCCTGATGGGAAAATAGAGTGACCTGTGTCTGTCCCAACACCTAGAGCTAGTATCTCATTGGTTCCCCCTCTTCCCGTTCATCCTCAGGACAAATTGCAACCTGTACGGAACTGGAGGTGAAAGGTGCTGAGTCTCCAAGGAGGGAGATTGCTACTCAAGCGGCTGGAATGGCGAACCCGAGCACAAGGAAATGAGAAATGAGGTGCGTTTTAGAAACCTTTCCCGATCACACGGTGTACCATCTTCTGGGTTTCTCATGCATGTTTTCAATGTAGGAAGATGCCCTTGAACCTGGAGATCTGGGGCCCATGGGATGGGTACCACGCAGTATTACTTTAAAGGGTCTGCGTTTGCGCACCCAACCTCACCAAACCTCTCAGCCCCAAGAGTGTCCACCCTTATGTCTCCATCAGCTGTGGGTCTAGATATGGTCAATCCAGGTGGCATCACAGCCCCTGAACGAATTTTGTAAGAATTTCTCTCTCTTTCACTGTCTTTGTTTCACGGGTTTTTAAAAGTAATTGATTTTTATAATGGGGTTTAGCTGCTTTTCACTGCTGTGTTTATGCCGCTTTACACCCACGTGACTCACTTACAGAGAGATATCAATACATAGGTTTTAAGATTCTTACTAGTCAGATATGTTCTTGGGCGGTGAATAGGGGGTATTGAGTCCAGTTCACTGAGCAAGGAGTAGGTCTTGTCTATTACATATTGGGTTTATGGAACGGTATCTGAGCTAATTTGACACCCGTGTTTTATGCATCACCCCACCTCACCTTTCCCGTTAAGCAGCCATAGTGTGTTTTCTAAACGTGTGACTATGTGCCGTTTTGTAATTCAGCTCAAGTGTAGCGGTTTTTACATTCCCTCTATAAGAGATATCTTATGACAAGTGTCTTTTTCTGTGTGACTTATTTCACTTAGAATCGTCGTACCTAAATCCACTCATCATGCTGCTACTAGCCTTATGACGTTGATTTCATGGCTGAGTGATATTCCATTGTACATAAGGACCACAACTTCTTTATCCATTTTTCTCTTTCCTGGGATATTGAAGGTGTAACGGAGTGGAGGTTCTTGTCAAGAGAGCAGCCCTAAACTTTGGGGTGGCTGTGTCTTGCTGATTTTTAGTTTTCCCAATTTATACGCCCATGAGTGGAAGTGCCCTATGCTCTCTAAGCTGAGTTTTTTAGATGTTTCAGCACACACCGTACACTTCTCCAGAGTGGCTGTTGGCAATTTACATCCCGCCCATCAGCGTAGCAAGGCTACCATTTCTCCATGGCCTGTCCTGCATTTCTGGTTTTGACACTGTATTCAGCATGGCCCTTTTAACCGATGGGAAGTGAGACTTCTTTGTAGCACTGATTTGCATTTCCAGGTTGCTTGGTTGGCCAAAAAGGGCGTATGCGTTTTTTCCTGAATATATTCAGGAAGAAACGCATACGCCCTTTTTGGCCAAGGGCATCGTTGTCGAGGTTTTGCCGCTTTTCCTGTGCTTTCAAGGTGATTCGAATCTACCTCCTGAAATCTGTTTCCTAAAATTCTGCCTTGCTTTCAAATCCTCTTCGTTGCCTTCCCTCAATATATTTGTGGACTAGAGTTATCATTTATAACTCTGCAGGTTTGTGAGTTGCAGTGCCCCTGAGCTCCATTTTTCAACTCGCTTTCTTGGGAGCTGGCCGCAAACGCGCAGGATTGCTTCAGGCCCTATTCTGGTTCCCGGCGGCAGGCTGAGCCTGTGGTTAATTCTTCTTCCTGATGGGAAAATAGAGTGACCTGTGCCTGTCCCAACACCTAGAGCTAGTCTATCATCGGTTCCCCCTCTTCCCGTTCATCCTCAGGACAAATTGCAACCTGTACGGAACTGGAGGTGAAAGGTGCTGAGTCTCCAAGGAGGGAGATTGCTACTCAAGCGGCTGGAATGGCGAACCCGAGCACAAGGAGATGAGAAATGAGGTGCGTTTTAGAAACCTTTCCCGATCACACGGTGTACCATCTTCTGGGTTTCTCATGCATGTTTTCGATGTAGGAAGATGCCCTTGAACCTGGAGATCTGGGGCCCATGGGATGGGTACCACGCAGTATTACTTTAAAGGGTCTGCGTTTGCTCACCCAACCTCACCAAACCTCTCAGCCCCAAGAGTGTCCACCCTTATGTCTCCATCAGCTGTGGGTCTAGATATGGTCAATCCAGGTGGCATCACAGCCCCTGAACGAATTTTGTAAGAATTTCTCTCTCTTTCACTGTCTTTGTTTCACGGGTTTTTAAAAGTAATTGATTTTTATAATGGGGTTTAGCTGCTTTTCACTGCTGTGTTTATGCCGCTTTACACCCACTTGAATCACTTACAGAGAGATATCAATACATAGGTTTTAAGATGCTTACTAGTCAGATATGTTCTTGGGCGGTGAATAGGGGGTATTGAGTCCAGTTCACTGAGCAAGGAGTAGGTCTTGTCTATTACATATTGGGTTTATGGAACGGTATCTGAGCTAATTTGACACCCGTGTTTTATGCATCACCCCACCTCACCTTTCCCGTTAAGCAGCCATAGTGTGTTTTCTAAACGTGTGACTCTGTGCCGTTTTGTAATTCAGCTCAAATGTAGGGGTTTTTACATTCCCTCTATAAGAGATATCTTATGGTAAGTGTCTTTTTCTGTGTGACTTATTTCACTTAGAATCGTCGTACCTAAATCCACTCATCATGCTGCTACTAGCCTTATGACGTTGATTTCATGGCTGAGTGATATTCCATTGTACATAAGGACCACAACTTCTTTATCCATTTTTCTCTTTCCTGGGATATTGAAGGTGTAACGGAGTGGAGGTTCTTGTCAAGAGAGCAGCCCTAAACTTTGGGGTGGCTGTGTCTTGCTGATTTTTAGTTTTCCCAATTTATACGCCCATGAGTGGAAGTGCCCTATGCTCTCTAAGCTGAGTTTTTTAGATGTTTCAGCACACACCGTACACTTCTCCAGAGTGGCTGTTGGCAATTTACATCCCGCCCATCAGCGTAGCAAGGCTCCCGTTTCTCCAGGGCCTGTCCTGCATTTCTGGTTTTGACACTGTATTCAGCATGGCCCTTTTGACCGATGGGAAGCGAGACTTCTTTGTAGCGCTGATTTGCCTTTCCAGGTTGCTTGGTTGGCCAAAAAGGGCGTATGCGTTTTTTCCTGAATATATTCAGGAAAAAACGCATACGCCCTTTTTGGCCAAGGGCATGGTTGTCGAGGTTTGGCCGCTTTTCCTGTGCTTTCAAGGCGATTCGAATCTACCTCCTGAAATCTGTTTCCTGCAATTCTGACTTGCTTTCAAATCCTCTTCGTTGCCTTCCCTCAATGTATTTGTGGACGAGAGTTATCATTTATAACTCTGCAGGTTTGTGAATTGCAGTGCCCCTGAGCTCCATTTTTCAACTCGCTTTTTTGGGAGCTGGCCGCAAACGCGCAGGATTGCTTCAGGCCCTATTCTGGTTCCGGGCGGCAGGCTGAGCCTGTGGTTAATTCTTCTTCCTGATGGGAAAATAGAGTGACCTGTGCCTGTCCCAACACCTAGAGCTAGTCTCTCATTGGTTCCCCCTCTTCCCGTTCTTCCTCAGGACAAATTGCAACCTGTACGGAACTGGAGGTGAAAGGTGCTGAGTCTCCAAGGAGGGAGATTGCTAGTCAAGCGGCTGGAATGGCGAACCCGAGCACAAGGAGATGAGAAATGAGGTGCGTTTTAGAAACCTTTCCCGATCACACGGTGTACCATCTTCTGGGTTTCTCATGCATGTTTTCGATGTAGGAAGATGCCCTTGAACCTGGCGATCTGGGGCCCATGGGATGGGTACCACGCAGTATTACTTTAAAGGGTCTGTGTTTGCTCACCCTACCTCACCAAACCTCTCAGCCCCAAGAGTGTCCACCCTTATGTCTCCATCAGCTGTGGGTCTAGATATGGTCAATCCAGGTGGCATCACAGCCCCTGAACGAATTTTTTAAGAATTTCTCTCTCTTTCACTGTCTTTGTTTCACGGGTTTTTAAAAGTAATTGATTTTTATAATGGGGTTTAGCTGCTTTTCACTGCTGTGTTTATGCCTCTTTACACCCACGTGACTCACTTACAGAGAGATATCAATACATAGGTTTTAAGATTCTTACTAGTCAGATATGTTCTTGGGCGGTGAATAGGGGGTATTGAGTCCAGTTCACTGAGCAAGGAGTAGGTCTTGTCTATTACATATTGGGTTTATGGAACGGTATCTGAGCTAATTTGAAACCCTTGTTTTATGCATCATCCCACCTCACCTTTCCCGTTAGGCAGCCATAGTGTGTTTTCTGAACGTGTTACTGTGTTCTGTTTTGTAATTCAGTTCAAGTGTAGCGTTTTTTACATTCCCTCTATAAGTGATATCTTATGATCAGTGTCTTTTTCTGTGTGACTTATTTCACTTAGAATCGTCGTACCTAAATCCAGTCATCATGCTGCTACTAGCCTTATGACGTTGATTTCATGGCTGAGTGATATTCCATTGTACATAAGGACCACAACTTCTTTATCCATTTTTCTCTTTCCTGGGATATTTAAGGTGTAATGAAGTGGAGGTTCTTGTCAACAGAGCAGCCCTAAAATTTGGGGTGCCTGTGTCTTGCTGATTTTTAGTTTTCACAATTTATACGCCCATGAGTGGAAGTGCCCTTTGCTCTCTAAGCTGAGTTTTTTAGATGTTTCAGCACACACCGTACACTTCTCCAGAGTGGCTGTTGGCAATTTACATCCCGCCCATCAGCGTAGCAAGGCTCCCGTTTCTCCAGGGCCTGTCCTGCATTTCTGGTTTTGACACTGTATTCAGCATGGCCCTTTTGACCGATGGGAAGCGAGACTTCTTTGTAGCGCTGATTTGCCTTTCCAGGTTGCTTGGTTGGCCAAAAAGGGCGTATGCGTTTTTTCCTGAATATATTCAGGAAAAAACGCATACGCCCTTTTTGGCCAAGGGCATGGTTGTCGAGGTTTGGCCGCTTTTCCTGTGCTTTCAAGGCGATTCGAATCTACCTCCTGAAATCTGTTTCCTGCAATTCTGACTTGCTTTCAAATCCTCTTCGTTGCCTTCCCTCAATGTATTTGTGGACGAGAGTTATCATTTATAACTCTGCAGGTTTGTGAATTGCAGTGCCCCTGAGCTCCATTTTTCAACTCGCTTTTTTGGGAGCTGGCCGCAAACGCGCAGGATTGCTTCAGGCCCTATTCTGGTTCCGGGCGGCAGGCTGAGCCTGTGGTTAATTCTTCTTCCTGATGGGAAAATAGAGTGACCTGTGCCTGTCCCAACACCTAGAGCTAGTCTCTCATTGGTTCCCCCTCTTCCCGTTCTTCCTCAGGACAAATTGCAACCTGTACGGAACTGGAGGTGAAAGGTGCTGAGTCTCCAAGGAGGGAGATTGCTAGTCAAGCGGCTGGAATGGCGAACCCGAGCACAAGGAGATGAGAAATGAGGTGCGTTTTAGAAACCTTTCCCGATCACACGGTGTACCATCTTCTGGGTTTCTCATGCATGTTTTCGATGTAGGAAGATGCCCTTGAACCTGGCGATCTGGGGCCCATGGGATGGGTACCACGCAGTATTACTTTAAAGGGTCTGTGTTTGCTCACCCTACCTCACCAAACCTCTCAGCCCCAAGAGTGTCCACCCTTATGTCTCCATCAGCTGTGGGTCTAGATATGGTCAATCCAGGTGGCATCACAGCCCCTGAACGAATTTTGTAAGAATTTCTCTCTCTTTCACTGTCTTTGTTTCACGGGTTTTTAAAAGTAATTGATTTTTATAATGGGGTTTAGCTGCTTTTCACTGCTGTGTTTATGCCTCTTTACACCCACGTGACTCACTTACAGAGAGATATCAATACATAGGATTTAAGATGCTTACTAGTCAGATATGTTCTTGGGCGGTGCATAGGGGGTATTGAGTCCAGTTCACTTAGCAAGGAGTAGGTCTTGTCTATTACATATTGGGTTTATGGAACGGTATCTGAGCTAATTTGAAACCCTTGTTTTATGCATCATCCCACCTCACCTTTCCCGTTAGGCAGCCATAGTGTGTTTTCTGAACGTGTTACTGTGTTCTGTTTTGTAATTCAGTTCAAGTGTAGCGTTTTTTACATTCCCTCTATAAGTGATATCTTATGATCAGTGTCTTTTTCTGTGTGACTTATTTCACTTAGAATCGTCGTACCTAAATCCAGTCATCATGCTGCTACTAGCCTTATGACGTTGATTTCATGGCTGAGTGATATTCCATTGTACATAAGGACCACAACTTCTTTATCCATTTTTCTCTTTCCTGGGATATTTAAGGTGTAATGAAGTGGAGGTTCTTGTCAACAGAGCAGCCCTAAAATTTGGGGTGCCTGTGTCTTGCTGATTTTTAGTTTTCACAATTTATACGCCCATGAGTGGAAGTGCCCTTTGCTCTCTAAGCTGGGTTTTTTAGATGTTTTAGGACACACCGTACACTTCTCCAGAGTGGCTGTTGGCAATTTACATCCCGCCCATCAGCGTAGCAAGGCTCCCATTTCTCCATGGCCTGTCCTGCATTTCTGGTTTTGACACTTTATTCAGCATGGCCCTTTTGACCGATGGGAAGCGAGACTTCTTTGTACCGCTGATTTGCCTTTCCAGGTTGCTTGGTTGGCCAAAAAGGGCGTATGCGTTTTTTCCTGAATATATTCAGGAATATATTCACGAAAAAACGCATACGCCCTTTTTGGCCAAGGGCCTCATTGTCAACGTTTTGCCACTTTTCATGTGCTTTCAAGGCGATTCGAATCTACCTCCTGAAATCTGTTTCCTGCAATTCTGCCTTGCTTTCAAATCCTCTCCGTTGCCTTCCCTCAATATATTTGTGGACGAGAGTTATCATTTATAACTCTGCAGGTTTGTGAATTGCAGTGCCCCTGAGCTCCATTTTCCAACTCGCTTTCTTGGGAGCTGGCCGCAAAAGCGCAGGGTTGCTTCAGGCCCTATTCTGGTTCCGGGCGGCAGGCTGAGCCTGTGGTTAATTCTTCTTCCTGATGGGAAAATAGAGTGACCTGTGCCTGTCCCAACACCTAGAGCTAGTCTCTCATTGGTTCCCCCTCTTCCCGTTCATCCTCAGGACAAATTGCAACCTGTACGGAACACGAGGTGAAAGGTGCTGAGTCTCCAAGGAGGGAGATTGCTAGTCAAGCGGCTGGAATGGCGAACCCGAGCACAAGGAGATGAGAAATGAGGTGCGTTTTAGAAACCTTTCCCGATCACACGGTGTACCATCTTCTGGGTTTCTCATGCATGTTTTCGATGTAGGAAGATGCCCTTGAACCTGGAGATCTGGGGCCCATGGGATGGGTACCACGCAGTATTACTTTAAAGGGTCTGCGTTTGCTCACCCAACCTCACCAAACCTCTCAGCCCCAAGAGTTTCCACCCTTATGTCTCCATCAGCTGTGGGTCTAGATATGGTCAATCCAGGTGGCATCACAGCCCCTGAACGAATTTTGTAAGAATTTCTCTCTCTTTGACTGTCTTTGTTTCACGGGTTTTTAAAAGTAATTGATTTTTATAATGCGGTTTAGCTGCTTTTCACTGCTGTGTTTATGCCGCTTTACACCCACTTGACTCACTTAGAGAGAGATATCATTACATAGGTTTTAAGATTCTTACTAGTCAGATATGTTCTTGGGTGGTGAATAGGGGGTGTTGAGTCCAGTTCACTGAGCAAGGAGTAGGTCTTTTCTATTACATATTGGGTTTATGGAACGGTAACTGAGCTAATTTGAAACCCGTGTTTTATGCATCACCCCACCTCACCTTTCCCGTTAAGCAGCCATAGTGTGTTTTCTAAACGTGTGACTATGTGCCGTTTTGTAATTCAGCTCAAGTGTAGCGGTTTTTACATTCCCTCTATAAGAGATATCTTATGACAAGTGTCTTTTTCTGTGTGACTTATTTCACTAAGAATCGTCGTACCTAAATCCACTCATCATGCTGCTACTAGCCTTATGACGTTGATTTCATGGCTGAGTGATATTCCATTGTACATAAGGACCACAACTTCTTTATCCATTTTTCTCTTTCCTGGGATATTTAAGGTGTAACGGAGTGGAGGTTCTTGTCAAGAGAGCAGCCCTAAACTTTGGGGTCCCTGTGTCTTGCTGATTTTTAGTTTTCCCAATTTATACGCCCATGAGTGGAAGTGCCCTATGCTCTCTAAGCTGAGTTTTTTAGATGTTTCAGGACACACCGTACACTTCTCCAGAGTGGCTGTTGGCAATTTACATCCCGCCCATCAGCGTAGCAAGGCTCCCATTTCTCCATGGCCTGTCCTGCATTTCTGGTTTTGACACTGTATTCAGCATGGCCCTTTTAACCGATGGGAAGTGAGACTTCTTTGTAGCACTGATTTGCCTTTCCAGGTTGCTTGGTTGGCCAAAAAGGGCGTATGCGTTTCTTCCTGAATATATTCAGGAAGAAACGCATACGCCCTTTTTGGCCAAGGGCATCGTTGTTGAGGTTTGGCCGCTTTTCCTGTGCTTTCAAGGCCATTCGAATCTACCTCCTGAAATCTGTTTCCTACAATTCTGCCTTGCTTTCAAATCCTCTTCGTTGCCTTCCCTCAATATATTTGTGGACGAGAGTTATCATTTATAACTCTGCAGGTTTGTGAATTGCAGTGCCCCTGAGCTCCATTTTTCAACTCGCTTTCTTGGGAGCTGGCCGCAAACGCGCAGGATTGCTTCAGGCCTTATTCTGGTTCCGGGCGGCAGGCTGAGCCTGTGGTTAATTCTTCTTCCTGATGGGAAAATAGAGTGACCTGTGCCTGTCCCAACACCTAGAGCTAGTCTCTCATTGGTTCCCCCTCTTCCCGTTCATCCTCAGGACAAATTGCCACCTGTACGGAACTGGAGGTGAAAGGTGCTGAGTCTCCAAGGAGGGAGATTGCTACTCAAGCGGCTGGAATGGCGAACCCGAGCACAAGGAGATGAGAAATGAGGTGCGTTTTAGAAACCTTTCCCGATCACACGGTGTACCATCTTCTGGGTTTCTCATGCATGTTTTCAATGTAGGAAGATGCCCTTGAACCTGGAGATCTGGGGCCCATGGGATGGGTACCACGCACTATTACTTTAAAGGGTCTGCGTTTGCTCACCCAACCTCACCAAACCTCTCAGCCCCAAGAGTGTCCACCCTTATGTCTCCATCAGCTGTGGGTCTAGATATGGTCAATCCAGGTGGGATCACAGCCCCTGAACGAATTTTGTAAGAATTTCTCTCTCTTTGACTGTCTTTGTTTCACGGGTTTTTAAAAGTAATTGATTTTTATAATGGGGTTTAGCTGCTTTTCACTGCTGTGTTTATGCCGCTTTACACCCACTTGACTCACTTACAGAGAGATATCAATACATAGGTTTTAAGATTCTTACTAGTCAGATATGTTCTTGGGCGGTGAATAGGGGGTATTGAGTCCAGTTCACTGAGCAAGGAGTAGGTCTTGTCTATTACATATTGGGTTTATGGAACGGTATCTGAGCTAATTTGACACCCGTGTTTTATGCATCACCCCACCTCACCTTCCCGTTAAACAGCCATAGTGTGTTTTCTAAACGTGTGACTCTGTGCCGTTTTGTAATTCAGCTCAAGTGTAGCGGTTTTTACATTCCATCGATAAGTGACATCTTATGACAAGTGTCTTTTTCTGTGTGACTTATTTCACTTAGAATCGTCGTACCTAAATCCACTCATCATGCTGCTACTAGCCTTATGACGTCGATTTCATGGCTGAGTGATATTCCATTGTACATAAGGACCACAACTTCTTTATCCATTTTTCTCTTTCCTGGGATATTTAAGGTGTAACGGAGTGGAGGTTCTTGTCAAGAGAGCAGCCCTAAACTTTGGGGTGCCTGTGTCTTGCTGATTTTTAGTTTTCCCAATTTATACGCCCATGAGTGGAAGTGCCCTATGCTCTCTAAGCTGAGTTTTTGTGATGTTTCAGGACACAGAGTACACTTCTCCAGAGTGGCTGTTGGCAATTTACATCCCGCCCATCAACGTAGCAAGGCTCCCGTTTCTCCAGGGCCTGTCCTGCATTTCTGGTTTTGACACTGTATTCAGCATGGCCCTTTTGACCGATGGGAAGCGAGACTTCTTTGTAGCGCTGATTTGCCTTTCCAGGTTGCTTGGTTGGCCAAAAAGGGCGTATGCGTTTTTTCCTGAATATATTCAGGAAAAAACGCATACGCCCTTTTTGGCCAAGGGCATGGTTGTCGAGGTTTGGCCGCTTTTCCTGTGCTTTCAAGGCGATTCGAATCTACCTCCTGAAATCTGTTTCCTGCAATTCTGACTTGCTTTCAAATCCTCTTCGTTGCCTTCCCTCAATATATTTGTGGACGAGAGTTATCATTTATAACTCTGCAAGTTTGTGAATTGCAGTGCCCCTGAGCTCCATTTTCCAACTCGCTTTCTTGGGAGCTGGCCGCAAAAGCACAGGATTGCTTCAGGCCCTATTCTGGTTCCGGGCGGCAGGCTGAGCCTGTGGTTAATTCTTCTTCCTGATGGGAAAATAGAGTGACTTGTGCCTGTCCCAACACCTAGAGCTAGTCTCTCTTTGGTTCCCCCTCTTCCCGTTCATCCTCAGCACAAATTGCAACCTGTACGGAACAGGAGGTGAAAGGTGCTGAGTCTCCAAGGAGGGAGATTGCTAGTCAAGCGGCTGGAATGGCGAACCCGAGCACAAGGAGATGAGAAATGAGGTGCGTTTTAGAAACCTTTCCCGATCACACGGTGTACCATCTTCTGGGTTTCTCATGCATGTTTTCGATGTAGGAAGATGCCCTTGAACCTGGAGATCTGGGGCCCATGGGATGGGTACCACGCAGTATTACTTTAAAGGGTCTGCGTTTGCTCACCCAACCTCACCAAACCTCTCAGCCCCAAGAGTTTCCACCCTTATGTCTCCATCAGCTGTGGGTCTAGATATGGTCAATCCAGGTGGCATCACAGCCCCTGAACGAATTTTGTAAGAATTTCTCTCTCTTTCACTGTCTTTGTTTCACGGGTTTTTAAAAGTAATTGATTTTTATAATGGGGTTTAGCTGCTTTTCACTGCTGTGTTTATGCCGCTTTACACCCACTTGACTCACTTACAGAGAGATATCAATACATAGGTTTTAAGATTCTTACTAGTCAGATATGTTCTTGGGCGGTGAATAGGGTGTATTGAGTCCAGTTCACTGAGCAAGGAGTAGGTCTTGTCTATTACATATTGGGTTTATGGAACGGTATCTGAGCTAATTTGACACCCGTGTTTTATGCATCACCCCACCTCACCTTTCCCGTTAAACAGCCATAGTGTGTTTTCTAAACGTGTGACTCTGTGCCGTTTTGTAATTCAGCTCAAGTGTAGCGGTTTTTACATTCCATCGATAAGTGACATCTTATGACAAGTGTCTTTTTCTGTGTGACTTATTTCACTTAGAATCGTCGTACCTAAATCCACTCATCATGCTGCTACTAGCCTTATGACGTCGATTTCATGGCTGAGTGATATTCCATTGTACATAAGGACCACAACTTCTTTATCCATTTTTCTCTTTCCTGGGATATTTAAGGTGTAACGGAGTGGAGGTTCTTGTCAAGAGAGCAGCCCTAAACTATGGGGTGCCTGTGTCTTGCTGATTTTTAGTTTTCCCAATTTATACGCCCATGAGTGGAAGTGCCCTATGCTCTCTAAGCTGAGTTTTTGTGATGTTTCAGGACACAGAGTACACTTCTCCAGAGTGGCTGTTGGCAATTTACATCCCGCCCATCAGCGTAGCAAGGCTCCCGTTTCTCCATGGCCTGTCCTGCATTTCTGCTTTTGACACTTTATTCAGCATGGCCCTTTTGACCGATGGGAAGCGAGACTTCTTTGTAGCGCTGATTTGCCTTTCCAGGTTGCTTGGTTGGCCAAAAAGGGCGTATGCGTTTTTTCCTGAATATATTCAGGAAAAAACGCATACGCCCTTTTTGGCCAAGGGCATGGTTGTCGAGGTTTGGCCGCTTTTCCTGTGCTTTCAAGGCGATTCGAATCTACCTCCTGAAATCTGTTTCCTGCAATTCTGCCTTGCTTTCAAATCCTCTTCGTTGCCTTCCCTCAATACATTTGTGGACGAGAGTTATCATTTATAACTCTGCAGGTTTGTGAGTTGCAGTGCCCCTGAGCTCCATTTTTCAACTCGCTTTCTTGGGAGCTGGCCGCAAACGCGCAAGATTGCTTCAGGCCTTATTCTGGTTCCGGGCGGCAGGCTGAGCCTGTGGTTAATTCTTCTTCCTGATGGGAAAATAGAGTGACCTGTGCCTGTCCCAACACCTAGAGCTAGTCTCTCATTGGTTCCCCCTCTTCCCGTTCATCCTCAGGACAAATTGCAACCTACACGGAACTGGAGGTGAAAGGTGCTGAGTCTCCAAGGAGGGAGATTGCTACTCAAGCGGCTGGAATGGCGAACCCGAGCACAACGAGATGAGAAATGAGGTGCGTTTTAGAAACCGATCACACGGTGTACCATCTTCTGGGTTTCTCATGCATGTTTTCGATGTAGGAAGATGCCCTTGAACCTGGAGATCTGGGGCCCATGGGATGGGTACCACGCAGTATTACTTTAAAGGGTCTGCGTTTGCTCACCCAACCTCACCAAACCTCTCAGCCCCAAGAGTGTCCACCCTTATGTCTCCATCAGCTGTGGGTCTAGATATGGTCAATCCAGGTGGCATCACAGCCCCTGAACGAATTTTGTAAGAATTTCTCTCTCTTTCACTGTCTTTGTTTCACGGGTTTTTAAAAGTAATTGATTTTTATAATGGGGTTTAGCTGCTTTTCACTGCTGTGTTTATGCCGCTTTACACCCACTTGACTCACTTACAGAGAGATATCAATACATAGGTTTTAAGATTCTTACTAGTCAGATATGTTCTTGGGCGGTGAATAGGGTGTATTGAGTCCAGTTCACTGAGCAAGGAGTAGGTCTTGTCTATTACATATTGGGTTTATGGAACGGTATCTGAGCTAATTTGACACCCGTGTTTTATGCATCACCCCACCTCACCTTTCCCGTTAAGCAGCCATAGTGTGTTTTCTAAACGTGTGACTCTGTGCCGTTTTGTAATTCAGCTCAAGTGTAGCGGTTTTTACATTCCCTCTATAAGAGATATCTTATGATAAGTGTCGTTTTCTGTGTGACTTATTTCACTTAGAATCGTCGTACCTAAATCCACTCATCATGCTTCTACTAGCCTTATGACGTTGATTTCATGGCTGAGTGATATTCCATTGTACATAAGGACCACACCTTCTTTATCCATTTTTCTCTTTCCTGGGATATTGAAGGTGTAATGGAGTGGAGGTTCTTGTCAAGAGAGCAGCCCTAAACTTTGGGGTGCCTGTGTCTTGCTGATTTTTAGTTTTCCCAATTTATACGCCCATGAGTGGAAGTGCCCTATGCTCTCTAAGCTGAGTTTTTTAGATGTTTCAGGACACACCGTACACTTCTCCAGAGTGGCTGTTGGCAATTTACATCCCGCCCATCAGCGTAGCAAGGCTCCCGTTTCTCCATGGCCTGTCCTGCATTTCTGGTTTTGACACTTTATTCAGCATGGCCCTTTTGACCGATGGGAAGCGAGACTTCTTTGTAGCGCTGATTTGCCTTTCCAGGTTGCTTGGTTGGCCAAAAAGGGCGTATGCGTTTTTTCCTGAATATATTCAGGAAAAAACGCATATGCCCTTTTTGGCCAAGGGCATGGTTGTCGAGGTTAGGCCGCTTTTCCTGTGCTTTCAAGGCGATTCGAATCTACCTCCTGAAATCTGTTTCCTGCAATTCTTCCTTGCTTTCAAATCCTCTTCGTTGCCTTCCCTCAATACATTTGTGGACGAGAGTTATCATTTATAACTCTGCAGGTTTGTGAATTGCAGTGCCCCTGAGCTCCATTTTCCAACTCGCTTTCTTGGGAGCTGGCCGCAAAAGCGCAGGATTGCTTCAGGCCCTACTCTGGTTCCGGGCGGCAGGCTGAGCCTGTGGTTAATTCTTCTTCCTGATGGGAAAATAGAGTGACCTGTGCCTGTCCCAACACCTAGAGCTAGTCTCTCATTGGTTCCCCCTCTTCCCGTTCATACTCAGGACAAATTGCAACCTGTACGGAACAGGAGGTGAAAGGTGCTGAGTCTCCAAGGAGGGAGATTGGTAGTCAAGCGGCTGGAATGGCGAACCCGAGCACAAGGAGATGAGAAATGAGGTGCGTTTTAGAAACCTTTCCCGATCACACGGTGTACCATCTTCTGGGTTTCTCATGCATGTTTTCGATGTAGGAAGATGCCCTTGAAACTGGAGATTTGGGGCCCATGGGATGGGTACCACGCAGTATTACTTTAACGGGTCTGCGTTTGCTCACCCAACCTCACCAAACCTCTCAGCCCCAAGAGTGTCCACCCTTATGTCTCCATCAGCTGTGGGTCTAGATATGGTCAATCCAGGTGGCATCACAGCCCCTGAACGAATTTTGTAAGAATTTCTCTCTCTTTCACTGTCTTTGTTTCACGGGTTTTTAAAAGTAATTGATTTTTATAATGGTGTTTAGCTGCTTTTCACTGCTGTGTTTATGCCTCTTTACACCCACGTGACTCACTTACAGAGAGATATCAATACATAGGTTTTAAGATTCTTACTAGTCAGATATGTTCTTGGGCGGTGAATAGGGGGTATTGAGTCCAGTTCACTGAGCAAGGAGTAGGTCTTTTCTATTGCATATTGGGTTTATGGAACGGTATCTGAGCTAATTTGACACCCGTGTTTTATGCATCACCCCACCTCACCTTTCCCGTTAAACAGCCATAGTGTGTTTTCTAAACGTGTGACTCTGTGCCGTTTTGTAATTCAGCTCAAGTGTAGCGGTTTTTACATTCCATCGATAAGTGACATCTTATGACAAGTGTCTTTTTCTGTGTGACTTATTTCACTTAGAATCGTCGTACCTAAATCCACTCATCATGCTGCTACTAGCCTTATGACGTCGATTTCATGGCTGAGTGATATTCCATTGTACATAAGGACCACAACTTCTTTATCCATTTTTCTCTTTCCTGGGATATTGAAGGTGTAACGGAGTGGAGGTTCTTGTCAAGAGAGCAGCCCTAAACTTTGGGGTGCCTGTGTCTTGCTGATTTTTAGTTTTCCCAATTTATACGCCCATGAATGGAAGTGCCCTATGCTCTCTAAGCTGAGTTTTTGTGATGTTTCAGGACACACCGTACACTTCTCCAGAGTGGCTGTTGGCAATTTACATCCCGCCCATCAGCGTAGCAAGGCTCCCGTTTCTCCAGGGCCTGTCCTGCATTTCTGGTTTTGACACTGTATTCAGCATGGCCCTTTTGACCGATGGGAAGCGAGACTTCTTTGTAGCGCTGATTTGCCTTTCCAGGTTGCTTGGTTGGCCAAAAAGGGCGTATGCGTTTTTTCCTGTATATATTCAGGAAAAAACGCATTCGCCCTTTTTGGCCAATGGCATCGTTGTCGAGGTTTTGCCGCTTTTCCTGTGCTTTCAAGGCGATTCGAATCTACCTCCCGAAATCTGTTTCCTACAATTCTGCCTTGCTTTCAAATCCTCTTCGTTGCCTTCCCTCAATATATTTGTGGACGAGAGTTATCATTTATAACTCTGCAGGTTTGTGAATTGCAGTGCCCCTGAGCTCCATTTTTCAACTCGCTTTCTTGGGAGCTGGCCGCATACGCGCAGGATTGCTTCAGGCCCTATTCTGGTTCCGGGCGGCAGGCTGAGCCTGTGGTTAATTCTTCTTCCTGATGGGAAAATAGAGTGACCTGTGCCTGTCCCAACACCTAGAGCTAGTCTCTCATTGGTTCCCCCTCTTCCCGTTCATCCTCAGGACAAATTGCAACCTGTACGGAACAGGAGGTGAAAGGTGCTGAGTCTCCAAGGAGGGAGATTGCTACTCAAGCGGCTGGAATGGCGAACCCGAGCACAAGGAGATGAGAAATGAGGTGCGTTTTAGAAACCTTTCCCGATCACACGGTGTACCATCTTCTGGGTTTCTCATGCATGTTTTCGATGTAGGAAGATGCCCTTGAACCTGGAGATCTGGGGCCCATGGGATGGGTACCACGCAGTATTACTTTAAAGGGTCTGCGTTTGCGCACCCAACCTCACCAAACCTCTCAGCCCCAAGAGTGTCCACCCTTATGTCTCCATCAGCTGTGGGTCTAGATATGGTCAATCCAGGTGGCATCACAGCCCCTGAACGAATTTTGTAAGAATTTCTCTCTCTTTCACTGTCTTTGTTTCACGGGTTTTTAAAAGTAATTGATTTTTATAATGGGGTTTAGCTGCTTTTCACTGCTGTGTTTATGCCGCTTTACACCCACGTGACTCACTTACAGAGAGATATCAATACATAGGTTTTAAGATTCTTACTAGTCAGATATGTTCTTGGGCGGTGAATAGGGGGTATTGAGTCCAGTTCACTGAGCAAGGAGTAGGTCTTGTCTATTACATATTGGGTTTATGGAACGGTATCTGAGCTAATTTGACACCCGTGTTTTATGCATCACCCCACCTCACCTTTCCCGTTAAACAGCCATAGTGTGTTTTCTAAACGTGTGACTCTGTGCCGTTTTGTAATTCAGCTCAAGTGTAGCGGTTTTTACATTCCCTCTATAAGTGACATCTTATGACAAGTGTCTTTTTCTGTGTGACTTATTTCACTTAGAATCGTCGTACCTAAATCCACTCATCATGCTGCTACTAGCCTTATGACGTTGATTTCATGGCTGAGTGATATTCCATTGTACATAAGGACCACAACTTCTTTATCCATTTTTCTCTTTCCTGGGATATTGAAGGTGTAACGGAGTGGAGGTTCTTGTCAAGAGAGCAGCCCTAAACTTTGGGGTGGCTGTGTCTTGCTGATTTTTAGTTTTCCCAATTTATACGCCCATGAGTGGAAGTGCCCTATGCTCTCTAAGCTGAGTTTTTTAGATGTTTCAGGACACACCGTACACTTCTCCAGAGTGGCTGTTGGCAATTTACATCCCGCCCATCAGCGTAGCAAGGCTCCCTTTTCTCCAGGGCCTGTCCTGCATTTCTGGTTTTGACACTGTATTCAGCATGGCCCTTTTGACCGATGGGAAGCGAGACTTCTTTGTAGCGCTGATTTGCCTTTCCAGGTTGCTTGGTTGGCCAAAGAGGGCGTATGCGTTTTTTCCTGAATATATTCAGGAAAAAACGCATACGCCCTTTTTGGCCAAGGGCATCGTTGTCGAGGTTTTGCCGCTTTTCCTGTGCTTTCAAGGCGATTCGAATCTACCTCCTGAAATCTGTTTCCTACAATTCTGCCTTGCTTTCAAATCCTCTTCGTTGCCTTCCCTCAATATATTTGTGGACGAGAGTTATCATTTATAACTCTGCAGGTTTGTGAATTGCAGTGCCCCTGAGCTCCATTTTTCAACTCGCTTTCTTGGGAGCTGGCCGCAAACGCGCAGGATTGCTTCAGGCCCTATTCTGGTTCCGGGCGGCAGGCTGAGCCTGTGGTTAATTCTTCTTCCTGATGGGAAAATAGAGTGACCTGTGCCTGTCCCAACACCTAGAGCTAGTCTATCATCGGTTCCCCCTCTTCCCGTTCATCCTCAGGACAAATTGCAACCTGTACGGAACTGGAGGTGAAAGGTGCTGAGTCTCCAAGGAGGGAGATTGCTACTCAAGCGGCTGGAATGGCGAACCCGAGCACAAGGAGATGAGAAATGAGGTGCGTTTTAGAAACCTTTCCCGATCACACGGTGTACCATCTTCTGGGTTTCTCATGCATGTTTTCGATGTAGGAAGATGCCCTTGCACCTGGAGATTTGGGACCCATGGGATGGGTACGACGCAGTATTACTTTAAAGGGTCTGCATTTGCTCACCCAACCTCACCAAACCTCTCAGCCCCAAGAGTGTCCACCCTTATGTCTCCATCAGCTGTGCGTCTAGATATGGTCAATCCAGGTGGCATCACAGCCCCTGAACGAATTTTGTAAGAATTTATCTCTCTTTGACTGTCTTTGTTTCACGGGTTTTTAAAAGTAATTGATTTTTATAATGGGGTTTAGCTGCTTTTCACTGCTGTGTTTATGCCGCTTTACACCCACTTGACTCACTTACAGAGAGATATCAATACATAGGTTTTAAGATTCTTACTAGTCAGATATGTTCTTGGGCGGTGAATAGGGGGTATTGAGTCCAGTTCACTGAGCAAGGAGTAGGTCTTGTCTATTACATATTGGGTTTATGGAACGGTATCTGAGCTAATTTGACACCCGTGTTTTATGCATCACCCCACCTCACCTTTCCCGTTAAGCAGCCATAGTGTGTTTTCTAAACGTGTGATTCTGTGCCGTTTTGTAATTCAGCTCAAGTATAGCGGTTTTTAAATTCCCTGTATAAGTGACATCTTATGAGAAGTGTCTTTTTCTGTGTGACTTATTTCACTTGGAATTGTCGTACCTAAATCCACTCATCATGCTGCTACTAGCCTTATGACGTTGATTTCATGGCTGAGTGATATTCCATTGTACATAAGGACCACAACTTCTTTATCCATTTTTCTCTTTCCTGGGATATTTAAGGTGTAACGGAGTGGAGGTTCTTGTCAAGAGAGCAGCCCTAAACTTTGGGGTCCCTGTGTCTTGCTGATTTTTAGTTTTCCCAATTTATACGCCCATGAGTGGAAGTGCCCTATGCTCTCTAAGCTGAGTTTTTTAGATGTTTCAGGACACACCGTACACTTCTCCAGAGTGGCTGTTGGCAATTTACATCCCGCCCATCAGCGTAGCAAGGCTCCCGTTTCTCCAGGGCCTGTCCTGCATTTCTGGTTTTGACACTGTATTCAGCATGGCCCTTTTGACCGATGGGAAGCGAGACTTCTTTGTAGCGCTGATTTGCCTTTCCAGGTTGCTTGGTTGGCCAAAAAGGGCGTATGCGTTTTTTCCTGAATATATTCAGGAAAAAACGCATACGCCCTTTTTGGCCAAGGGCATGGTTGTCGAGGTTAGGCCGCTTTTCCTGTGCTTTCAAGGCGATTCGAATCTACCTCCTGAAATCTGTTTCCTGCAATTCAGCCTTGCTTTCAAATCCTCTTCGTTGCCTTCCCTGAATGTATTTGTGGAGGTGAGTTATCATTTATAACT